>NC_132874.1:31187282-31489314 GCF_048164855.1 Canis lupus baileyi | reverse complement strand
TAAGGACCAGATTCACCAGCCCCAAGTGAAGCCCAAGGGGTGACCAGAGTCACCGGGTAGGGGTGAGGCCCAGAGGGGGAAACAGAGTAGCCAGTTTAGTTTGAGTCCCAGAATGGGACCAGAGTTCCCTGGTCAAAGTGACGCCCAGGTGTGGAATATAGTATCCAGGTCCCAGTGATGCCTGGGTGAGGATCAGAGTCACTAGGGCCATGCAGGCCCAGATGGGGAACAGAATGACTAGGTCCTGTTGAGGCATAGAATAAGACCACAGTCAGCAGTATCAGGTGAGCCCCTTTTGGGAACCAGAGCCACTCTATGGAGCTGAGTCCCAGGTCCTTGTGAGGCCCACGTGATGACTAGATTCATCAGGTCGAATTGAGGCATAGCTGGGGACAAGAGTCACCATGTCTGGTTGCGGCCTTGGTGTGGCAAGATTCAGCAGTTTTGAGTTAGGTCAAAGTGGGGACGAGAGACACCAGGTCCAGGTGAGGCCAAAGTGAGGACCAGAGTCACCAGATCCAGGTGAGGTCCACATTGGAAAGAGAGTCACCAGGTCCAGGAGAGGTCCAGGTCGGGACCAGAGTCACCAGATTCAGGTGAAGTCCAGGTGGGGACAAGACTCACCAGATCCATGTGAAGCCCAGGTGGGGACCAGAGTCACTCGGACCAGATGAGGCCAGTTGAGGACTAGAGTTACCAGAAACCTGAAGCCCCGGTGGGGATCAGAGGCAACAGGTCTACTTGAGGCCCAGGTGTGGAACACAATAAGCAGGTCCAGGTGAGTCCCCGGTGGTGAGAAGACTCACTACGTCCAGGTGAGGCCCAGGTGGGGACCAGGATCACCAGGTACAAGGCAGGCCTTGAAAGAACCAGAGTCATCAGTTCGAGGTCAGGCGCAGGTGGCAACCAGGGTCAGCAGGTCAACGTCAGGCCAAAGTGGGGTTCAGTCACTAGGGCACGGTGAGACCCCGAGGGGGACCAGAGTCACCTGGTCCAGGTGAGGTCCAGTTTTGGAACACAGTCACCGGGTCCCAATTTTGCCCAGTTGAGGACCATGGTCAACAGGGCCAGGTGAGGCCCAGATGGGGACCGGAGTCCCCAAATCCAGGTGAAGCCCAGGTGGAGACCACAGTCACCAGATCCAGGGTAGTCTCAGGTGCAGACCAGAATCACCAGTTCCAGGTGAGGTGCAGGTGGAAACCGCACTCACCAGGTCCCGGTGAGGCCCTGGTGGGGACCAGAGTCACGAGGTACATGAGAATCTAGAAACACTGCAGCCACAAGGTCCACAAGATGTCCATGTGGGAACGAGAATCACCAGTTACAGGTGAGGACCAGGTGGGGATCCGACTCACCATGTCCAGGTGAGACCCAGGTGGGAACCAGTGTCACCATGTCTTGGTGTGCCTCAGGTGAAGACCAGAGTTAATAGGTCCAGCTGTGTCACTGTTAGTGAACAGTGTAACCATATCCTGATGCTACCCAGGTGGGTACCAGACACACCAGGTCCTGGTGAGGCCCAGGTGGGACCAGAGACATGAGGTCCAGATGAGGTCACGATGGGAACCACAGTCACCAGGTCAGGTGAGGGCATGCTAACGTCAGAGTCACCACTTACAGGTGAGGCGCAGGTGGAGCCAGAGTCACCTGGTAGAGAAGAGGCCAAAGTCAGGACCAGAGTTACCAGGATCAGGTCAGTCCCAGTGGGGAATAGAGTAACCATGTCCCAATGATGCCCAGGTAGAACCAGAGTCACCAGGTCCAGATGAGGGGCAGGTAGGGAGCATATTCACTAGGTCCCGGTGAGGCCCTGTTGAGAACTAGAGTCACCAGGTCCAGTTGAAGCCTAGAGGGGTACCAGATTCACCTGGTCTAGGTGACATCCAGATGGGAACCATAGTCACCATGTCAGGGTGAGGCCCAGAGTGGATCCAGAGTCATCATGTCCCGGGGAGGCTCAGGTGTGTAACAGAGTATCCAGGTCATAATGGTCCACAGTTGAGCACCAGAGTCACCTGATCTGGGTGAGGCCCAGTTAGGATCATCGTAACCAATTCCAGGTGAGGCCAAGAAGGAGTCCACAGCAATCAGGTCCAGGGGGGAACAAAGTCACCAGTACTGGGTGAGGCCCAGATGGGGACCAGATTCACCAGGTCCAGGTGATTCCCAGGTGGAGACCAGGGTTAACAATCCCGGTGAGGACCAGGTAAGGACCAGATTCACTAGTTCCAAGTGAGGCCCACGTGGGGACCTGTGTATCCAGGTATGTGTGAGGACCAGGTGGCAACCCCACTCACCAGGTCCGGCTGAGGCCAACCTGCAGGCCATGCAGAGGAACCGTGTCCCGAAGATGCCCAGGTGGGACCAGAGTTAGCAGGTCCAGGTGAGGCCAACATGGAGGTCATGCAGTGGCACCATGTCCCGAAGGAGCGCACATAGGGACCGGAGTCACCACGTCCAATTGAGGCCCAGATGGAGCATATTCAATAGGTCCAGGTGAGGCCCATTGAGGACCAGAGTCACCAGATCGGGTTGAGACCCAGAGGTGTACCAGAATCACCTGTTCCAGGTGACATCTAGATGAGGACCAGAGTCACCATGTCAGTGTGAGTCCCAGAGTGGTTCCAGAGTCACCTCGTCCAGGTGAGGCCCATGTGGGACCAGAGTCACCATGTCCAGGTGAGGACCAGGTATGTAAGAGAGTATCCAGGTCCCAATGATGCCCAGGTAAGGACCAGAGACAACAGGTCCAGGAGAGGCCCAAATATGGATCAGAGTCATTGTCTTCCAGATGAGGCCAGAAGGAGACAACAGGACCCAGGTCCAGGAGAGCCCCATATGGGAACCAGAGCCACGAGATCCAGGTGAGGTCCAGGTGGGACCACAGTCACAAGGTCCAGGTGAGGCGCTGGTGCAACAGGATTCACCAAGTCCAGGTGAGGCCCAGGTGGCGACCAGTCACCAGATCCAAATGTGAAGCAGCTAAGGACCACATTCACCAGGCCCAAGTGAAGCCCAAGGCGTGACCAGAGTCACCAGGTAAGGGTGAGGTTCAGAGGGGGAACCAGAGTAACCAGTTTAGTTTGAGGCCCAGAATGGGACCAGAGGTCCCGGGTCAAAGTGAGGCCCAGGTGTGGAATACAGTATCCAGGTCCCAATGATGCCTGGGTGAGGACCAGAGTCACTAGGGCCATGCAGACCCAGATGGGGAACAGAATCACTAGGTCCTGGTGAGGCAAAGAATAAGACCACAGTCACCAGTATCTGGTGTGCCCCTTGTGGGAACCAGAGCCACTCTATCCAGCTGAGTCCCAGGTCCATGTGAGGCCCACGTGAGGACCAGATTCATCAGGTCGAATTGAGGCATAGCTGGGGACAAGAGTCACCAGGTCGGGGTGCGGCCTAGGTGGGGCAAGATTCAGCAGTTCTGAGTTAGGTTAAAGTGGGGACGAGAGACACCAGGTCCAGGTGAGGCCAAACTGAAGAAGAGTCACCAGATCCAGGTGAGGTCCATGTTGGAAAGAGAGTCACCAGGTCCAGGAGAGGTCCAGGTGGGGACCAGAGTCACCAGATACAGGTGAAGTCCAGGTGGGGACCAGAGTCTCCATATCCAGGTGAAGCCCAGGTGGGGACCAGAGTCACTAGGTCCAGATGAGGCCCAGGTGAGGATCAGAGTTACCAGGTACACGTGAGGCCCCGGCGGGGATCACAGCCAAAAGGTCAAAGTGAGGCCGGCTTGGGGACCATGGTCAACAGGTCTACCTGAGGCCCAGGTGTGGAACACTGTAAGCCTGTCCAGGTGGGTCCCCAGTGGTGACAAGAGTCACCACGTCCAGTTGTGGCCCAATTGGGGACCAGGATCACCAGGTACCGGGTAGGCCCTTGAAAGAACCAGAGTCACCAGTTCCAGGTGAGGCCAAGAAGGTGTACACAGCAATCAGGTTCAGGTGGGGAACAAAGTCACCAGGACTGGGTGAGGCCAAGATGGGGACCAGATTCCCAAGGTCCAGGTTATTCCCAGGTGTGGACCAGAGTTACCAGTTCCGGGTGAGGACCAGTTAAGGACGAGATTCACCAGGTCCAAGTGAGATCCACGTGGGGACCTTGTCACAATGTATGTGTGAGGCGCAGATTACCACCCCACTCACCAGGTCCAGGTGAGGCCAACCTGCAGGCCATGAAGAGGAACCATGTCCCGATGATGCCTTAGTAGGGAACAGAGTTACCAGGTCCAGGTGAGGACAACCTGCAGGCCATGCAGTGGAACCATGTCCCGAGGATGACCAGGTAGGGACCTGAGACACCAGGTCCATATGAGGCCCAGATGGAGCATATTCACTAGGTACAGGTGAGTCCCCTTTGAAGACCAGAGTCCCCAGATCTGTTTGAGGCCTAGGGGGTACCAGAATCACCTTGTCCATGTGACATCCAGATGGGGACCAGAGTCACTAGGTCAGGGTGAGGCCCAGAGCGGTTCCAGAGTCAACATTTCCAGGTGAGGCTCAGGTGTGGTACAGAGTCACCAGGTACCAATGATGCCCAGGTGAGGACAAGAGTCACCCGGTCTGGGTGACGCACAGATAGGATCAGACTCACCAGTCCAGGTGAGGCCAAGAAAGGGCACAGCAATCAGGTCCAGGTGGGGAACAAAGTGACCAGGAATGGGTGATGCCCAGATGTGGACCAGATTCACCAGGTCCAGGTGAGGCCCAGGTGGTGACAAGAGTCCCCGGGTCTAGGAGGGGACCGGGTAAGGACAAGATTCACCAGGTCCAAGGGGCCCACGTAGGGACTTGAGTCACCAGGTATGGGTGAGGCCCAGGTGGCAACCCCACTCACCAGGTCCTGGTGAGACCAACCTGCAGGCCAGAGTCACCAGATCCACGTGAGTCCCTAGTGGGGACCGGATTCACCAGGTAAAAGTTAGTCTACAAGAACGCCAGAGTCACCAGGTCCAGGCGTGGTTCATGTAGGAACGAGACCACCAGGTCCAGGTGAGACCCATGTGGGGACCACAGTCACCAGGTCCAGGTGTGACCCAGGTGGGGACCACAGTCACTAGGTTCAGTTTGAGGCCTAGGTGCGGGGATCAGAGTCATCAAGACCAGTTGAGGTCAAAGTGTGGAGCAAAGTTATCATGTCCAGGTGAGGCTCAGAGGGAACAGAGTAACCATGTCCCATTGATGCCAGGTGGGAAAAGTGTCACAAGGTCCAGACGAGACCTAAGTGAGGACATATTCACCAGGTCCAGTTGTTCCCAGTTGAGGACCAGTGTCCCAGCTCCGGGTGAGTCCCAGAGGGGGAACAGAGTCACCGATTCTGGTGATATCCAGATGGGGACCTGAGTCACCATGTCAGGCTGTGGCCCAGTGGGGATCCAGCTTCATCATGTCCAGGTGAGTCTCAGGTGTGGAACAGAGTATCCAGTTCATAATGGTCCACAGGTGAGGACCAGAGTCACCAGATCTGGGTGAGTCCCAGTTACGATCAGAGTCACCCGTTCCAGGTGAGGCCCAAAGGAGTCCACAGCAATCAGGTCCAGGTGGGGAACAAAGTCACCAGGACTGGGTGAGGCCCAATGGGGACCAGATTCACCAGGTCCAGATGATTCCCATGTTGTGTCCAGACTTACTAGTTCCGAGTGAGGACCAGGTAAGGACCAGAGTTACCAGGTACACGTGAGGCCCCGGTGGGGATCAGAGGAAACAAGTCCATGTGAGGCCGGCTTGGGGACTATGGTCAAGAGGTGTACTTGAGGCCCAGGTGTAGAACACAGTAAGCAGGTCCAGGTGAGTCCCCGGTGGTGACAAGAGTCACCACGTCCAGGTGAGGCCCAGAGGCGGACCAGGATCACCAGGTACAGGGGAGGCCCTTGAAAGAACCAGAGTCAACTTTTCGAAATCAGACTTTGGTGGCATCCAGGGTCAGCAGGTCCAAGTCAGGCCAAAGTGGGGTTCACAGTCACTAGGACACGGTGAGACCCAGAGGGGGACCAGAGTCACCTGGTCCAGGTGAGGTCCAGTTGTGGAACACAGTCACCGGGTCCCAATTTTGCCCAGTTGAGGACCATGATCAACAGGGCCAGGTGAGGCCCAGATGGGGACCGGAATCCCCAAATCCAGGTGAAGCTGAGGTGGGGACCACAGTCACCAGATCCAGGGTAGTCTCAGGTGCAGACCAGAATCACCAAGTCCAGGTGAGTTGCCGGTTGCAACCAAACTCACCAGGTCCCAGTGAGGCCCTCGTGGGGACCAAAGTCACGAGGTACATGAGAAGCTAGAAACACATGGGATCCCTGGGTGGCGCAGCGGTTTGGCGCCTGCCTTTGGCCCAGGGCTCGACCCTGGAGACCCGGGATCGAATCCCACGTCGAACTCCCTGTGCTTGGAGCCTGCTCCTCCCTCTGTCTGTGTCTCGGCCAATCTCTCTCTGTGACTATCATAAATAAATAAAAATTAAAAAAAAAGAAGCTAGAAACACTGTGGACAACAGGTCCATATGATCTCCATGTGGGAACGAAAATCACCAGTTATAGGTGAGGACCAGGTAGGGATACGACTCACCATGTCCAGGTGAGACCCAGGTGGGAACCAGTGTCACCATGTGCAGGTGTGGCCCAGGTGAAGACCAGAGTTAATAGTTCCGGCTGGCGCAATGTTAGTGAACATTGTAACCATATCCTGATGCTACCCAGGAGGGTCCCAGAGACGCCAGGTCCTGGTGTGGCCCAGGTGGGACCAGAGACATGAGGTCCAGGTGAGGTCCAGATGGGAACCACAGTCACCAGGTCAGGTGAGGCCATGCTTAGGATCAGAGTCACAGGTTACAGGTGAGGCCGAGGTGGAACCAGAGTCACCTGGTACAGAAGAGGCCAAAGTCAGGACCAGAGTTACCAGGATCAGGTCAGTCCCAGTGGGGAATAGAGTAACCATGTCCCGATGATGCCCAGGTAGAACCAGAGTCACCAGGTCCAGATGAGGCGCAGGTGGGGAGCATGTTCACTAGGTCCCGGTGAGGCCCAGTTGAGGACCAGATTTACCAGGTCAAGTTGAGGCATAGAGGGGTTCCAGATTCACCTGGTGAGGTGACATACGGATGGGGACCAGAGTCACCATATCAGGCTGAGGCCCAGAGGGGCTCCAGAGTCATCATGTCCAGGTGAGGCTCAGGGGTGGAAGAGTTTATCCAGCTCATAATGGTCCACAGATGAGGACCAGAGTCACCAGAACTGGGTGAGGCCCAGTTAGGATCAGAGTCACCAGTTCCAGGTGAGGCCAAGAAGGAGTCCACAGCAATCAGGTCTAGGTGTGGAACAAAGTCACCAGGACTGGATGAGGCCCAGATGGGGACCAGATTCACCAGGCCCAGGTGATTCCCAGGTGGTGACCAGAGTTACCAGTTCCGGGTGAGAACCAGGTAAGTACCAGATTCACCAGGTCGAAGTGAGGCCCACGTGGGGACCTGTGTCACTGGCATGGGTGAGGCCCAGGAGACAAACCCACTCACCAGGTCCAGGTGAGACCAAACTGCAGGCCATACAGAGGACACAGGTCCCAATGATGCCCAGGTAAGGACGAGAGTTACCAGGTCCAGGTGAGGCCAACCTACAGGCCATGCAGTGGAACCATGTCCGATGATGCCCAGGTAGGGACCAGAGTCACCAGGTCCAAATGAAGCCCAGATGGAGCATAATCACTAGGTCCAGGTTAGGCCCAGTTGAGGACCAGAATCACCAGACCTGGTTGAAGCCCAGAGAAGTACCTTGATTCCATGGTCCAGGTGACATCCATATGGGGACCAGAGTCACCAGGTCAGGTTGATGCCCAGAGAGGTTCCAGAGTCATCATGTCCAGGGGAGCCTCAGGTGTGGAACAGAGTCACCAGGTACCAATGATGCCCAGGTGAGGACCAGAGTTACCAGGTACACGTGAGGCCCCGGTGGGGTTCAGAGGCAACAGATCCATGTGAGGACGGCTTGGGGACCATGGTCAACAGGTCTACTTGAGGCCCAGGTGTGGAACACAGTAAGCAGGTCCAGGTGAGTCCCCGTTGGGGACAAGAGTCACCACGTGCAGGTGAGGGCAAGGTGCACACCAGGATCGCCAGGTACAGGGGAGGCCCTTGAAAGAACCAGAGTCAACATTTCGATGTCAGGGGCAGGTAGCAAGCAGGTTCAGCAGGTCGAAGTCAGCCCAAAGTGCGGTTCACAGTTACTAGGGCACGGTGAGACCCAGAGGGGGACCAGAGTCACCTGGTCCAGGTGAGGTCCAGTTGTGGAACACAGTCAACGGGTCACAATTTTGCCCAGTTGAGGACCATGGTCAACAGGGCCAGGTCAGACCCAGATGGGGACCGGAGTCCCGAAATCCAGGTGAAGCCCAGGTGGGGACCACAGTCACCAGATCCAGGGTAGTCTCAGGTGTAGACCAGAATCACCGGGTCCAGGTGAGGAACAGGTGGCGACCACACACACTAGGTCCTGGTGAGGCCCTGGTGGGGACCAGAGTCACTAGGTACATGACAGGCTAGAAACACTGAAGCCATCAGGTCCACATCATGTCCATGTGGGAACGAGAATCACCAGTTACACGTGAGGACCACGTGGGGATCCGACTCACCATGTCCAGGTGAAACCCAGGTGGGAACCAGTGTCAGCATGTCCAGGTGTGGCCCTTGTGAAGACCAGAGTTAATAGGTCCGGGTGGGTCACTGATAGTGAACAGTGTAACCATATCCTGATGCTACCCAGGTGGGTACAAGAGACACCAGGTCCTGGTGAGGCCCAGGAGGGACCAGAGACATGAGGTCCAGGTGAGGTCCCGATGGGAACCACAGTCACCATTTCAGCTGAGGCCATGCTTAGGATCAGAGTCACGAGTTACAAGTGAGGCCCAGGTCGAGCCAGAATAACCTGGTACAGAAGAGGCCAAAGTCAGGAGCAGAGTTACCAGGATCAGGTCAGTCCCAGTGGGGAACAGAGTAACAATGTCCCGATGAAGCCCAGGTAGAACCTGAGTCACCAGGTCCAGATGAGGCGCAGTTGGGGAGCATGTTCACTAGGTCCCGGTGAGGCCCAGTTGAGGACCAGAGTCACCAGGTCAAGTTGTCGCCAAGAGGTGTACAAGATTCACCTGGTCTCGGTGACTTCCAGATGCGGACCAGAGTCACCGTGTCAGGCTGACCCCAGGGAGGTTCCAGAGTAGTCATGTCCAGATGAGGCTCAAGTGTGGAAGAGAGTAAGCAGGTACCAGTGATGCCAAGGTGAGGACCAGAGTCACCAGATCTGGGTAACGCGCAGATAGGATCAGAGTCACCAGTTCCAGATGAGGCCAAGAAAGAGTCCACAGCAATCAGGTCCAGGTGGGGAACAAAGTCACCAGGACTGGGTGAGGCCCAGATGGAGACCAGATTCACCAGGTCCAGGTGAGGTCCAGGTATTGACCAGAGTCCCCAGGTCTGGGAGAGGACCAGGTAAGGACCAGATTCACCAGATCCAAGAGGCCCACGTGGGGACCTGAGTCACCAGGTATGGGTGTGGCCAAGGTGGCAACCCCACTCAACAGGTCCAGGTGAGGCCAACCTGCAGGACAAAGTCATCAGATCCAGGTGAGGCCATAGTGGGGTCCGGAGTGACCAGGTAAATATGAGTCTATAAGAACACCACAGTCACCAGGTCCAGGTGTGGTTCATGTGGGAACGAGAGTCACCAGGTCCAGGTGAGACCCAGGTGAGGACAACAGTCACCAGGTCCAGATTGAGGCCTAGGTGGGGGACCAGAGTCATCAGGACCAGTTGAGACCAAAGTATGGAGCAAAGATATCATGTCCAAGTGAGGCCCAGGTGGGGAACAGAGTAACCATATCCCATTGATGCCAGGTGGGAAAAGAGTCACAAGGTCCAGACGAGGCCTAAGTGAGGAGTAGATTCACCAGGGCCTGTTGAGGCCCAGTTGAGGACCAGTGTCCCCAGGTCCGGATGAGTCCTAGAGGGGGACCAGAGTCACCCGGTTCTGGTGATATCCAGGTGGGGACCAGAGTCTCCACGTCAGGGTGAGGCCGAGAGGGGGACGAGAATCACTAGGTCCAGGTGAGGCCCCGATGTGGAACTCAGAAACAAGGCCCCATAATGCCCATATGAGGACCTCAGTCACCAGGTCCAGGTGAGGTCCCAGTGGGAACCAGTCATCTCGTCTCGGGGAGGCCCAGGTGGGACCACAGTCAGGAGGTCCAGGTGAGGCCCAGGTGTGACCACAGTCAACAGGTCCAGGTGAGGCCCAGGTATATAAGAGAGTATCCAGGTCCCAATGATGACCAATTACGTAACAGAGACAAGAGGTCCAGGAGAGGCCCAAATATGGATCAGAGTCATTGTGTTCCAGGTGAGGCCGGATGGAGACCACAGGAACCAGGTCCAGGAGAGCCCCATATGGGAACCAGAGCCACCAGATCCTGGTGAAGTCCAGGTGGGACCACAGTCACAAGGTCCAGGTGAGGCGCAGGTGGCAACATGATTCACCAAGTCCAGGTGAGGCCCAGGTGGCGACCAGTCACCAGATCCAGGTGCGGACCAGCTAAGGACAAGAATCACCAGGCCCAGGTGAAGCCCAAGGGGTGACCAGTGTCACCAGGTAAGGGTGAGGTCCAGAGGGGAAAACAGTGTAACCAGTTTAGTTTGAGGCCCAGAATGGGACCAAAGGACTCTGGTGAAAGAGAGGCCCAGGAGTGGAATAGAGTATCCAGTTCCGAATGATGCCTGGGTGAGGACCAGAGTCACTAGGGCCATGCAGGCCTAGATGGGGAACAGAATCACTAGGTCCTGGTGAGGCATAGAATAAGACCACAGTCCCCAGTATCAGGTGAGCCCCTTGTGCGAACCAGAGCCACTCTATCCAGCTGAGTCCCAGGTCCATGTGAAGCCCATGTGAGGACCGGATTCATCAGGTCTAATTGAGGCATAGCTGGGGACAAGTGTCACCAGGTTTGTGTGCGGCCTAGGTGGGGAAAGAATCAGCAGTTCTGAGTTAGGTCCAAGTGGGGACGAGAGAAACCAGGTCCAGGTGAAGCCAAAGTGAAGACCAGAGACACCAGATCCAGGTGAGGTCCATGTTGGAAAGAGAGTCACCAGGTCCAGGAGAGGACCAGGTTGGGACCACAGTCAGTAGATACAGGTGAAGTCCAGGTGGGGACCAGACTCACCAGATCGAGGTGAAGCCCAGGTGGGGACCAGAGTCACTAGGTCCAGATGAGGCCCAGGTGAGGACCAAAGTTACCAGGTACACGTGAGGAGCCGGTGGAGATCAGAGGCAACAGGTCCATGTGAGTCCGGCTTGGGGACCATGGTCAACAGGTCCACTTGAGACCCAGGTGTGGAACACAGTAAGCAGGTGCAGGTGAGTCCCCCCGTGGTGACTAGATTCACCACGTCCAGGTGAGGCCCAGGTGGGGTCCAGGATCACCAGGTAGAGGGGAGGCCCTTGAAAGTACCAGAGTCAACAGTTCGAAGTCAGGCGCAGTTGGCAACCAGGGTAAGCAAGTCCAAGTCAGGCCAAAGTGGGGTTCACAGTCACTAGGGCACGGTGTGACCAAGAGGGGGACCAGAGTCACCTGGTCCAGGTGAGGTCCAGTTGTGGAACACAGTCACCAGGTCCCAAATTTGCCCAGTTGAGGACCATAGTCAACAGGGCCAGGTGAGGCCCAGATGGGGACCGGAGTCCCGAAATCCAGGTGAAGCCCAGGTGGGGACACAGTCACCAGATCCAGGGTAGTCTCAGGTGCAGACCAGAATCACCAGGTCCAGGTGTGGTGCATGTGGCAACCAAACTCCCCAGGTCCCGGTGAGGCACTGGTGGGGAACAGAGTCACGAGGTACATGAGAAGCTAGAAACACATTGGATCGCTGGGTTGCGCAGCGGTTTGGCGCCTGCCTTTGGCCCAGGGCGCGATCCTGGAGACCAGGGATCGAATCCCACATCGGGCTCCCGGTGCATGGAGCCTGCTCCTCCCTTTGCCTGTGTCTCTGTCTCTCTCTCTCTCTGTGACTATCATAAATAAATAAAAATTAAAAAAAAAAAGAAGCTAGAAACACTGCGGCCATCAGGTCCACATGATCTCCATGTGGGAACGAGAATCACCAGTTACAGGCGAGGACCAGGTGGGGATACGACTCACCATGTCCAGGTGAGACCCAGGTGGGAACAAGTGTGACCATATCCAGGTGTGGCCGAGGTAAAGACCAGAGTTAATAGGTCCGGCTGGGTCACTGTTAGTGAACAGTGTAACCATATCCTAATGCTACCCAGGTGGATAGCAGAGACACCAAATCCTTGTGAGGCCCAAATGGGACCAGAGACATGAGGTCCAGGTGAGGTCCCGATGGGAACCACAGTCACCAGGTCAGGTGAGGCCATGCTTAGGATCAGAGTCACAAGTTACAGGTGAGGCCCAGGTGGAGCCAGAGTCACCTGGTACAGAAGAGGCCAAAGTCAGGACCAGAGTTACCAGGATCAGGTCACTCCAAGTGGGAATAGAGTAACCATGTCCCGATGATGCCCAGGTAGAACCAGAGTCAGCAGGTCCAGATGTGGCGCAGGTGGGGAGCTTGTTCACTAGGTCCCGTTGAGGCCCAGTTGAGGTGAGAGTTACCAGGTCTAGTTGAGGCCTAGAGGGGTACCAGATTCACCTGGTCTGGTGACATCCAGACCAGAGTCCCAATGTCAGGCTGAGGCCCAGATGGGATCCAGAGTCATCATATCCAGGTGAGGCTCAGGTGTGGAACAGAGTATCCAGGTCATAATGTTCCACAGGTGAGGACCAGAGTCACGAGATCTTGGTGAGGCCCAGTTAGGATCAGAGTCACCAGTTCCAGGTGAGGCCAAAAAGGAGTCCACAGCAATCAGGTCCAGGTGGAGAAGAAAATCAACAGGACTGGGTGAGGCAGAGATGGGGACCAGATTCACCAGGACCAGGTGATTCCCAGGTGGTGACCAGAGTTACCAGTTCCAGGTGACAAACAGGTAAGGACCAGATTCACCAGGTCCAAGTGAGGCCCACGTGGGGACCTGTGTCACTAAGCATGGGTGAGGCCCAGGTGACAAACCCACTCACCAGGTCCAGGTGATGCCAACCTCCAAGCCATGCAGAGGAACCAGGTCCCAATGATGCCCAGGTAGGGACGATAGTTACCAGGTCCAGGTGAGGCCAACCTACAGGCCATGCAGTGGAACCATGTCCCGATGATGCCCAGGTAGGGACCAGAGTTACCAGGTCCAGGTGAGGCCAACCTGCAATCATGCAGTGGAACCATGTCCCGATGATGCCCAGGTAGGGACCAGAGTCACCAGGTCCAAATGAGGCCCAGATGGAGCATATTCACTAGGTCCAGGTGAGGCCCAGTTGAGGACCAGAGTCACCAGACCTGGTTGAGGCCCAGAGGGGTACCAGACTCCCCTGGTCCAGGTGACTTCCATATGGGGACCAGAGTCACCAGGTCAAGTTGACGCCTAGAGGGATACCAGATTCACCTAGTCTAGGTGACATCCGGATGGGGACCAGAGTCATCATGTCAGGGTGAGGCTCAGGTGTGGAACAGAGTATCCAGGTCATAATGGTCCATAGGTGAGGACCAGAGTCACCAGATATGGGTGAGGCCCAGTTAGATTCAGAGACACCAATTCCAGGTGAGGCCAAGAAGGAGTCCACAGCAATCAAGTCCAGGTGGGTTGATAAAGTCACCAGGACTGGATGAGGACCAGATGGGGACCAGATTAACCAGGTTCATGTGATTCCCAAGTGGTGACCCGAGTTAGGAGTTCCGGGTGAGGACCAGGTAAGACCAGATTCACAAGGTCCAAGTGAGACCCACGTGGGGACCTGTGTCACCAGGCTTGGGTGAGGCAAGGTGACAACGCAACTCACCAGGTCCAGGTGAGGCCAACCTGCAGGCCATGCAGAGGAACCATGTCCTGATGATGCCCAGATAGGGACCAGAGTCACCAGGTCCAAAGGAGGCCTAGATGGAGCATATTCACTAGCTCCAGGTGAGGTCCAGTTGAGGACCAGAGTCAACAGAAGTGGTTGAGGCAGAGAGGGGTACCAGAATCACCTGGTCCAGGTGACATCCAGATGGAGACCAGAGTCAGCAGGCAGGGTTAGGCCCAGAGTGGTTCGAGAGTCCAGAGCCTCATGTCCAGGTGAGGCTCAGGTGTGGAACAGAGTCACCAGGTACCAATGATGCCCTGGTGAGGACCAGAGTCACCAGGTCTGGGTGACGCGCAGATAGGATCAGAGTCACCAGTTCCAGGTGAGGCCAAGAAAGAGATCACAGCAATCAGGTCCAGGTGGGGAACAAAGTCACCAGGACTGGGTGAGGCTCAGATGGGGACCAGATTCACCAGGTCTAGGTGAAGCCCAGGTGGTGACCAGTGTCCCCGGGTCTAGGAAAGGACCAAGTAAGGACCAGATTCACCAGGTAGAAGAGGCCCACGTGGGGACCTGAGTCACCAGGTATAGGTGAGGCCCAGGTGACGACCCCACTCACCATGTCCAGGTGAGGCAAACCTGCAGGCCAGAGTCACCAGATACAGTTGAGGCCCTAGCGGGGACCAGAGTCACCATGTAAATGTGAGTCTACCAGAACACCACAGTCACCAGGTCCAGGTGTGGTTCATGTGGGAACGAGAGTCACCAGATCCAGGTGAGACCCAGGTGGGGACCACAGTCACCAGTTCCAGATTGAGGCCTAGGTGGGGGGACCAGAGTCATCAGGACCAGTTGAGGCCAAAGTGTGGAGCAAAGTTATCATGTCCAGTTGAGACCCAGGTGGGGAACAGAATAACCATTTCCCATTGATGCCAGGTGGGAAGAGTCACAAGGTCCAGAAGAGGCCTAAGTGAGGAGTAGATTCACCAGGTCCTGTTGAGGCCCAGTTGAGGAACAGTGTCCCCAGGTCCGGTTGAGTCCCAGATGGGGACCAGAGTCACCCGGTTCTGGTGATATCCAGGTGGGGAGCAGAGTCACCACGTCAGGGTGAGGCCCAGAGGGGCCGAGAATCACTAGGTCGAATTGAGGCCCCGATGTGGAACTGAGAACCCAGGTCCCATGATGCCCATATGAGGACCTGAGTCACCAGGTCCAGGAGAGGTCCCTGTGGGAACCAGTCACCTCATCCAGGTGAGGCCCAGGTGGGACCACAGTCACCAGGTCCAGGTGAGGCCCAGGTATATAAGAGAGTATCCAGGTCCTAATGATGCCCAGGGATGGACCAGAGTCAACAGGTCCAGGAGAGGCCCAAATATGGATCAGAGTCATTGTGTTCCAGGGGAGGCCTGATGGAGATCACAGGAACCAGGTAAAGGAGAGCCCCATATGGGAACCAGAGCCACAATATCCAGGTGAGGTCCAGGTGGGACCACAGTCACAGGTCCATTTGAGGCACAGGTGGCAACAGGATTCACCAAGTCCAGGTAGGCCCAGGTGGCGACCAATCACCAGATCCAGGTGAGGACCAGCTAAAGACCAGACTCACCAGGCCCAAGTGAAGCCCAAGGGGTGACCAGAGTCACCAAGTAAGGGTGAGGACCAGAGGGGGAACCAGGGTAACCATTTAGTTTGAGGCCCAGAATGGGACCAGAAATCCCTGGTCAAAGTGGGACTGAGATGTGGAATAGAGTATCCAGGTCCCAATGATGCCTGGGTGAGGACCAGAGTCAATAGCGACATGCAGGCCCAGATGTGGAACAGAATAACTAGGTACTGGTGAGGCATAGAATAAGACCACAGTCAGCAGTAACAGGTGAGCCCCTTGTGGGAGCCAGAGCCACTCTATCCAGCTGAGTCCCAGGTCCATGTGAGGCCCACGTGAGGACTAGATTCATCAGGTCGAATTGAGGCATAGTTGGGGACAAGAGTCACCAGGTGTGGGTGCGGCCTAGGTGGGGCAAGATTCAGCAGTTCTGAGTTTGGTCAAAGTGGGACGAGAGACACCAGGTCCAGGTGAGGCCAAAGTGAGGACCAGAGTCACCAGATCCAGGTGAGGTCCAGGTGGGGACCAGAGTCACCAGATCCAGGTGAAGTCCAGGTTGGGACCAGAGTCACTAGGTCCAGATTAGGCCCAGGTGAGGACCAGAGTTACCAGGTAAACGTGAGGACCCGGTGGGAATCAGAGGCAACAGGTCCATGTGAGGCGTGCTTGGGGACCATGGTCAAGAGGTGTACTTGAGGCCCAGGTGTGGAACACAGTAAGCAGGTCCAGGTGAGTCCCCGGTGGTGACAAGGGTCACCACGTCCAGGTGAGACCCAGGTGGGGACCAGGATCACCAGGTAGAGGGGAGGCCCTTGAAAGTACCAGAGTCAACAGTTTGAGGTCAGGGACAGGTGGCAACCAGGGTCAGCAGCTCTAAGTCAGGCCAAAGTGGGGTTCACAGTCACAAGGGCACGGTGAGACCCAGAGGGGGACCAGAGTCACCTGGTCCAGGTGAGGTCCATTTGTGGAACACAGTCACTGAGTCCCAATTTTGCCCAGTTGAGGACCATGGTCAACAGGGCCAGGAGAGCCAGATATGGGGACCGGACACTCAAATCCAAGTGAAGAGCAGATCGGGACCACAGTCACCAGATCCAGGGTATTCTCAGGTGCAGGCCAGAATCACCAGGTCCAGGTGAGGTGCAGGTGGCAACCACACTCACCAGGTCCCGGTGAGGCCCTGGTGGGGACCAGAGTCACGAGGTACATGAGAAGCTAGAAACACTGCAGCCACCAGGTCCACATCATGTCCATGTGGGAACGAGAATTCCCAGTTACAGGTGAGGACCAGGTGGGGATCCGACTCACCATGTCCAGGTGAGACCCAGGTGGGAACCAGTGTCACCATATCTAGGTGTGGCCCAGGTGAACCCAGAGTTAATAGGTCCGGCTGGGTCACTGTTAGTGAACAGTGTAACCATATCCTGATGCTACCCAGGTGGTTACCAGAGACACCAGGTCCTGTTTAGGCCCAGGTGGGACCAGAGTCACCAGGTCAAGTTGAGGCCTAGAGGGGTACCAGATTCACCTGGTCTAGGTGACATCCAGATGGGGATCAGAGTCACCATCTCAGGCTGAGGCTCAGAGGGTATCCAGAGTCATCATGTCCAGGTGAGGCTCAGGTGTGTAACAAAGTATCCAGGTCATAATGGTCCACAGGTGAGGCCAGAGTCACCAGATCTGGGTGAGACCCAGTTAGGATCCGAGTCACCAGTTCAAGGTGAGGCCAAGAAGAAGTCCACAGCAATCAGGCCCAGGTGGGGAACAAAGTCACCAGGACTGGGTGAGGCCCAGATGGGGACCAGATTCACCAGGCCCAGGTTATTCCCAGGTGGTGACCAGAGTTACCAGTTCCGGGTGAGGTCCAGGTAACGACCAGATTCACCAGGTCCAAGTGAGACCCACGTGGGGACCTGTGTCACAAGGCATGGGTGAGGCCCAGGTGTCAACCCCACTCACCAGGTCCAGGTGAGGGCAACCTGCAGGCCATGCAGAGGAACCATGTCCCGATGATGCCCAGGTAGGGACTAGAGTTACCAGGTCCAGGTGAGGCCAACCTGCAGGCCATGCAGTGGAACCATGTCCCGATGATGCCCAGGTAGGGAACAGAGTTACCAGGTCCAGGTGAGGACAACCTGCAGTCATGCAGTGGAGCCAAGTCCCGATGATGCCCAGGAAGAGACAAGAGTCACCAGGTCCAATTGAGGCCCAGATGGAGCATATTCACTAAGTCCAGGTGAGTCCCAGTTGAGGACGAGTGTCACCAGATCTGGTTGAGGCCTAGAGGGGTACCTGAATCACCTGGTCCAGGTGAAATCCAGATGGGGACCAGAGTCACCATGTCAGGGTGAGGCCTAGAGAGGCTCCAGAATCATCATGTCCAGGTGAGGCTCAGGTGTGGAACACAGTGTCCAGGTCATAATGGTCCACAGGTGAGGACCAGAGTGACGGATCTGGGTGACGCGCAGATAGGATCAGAGTCACCAGTTCCAGGTGAGGCCAAGAAAGTGTCCACAGCAATCAGGTTCAGGTGTGGAACACAGTAAGCAGGTCCAGGTGAGTCCCCGGTGGTGACCAGAGTCACCACGTCCAGGTGAGGCCCAGGTGGACACCAGGATCATCAGGTACAGGGGAGGCCCTTGAAAGAACCAGAGTCAACAGTTCGAGGTCAGGGGCAGGAGGCAACCAGGTTCAGCAGGTCGAAGTCAGGCCAAAGTGGGGTTCACAGTCACTAGGGCACGGTGAGACCCAGAGGGGGACCAGAGTCACCTGGTCCATGTGAGGTCCAGTTGTGGAACACAGTCAATGGGTCACAATTTTGCCCAGTTGAGGACCATGGTCAACAGGGCCAGGTGAGGCCCAGATGGGGACCGGAGTCCCGAAATCCAGGTGAAGCCCAGGTGGGGACCACAGTCACAAGATCCCGGGTAGTCTCAGGTGCAGACCAGAATCACCAGGTCCAGGTGTGGTGCAGGTGGCAACCAAACTCACCAGGTCCCGGTGAGGCACTGGTGGGGACCAGAGTCACGAGGTACATGAGAAGCTAGAAACACATGGGATCCCTGGGTGGCGCAGCGGTTTGGCGCCTGCCTTTGGCCCAGGGAGCGATCCTGGAGACCCGGGATCGAATCCCAGGTCGGCCTCCCGGTGCATGGAGCCTGCTTCTCCCTCTGCCTGTGTCTCTGCCTCTCTCTCTCTCTGTGACTATCATAAATAAATAAAAATTAAAAAAAAAGATGCTAGAAATACTGCGGCCAACAGGTCCACATGATCTCCATGTGGGAACGAGAATCACCAGTTATACGTGAGGACCAGGTGGGGATCCCACTCACCATGTCCAGGTGAGGCCCAGGTGGGAACCAGTGTCACCATGTCCAGGTGTGGCCCAGGTGAAGACCAGAGACAATAGGTCCGGCTGGGTCACTGTTAGTGAACAGTGTAACCATATCCTGATGCTACCCAGGTGGGTACCAGAGACACCAGGCCCTGGTGAGGCCCAGGTGGTTCCAGAGACATGAGGTCCAGGTGAGGTCCCAATGGGAACCACAGTCACCAGGTCAGGTGAGGCCATGCTTAGGATCATAGTCACCAGTTACAGGTGAGGCCAAGGTGGAGCCAGAGTCACCTGGTACAGAAGAGGCCAAAGTCAGGACCAGAGTTATCAGGATCAGGTCACTCCAAGTGGGTATAGAGTAACCATGTCCCGAGATGCCCAGGTAGAACCAGAGTCACCAGGTCCAAATGAGGCCCAGTTGGAGCATATTGACTAAGTCCAGGTGAGGCCCAGTTGAGGACCAGAGTCACCAGATCTGGTTGAGGACTAGAGGGGTACCAGAATCACCTGGTCCAAGTGACATCCAGATGAGGACCAGAGTCACCAGGTCAGGGTGAGGCCCAGAGTGGTTCCAGAGTCATCATGTGCAGGTGTGACTCCGGTGTGGAACAGAGTATCCAGGTCATAATTTTCCATAGGTGAGGACCAGAGTCACCAGATCTGGGTGAGGCCCAGTTAGGATCAGAGTCACCAGTTCCAGGTGAGGTCAAGAAGGAGTCCACAGCAATCAGGTCCACGTGCGGAACAAAGTCATCAGGACTGGGTGAAGCCCAGATGGGGACCAGATTCACCAGGTCCACGTGATTCCCAGGTGGTGACCAGATTTACCAGATTCACCAAGTCCAGGTGATTCTCAGGTGGTGACCAGAATTACCAGATACACCAGATCCAAGTTAGACCCACGTGGGGACCTGTCTCACCTAGTATGGGTGAGGCCCAAGTGGTAACCCCACTCACCAGGTCCAGGTGAGGCCATCCTGCAGGCCTTGCAGTGGAACCACGTCCCGAAGATGCCCATCTAGGGACTAGAGTTACCAGGTCCAGGTGAGGACAACCTGCAGGCAAGAGTCACCAGATCCAGGTGGGGACCAGAGTCTCCAGGTAAATGTGAGTCTACAAGAACACCACAGTCACCAGGTCCAGGTGTGGTTCATGTGGGACGAGAGTCACCATGTCCAGGTGAGAGCCTGGTGGGGACCACAGTCACCAGGTCCAGATTGTGGCCTAGGTGGGGGGACGAGAGTCATCAGGACCATTTGAGGCCAAAGTGTGGAGCAAAGTTATCGTGTGCAGGTTAGGCCCAGGTGGGGAACAGAGTAACCGTGTCCTATTGATGCCAGGTGGGAAAAGAGTCACAAGGTCCAGATGAGGCCTAAGTGAGGAGTAGATTCACCAGGTCCTGTTGAGGCTCAGTTGAGGACCAGTGTCTCCAGCTCCGGGTGAGTCCCAGAAGGGGACCAGAGTCACCCGGTTCTGGTGATATCCAGGTGGGGACAAGAGTCACCACGTCATGGTGAGGCCCAGAGGGGGACGAGAGTCACTAGGTCCAGATGAGGTCCCGATGTGGAAATGAGAAACCAGGTCCCATGATGCCCATATGAGGACCTGAGTCACCAAGTCCAGGTGAGGTCCCTGCAGGAACCAGTCACCCCTTCCAGGTGAGGCCCAGGTGGGACCACAGTCACCAGGTCCAAGTGAGGCCCAGGTATATAAGAGAGTATCCAGGTCCCAATGATGCCCAGGTAAGGACCAGAGTCAACAGGTTCAGGAGAAACCCAAATATGGATCAGAGTCATTGTGTTCCAGGTGAGGCCAGATGGAGACCACAGGAACCAGGTCCAGGAGAGCCCCATATGGGAACCAGAGCCACCAGATCCAGGTGAGGTTCAGGTGGGACCACAGTCACAAGGTCAAGGTAAGGTGCAGGTGGCAACAGGATTTACCAAGTCCAGGTGAGGCCCAGGTGGCGACCAGTCACCACATCAAGGTGAAAACCAGCTAAGGTCCAGATTCACCAGCCCCAAGTGAAGCCCACGGGGTGACTAGAGTCACCAGGTAAGGGTGAGGCCCAGAGGGGCAACCAGAGTAACCAGTTTAGTTTGAGGCCCATAATGGGACCAGAGATCCCGGGTCAAAGTGAGGCCCAGGTGTGGAATAGAGTATCCAGGTCCGAATGATGCCTGGGTGAGGCCCAGAGTCACTAAGGCCATGCAGGCCCAGATGGGGAACAAAATCACTAGTTCCTGTTGAGGCATAGAATAAGACCACAGTCACCAGTATCAGGGGAGGCCCTTGTGGGAACCAGCACCACTCTATGCAGCTGAGTCCCAGGTCCATGTGAGGCCCACGTTAGGACCAGATTCATCAGGTCGAATTGAGGCATAGCTGGGGACAAGAGTCATCAGGTCTGGGTGCGGCCTAGATGGGGCAAGATTCAGCAGTTCTGAGTTAGGTCAAAGTGGGGATGAGAGACACTAGGTCCAGGTGAGGCCATACTGAGGACCAGAGTCACCAGATCCAGGTGAGGTCCAGGTGGGGACCAGAGTCACCAGATCCAGGTGAATTCCAGGTGGGGACCAGAGTGACCAGATCCAGGTGAAGCCCAGGTGGGGACGAGAGTCACTAGGTCCAGATGAGACCCAGGTGAGGACCAGAGTTACCAGGTACACGTGAGGCCCCGGTGGGGATCAGAGGCAACAGGTCCATGTGATTCTGTCTTGGGGACCATGGTGATCAGGTATACTTGTGGCCCAGGTGTGGAACACAGTAAGCAGGTCCAGGTGAGTCCCCGGTGGTGACAAGGGTCACCACGTCCAGGTAAGTCCCAGGTGGGGACCAGGATCACCAGGTCCAGGGGAGGCCCTTGAAAGAACCAGAGTCAACAGTTCGAGGTCAGGCGCAGGTGGCAACCAGGGTCAGCAGGTCCAAGTCAGGCCAAAGTGGGGTTCACAGTCACTAGGGTACGGTGAGGCCCAGAGGGGAACCAGTGTCACATGGTCCAGGTGAGGTCCAGTTGTGGAACACAGTCACCGGGTCCCAATTTTGCCCAGATGAGACCTTGATCAACAGGGGCAGGTGAGGCCCAGATGGGGACCGGAGTCCCTAAATCCAGGTGATGTCCAGGTGGGGACCACAGTCACCAGATCCAGGGTAGTCTCAGGTGCAGACCAGAATCACCAGGTCCAGGTGAGGTGCAGGTGGCAACCACACACACCAGGTCCCGGTGAGACCTTGGTGGGGACCAGAGTCACGAGGTACATGAGAAGCTAGAAACACTGCAGCCACCATGTCCAGATGATGTCCATGTGGGAACGAGAATCACAAGTTACAGGTGAGGACCAGGTGGGGATACGACTCATCATGTCCAGGTGAGACCCAGGTGGGAACGAGTGTCACCATGTCCAGGTGTGGCCCAGGTGAAGACCAGAGTTAATAGGTCCGGCTGGGTCACTGTTAGTGAAGAGTGTAACCATAACCTGATGCTACCAAGGATGGTACCTGAGACACCAGGTCCTGGTGAGGCCCAGGTTGGACCAGAGACATGAGGTCCAGGTGAGGTCCCGATGGGAACCACAGTCACCAGGTCAGGTGAGGCCATGCTTAGGATCAGAGTCACCAGTTACAGCTGAGGCCCAGGTGGAGCCAGAGTCACTAAGTACAGAAGAGGCCAAAGTCAGGACCAATGTTACCAGGATCAGGTCAGTCCCAGTGGGGAATAGAGTAACCAGGTCCCGATGATGCCCAGGTAGAACCAGAGTCACCAGGTCCAGATGAGGCGCAGGTGGGGAGCATGTTCACTAGGTCCCAGTGAGGCCCAGTTGAGGACAAGAGTCGCCAGTTCTGGTTGAGGCCTAGAGGGGTACCAGAAACACCTGGTCCAGGTGACATCCAGATGGGGACCAGAGTCACCAGGTCCAGGTTATTCCCAGGTGGTGAACAGAGTTACGAGTTCCGGGTGAGGACCAGGTAAGGACCAGAGTCACCAGGTCCAAGTGAGGCCCAAGTGGGGACCTGTGTCACCAGGCATGTGTGAGGCCCATGTGACAACCCCCCTCACTAGAAACAAGTGAGGCCAACCTGCAAGCCATGCAGAGGAACCATGTCCAGATGATGCCGAGGTAGGGACTAGAGTTCTCAGGTCCAGGTGAGGCCAACCTGCAAGCCATGCAGTGGAACATGTCCCGATGATTCCCAGGTAGGTATCAGAGTCACCAGGTCCAAATGAGGCCCAGATGGAGCATATTCACTAGGTCCAGGTGAGGCCCAGTTGAGGACCAGAGTCACCAGATCTGGTTGAGGCCTAGAGGGGTACCAGATTCCCCTGGTCTAGGTGAAATCCAGATGGGGACCAGAGTCACCATGTCAGGCTGAGGCCCAGAAGGGATCCAGAGTTATCATGTCCACGTAAGGCACACATGTGGAACAGAGAATCCAGGTCATAATTGTCCACAGGTGAGGACCAGAGTCACCAGGTCTGGGTGACGCGCAGACAGGATCAGAGTCACCAGTTCCAGGTGAGGCCAAGAAGGAGTCCACAGTAATCAGGTCCAGGTGGGGAACAAAGTCACCAGGACTGGGTGAGGCCCAGATGGGGACCAGATTCACCAGGTCCAGGAGAGGCGAGGTGGTGACCAGAGACCCCGGGTCTGGGAGAGTACCAGGTAAGGACCAGATTCACCAGGTCCACGAGGCCCACGTGTGGAACTGAGTCACCAGGTATGGGTGAGGCCCAGGTGGCAACCCCCCTCTCCAGTCCAGGTGAGGCCAACCTGCAGGCCAGAGTCACCAGATCCAGGTGAGTCCCTAGTGGGGACTGGAGTCACCAGGTAAATGTGAGTGTACAAGAAAACCACAGTCACCAGGTGCAGGTGTGGTTCATGTGGGAACGAGAGTCACCAGGTCCAGGTGAGACCCAGGTGGGGACCATAGTCACCAGGTCCAGATTGAGGCATAGGTGGGGGGACCAGAGTCATCAGGATCATTTGAGGCCAAAGTGTGGAGCAAAGTTATCATGTCCAGGTGATGTCCATGTGGGGAACAGAGTAACCATGTCCCATTGATGCCAAGTGAGAAAAGAGTCAGAAGGTACAGAAGAGGCCTAAATGAGGACTAGATTCACCATGTCGTGTTGACGTCCAGTTGAGCACCAGTGTCCCCAGCTCTGAGTGAGTCCCAGAGGGGGACCAGAGTCGCCCGGTTCTGGTGATATCCAGGTGGGGACAAGACTCACCACGTCAGGGTGAGGCCCAGAGAGGGACGAGAATCACTAGTTTCAGATGAGGCCCCGTTGTGCAACTGAGAAAAAAGGTCCCATAATGCCCAAATGAGGACCTGAGTCACCAGGTCCAGGTGATGTCCCTGTGGGAACCAGTCACCTCGTCAAGGTGAGGCCCAGGTGGGACCATAGTCACCAGGGCCAGGTGAGTCCCAGGTATATAAGAGAGTATCCAGGTCCCAATGATGCCCAGGTAAGGACCAGAGTCAACAGTTCCAGGGGAGGCCCAAATATGGATCAGAGTCATTGTGTTCCAGGTGAGGGCAGATGGAGACCACAGGAACCAGGTCCAGGAGAGCCCCATATGGGAACCAGAGCCACCAGATCCAGGTGAGGTCCAGGTTGGACCACAGTCACAAGGTCCAGGTGAGGCACAGGTGGCAACAGAATTCACCAAGTCCAGGTGAGACCCATGTGTCGACCAGTCACCACATCCAGGTGCAGACCAGCGAAGGACCAGATTCACCAGGTCCATGTGAAGACCAATGGGTGACCAGAGTCACCACGTAAGGGTGAGGCCCAGAGGGAGAACCAGAGTAACCAGTTTAGTTTGAGGCCCAGAATGGGACCAGAGGTCCCTCGTCAAAATGAGGCCGAGGTGTGGAATAGAGTATCCAGGTCCCAATGATGCCTGGGTGAGGCCCAGAGTCACTAGGGCCATGCAGGCCCAGATGGCGAACAAAATCACTAGGTCCTGGTGAGGCATAGGATAAGACCACAGTCACCAGTATCAGGTGAACCCCTTGTGGGAACCAGAGCCACTCTATCCAGCTGAGTCCCAGGTCCATGTGAGGCCCACGTGAGGGCCAGATTCAGCAGGTCGAATTGAGGCATAGCTGGGGACAAGAGTCACCAGGTCTTTGTGCGGCCTAGGTGGGGCAAGATTCAGCAGTTCTGAGTTAGGTCAAAGTGGGGACGAGAGACACCAGGTCCAGGTGAGGCCAAACTGAGGACCAGAGTCACCAGATCCAGGTGAGGACCATGTTGGAAACAGAGTCACCAGGTCCAGGAGAGGTCCAGGTGGGGACCAGAGTCACCAGATCCAGGTGAAGTCCCGGTGGGGACCAGAGTCACCAGATCCAGGTGAAGCAGAGGTGGGGACCAGAGTCACTAGGTCAAGATGAGGCCCAGGTGAGGACCAGAGTTACCAGGTACACGTGAGGCCCTGGTGGGGATCAGAGACAACAGGTCCATGTGAGGCCAGCTTGGGGACCATGGTCAACAGGTCTACTTGAGGCCCAGGTGTGGAACACAGTAAGCAGGTCCAGGTGAGTCCCCGGTGGTGACCAGAGTTACGAGTTCCGGGTGAGGACCAGGTAAGGACCAGATTCACCAGGTCCAAGTGAGGCCCACGTGGGGACCTGTGTCACCAGGCATGAGTGAGGCCCAGGTGACAACCTCACTCACCAGGTCCACGTGAGGCCAATCTGCAGGCCATGCAGTGGAACCATGCCTTGATGATGTCCAGGTAGGGACCAGGGTTACCAGGTCCAGGTGAGGCCAACCTGCAGGCGATGCAGTGGAACCATGTCCCGATGATGCCCAGGTAGGGACCAGAATCACCAGGTCCAATGAGGCCCAGATGGAGCATATTCACTAGGTCCAGGTGTGGTCCAGTGGAGGACCAGAGTCACCAGACCTGGTTGAGGCCTAGAGGGGTACCAGAATCACCTGGTCCAGGTGACATCCAGATGGGGACCAGAGTAACCAGGTCAGGATGAGGCCCAGAGAGGTTCCAGAGTCATCATGTCCAGGTGAGGCTCAGGTGTGGAACAGAGTCACCAGGTACCAAAGATGCCCAGGTGAGGACCAGAGTCACCAGGTCTGGGTGACGGGCAGATAGGATCAGAGTCACCTGTTCCAGGTGAGGCCAAGAAAGAGTCCACAGCAATCAGATAAAGGAGTGGAACAAAGTCAACAGGCCTGGGTGAGGCCCAGATGGGGATCAGATTCACCAGGTCCAGGTAGGCCCAGGTGGTGACCAGAGACCCCGGGGCTGGGAGACGACCAGGTAAGGACCAGATTTACCAGGTCCAAGAGGCCCACGCGGGGACCTGACTCACCAGGTATGGGTGAGGCCCAGGGGCAACCCCACTCACAATGTTCAGGTGAGGCCAACCTGCATGCCAAAGTCACCAGATCCACGTGAGGCCCTAGTCGGCACCGAGACAGCAGGTAAAAGTGAGTCTACAAGAACACTACAGTCACCAGCTCCATGTGTGGTTCATGTGGGAACGAGAGTAACCAGTTCCAGGTGAGACCCAGGTTGGCACGACAGTCACCAGGTCTGGATTGAGGCCTAAGAGGGTAACAGTGTCATCAGGACTAGTTGAGGCCCAACTGTGGAACAAAGTTATCATGTCCAGTTGAGGCTCAGGTGTGGAACAGAGTATCTAGGTCATAATGGTCCACAGGTGAGGACCAGAGTCACCAGATCCAGGTGAAGCCCAGGTGGGGACCAGAGTTACCAGGTACACGTGAGGCACCGGTGATGATCAGAGGCAACAGGTCCATGTGAGGCCGGCTTGGGGACCATGGTCAACACATCTACTTGAGGCCCAGGTGTGGAACACTGTAAGCAGGTCCAGGTGAGTCCCTGGTGGTGACAAGAGTCACCACGTCCAAGTGAGGCCCAGGTGGGGACCAGGATCATCAGGTCCAGGGGAGGACCTTGCAAGAAACAGAGTCAACAGTTCGAGGCCCGACGCAGGTGGCAACCAGGGTCAGCAGGTCCAAGTCAGGCCAAAGTGGGGTTCACAGTCACTAGGGCACGGTGACACCCAGAGGGGGACCAGAGTCACCTGGTCCAGGTGAGGTCCAGTTGTGGAGCACAGTCACCGGGTACCAATTTTGCCCATTTGAGGACCATGGTCAACAGGGCCAGGTGAGGCTCAGATGGGGACCGGAGTCCCCAAGTCAAGGTGAAGCCCAGGTGGGGACCATAGTCACCAAATCCAGGAAAGTCTCAGGTACAGAACAGAATCACCATGTCCAGGTGTGGCCCAGGTGAAGAGCAGAGTTAATAGTTCCGGCTGGGTCACTGTTAGTGAAGAGTGTAACCATATCCTGATGCTACCAGGTTGGTACCACAGACACCAGGTCCTGGTGAGGCCCAGGTCGGACCAGAGACTAAAGGTCCAGGTGATATCATAATGGGAACCACAGTCACCAGGTCAGGTGAGGCCATGCTTAGGATCAGAGTCACCAGTTACAGGTGAGACCCAGGTCGAGCCAGAGTGACCTGGTACAAAATAGGCCAAAGTCAGGACCAGAGTTACCAGGATCAGGTCAGTCCCAGTGGGGAATAGAGTAACCATGTCCCGATGATGCCCAGGTAGAACCAGAGTCACCAGCTCCAGATGAGGCACAGGTGAGGAGCATGTTTACTAGGTCCCGCTGAGGCCCAGTTGAGGACCAGTGTCGCCAGGTCTAGTTGAGGCCTAGAGGGGTACCAGATTCACCTGGTCTAGGTGACATCCAGATGCGGACAAGATTCACCATGTCAGGGTGAGGCCCAGAGGGGATTAAGAGTCATCATGTCCAGGTGAGGCTCAGGTGTGGAACCGAGTATCCAGATCATAATGGTCCTCAGGTGAGGACCAGAGTCACCAGATCTGGGTGAGGCCCAGTTAGGATCAGAGTCACAAGTTCCAGGTGAGGCCAAGAAGGAGTCCACAGCAATCAGGTCCAGGTGGGCAACAAATTCACCAGGAATGGGTGAGGCCCAGATGGGGACCAGATTCACCAGGTCCAGGTGACTTCCAGGTGGTGACCAGACTTACCAGTTCCGGGTGAGGACCAGGTAAGGACAAGATTCAACAGGTCCACGTGAGGCCCACATGGGGACCTGTGTCACCAGGTATGGGTGAGGCCCAGGTGGCAACCCCACTCCCCAGGTCCAGGTGAGGCCAACCTGCAGGCCATGCAGAGGAACCATGTCACAATGATGCCCTGGTTGGGACCAGAGTTATCAGATCCAGGTGAGGTCAACCTTCAGGCCATGCAGTGGAAACATGTCCCGATGATGCCCAAGTAGTGACCAGAGTCACCAGGTCCAAATGAGGCCCAGATGGAGCATATTCACTAGGTCCAGGTGAGGCCCAGTTGAGGACCAGAGTCCCCAGATCTGGTTGAGGCCTAGAGGGGTACCAGAATCACCTGGTCCAGGTGACATCCAGATGGGGATCAGAGTCACCAGGTCAGAGTGAGGCCCAGAGATTTTCCAGAGTCATCATGTCCAGGTGAGGCTCAGGTGTGGAACAGAGTCACCAGGTACCAACAATGCCCAGGTGAGGACCAGAGTCACCAGGTCTGGGTGATGCGCAGATAGAATCAGAGTCACCAGTTCCAGGTGAGGCCAAGAAAGAGTCCACAGCAATCAGACCAGGTGGGGAATAAATGACCAGGACTGCGTGAGACCCAGATAGGGACCAGATTACCTAGGTCCAGGTGAGTCCCAGGTGGTGACCAGAGTCCGCATCTCCGGGACAGGACCAGGTAAGGACCAGATTCACCAGGTCCAAGAGGCCCACGTGGGGACCTGAGTCACCATGTATGGGTGAGGCCCAGGTGGACACCCCACTCAACAGTTCCAGGTGAGGCCAACCTGCATGCCAGAGTCTCCAGATCCAGGTGAGGCCCTAGTGGGGACCAGAGTCACCAGGTAAATGTGAGTCTACAAGAACACCACAGTCACCAGGTCCTGGTGTGGTTCATGTGGGAACGAGAGTCACCAGGTCCAGGGGAGACCCAGGTGGGGACCACAGTCACCAGGTCCAGATTGAGGCCTAGGTGGGGGGACCAGAGTCATCAGGACAAGTTGATGCCAAAGTGTGGAGCAAAGTTATCATGACCAGGTGAGGCCCAGGTGGGGAAAAGAGTAACCATGTCCCATTGATGCCAGGTGGGAAAAGAGTCACAGGTCCAGACGAGGCCTAACTGAGGAGTAGATTCACCAGGTCCTGTTGAGGCCCAGTTGAGGAGCAGTGTCCCCAGCTACAGGTGAGTCCCTGAGGGGGACCAGAGTCACCCAGTTCTGGTGATATCCAGGTGGGGAGCAGAGTCACCACGTCAGGGTGAGGCCCAGAGGGGGACGAGAATCACTAGGTCCAGGTGAGGCCCCGATGTGAACTGAGAACCAGTTACCATGATGCCCATATGAGGACCTGAGTCACCAGGTCCAGGTGAGGTCCCTGTGGGAACCAGGCACCTCGTCCAGGTGAGGCCCAGGTGGGACCACAGTCACCAGGTCAAGGTGAGGCCCAGGTATATAAGAGAGTCTCCAGGTTCCAATGATGGCCAGGTAAGGACCAGAGTCAACAGGTCCAGGAGAGGCCGAAATATGGATCACAGTCATTTTGTTCCAGGTGATGCCTGATGGAGATCACAGGAACCAGGTAAAGGAGAGCCCCATATGGGAACCAGAGCTACCAATCCAGGTGAGGTCCAGGTAGGACAACAGTCACAAGGTCCTGGTGAGGCGCAGGTGGCAACAGGATTCACCAGGTCCAGGTGAGGCCCAGGTGGCGACAAGTCTCCAGAGCCAGGTGAGGACCAGCTAAGCACCAGATTCACCAGGCCCAAGTGAAGCCCAAGGGGTGACCAGAGTCACCAGGTAAGGGTGAGGCCCAGAGGGGCAACCAGAGTAACCAGTTTAGTTTGATGCCCTGAATGGGACCAGAGGTCCGTGGTCAGAGTGAGTCCAAGGTGTGGAATAGAGTATCAAGGTCCCAATGATGCCTGGGTGAGGACGAGAGTCACTTGGGCCATGCAGGCCCAGATGGGGAACAGAATGACTAGGTCCTGGTGAGGCATAGAATAAGACCACAGTCAGCAGTATCAGGTGAGCCCCTTGTGGGAACCAGAGCCACTCTATCCAGCTGAGTCCCAGGTCCATGTGAGGCCCACGTGAGGACCATATTCATCAGACCGAATTGAGGCAGAGCTGGGGACAAGAGTCACGAGGTCTGCGTGCGGCCTAGGTGGGGCAAGATTCAGCAGTTCTGAGTTAGGTCAAAGTGGGGACGAGAGACACCAGGTCCAGGTGAGGCCAAACTGAGGACCAGAGTCACCAGGTCCAGGTGTGGCCCAGGTGAAGACCAGAGTTAATAGGACCGGGTGGGTCACTGTTAGAGAACAGTGTAACCATATCCTGATGCTACCCAGGTGGGTACCCGAGACACCATGTCCTGGTGAGGCCCAGGAGGGATCAGAGTCATGAGGTCCAGTTGAAGTCTCGATGGGAACCACAGTCACCAGGTCAGGTGAGGCCATGCTTAGGATCACAGTATCAAGTTACAGGTGAGGTCCAGGTGGAGCCAGAGTCACCTGGTACAGAAGAGGCCAAAGTCAGGACCAGAGTTTCCAGGATCAGGTCAGTCCCAGTGGGGAATAGAGTAACCATGTCCCGATGATGCCCAAGTAGAACCCGAGTCACCACGTCCAGATGAGGCGCAGGTGGGGAGCATATTCACTAGGTCCCGGTGAGGCCGAGTTGAGGACCAGATTCCCCCGGGCTAGTTTAGGCCTAGAGGGGTACCAGATTCACCTGGTCTAGGTGATATCCAGATGCGGACCAGAGTCACCATGTCAGGCTGTGGCCCAGAGGGGATCCAGAGTCATCATGTCCAGGTGAGGTAAGGTGTGGAACAGAGTATCCAGGTCATAATGGTCCACAGGTGAGGACCAGAGTCACCAGATCTGGGTGAGGCCCAGTTAGGATCAGAGTCACCAGTTCTAGGTGAGGCCAAGAAGGAGTCCACATCAATCAGGTCCAGGTAGGTAACAAAGTCACCAGGACTGGGTGAGGCCCAGATGGGGACCAGATTCACCAGGTCCAGGTGATTCCCAGGTGGTGACCAGAGTTACCAGTTCCGGGTGAGCACCAGGTAAGGAGCAGATTCACAAGGTCCACGTATGGCGCACGTGGGAAACTGAGTCACCAGGTATGGGTGAGGCCCAGGTGGCAACCCCACTCAACAGGTCCAGGGGAGGCCACCTGCAGGCCATGCAAGGAACCATGTCCCGATGATGCCCAGGTAGAGACAGGACTTACCATGTCCAGGTGAGTCCAACCTGCAGGCCATGCTGTGGAACCATGTCCCGATGATGCCGAGGTAGGGACCAGAGTCACCAGGTGCAAATGAGGCCCAGATGGAGCATATTCACTAGGTCCAGGTGAGGCCCAGTTGAAGACCAGAGTCACCAGATCTGGTTGAGAACTATCGGGGTACAGAATCACCTGGTCCAGGTGACATCCAGTTGGGGACCAGCCTCACCAAGTCAGGGTGAGTCCCAGAGAGGTTCCAGAGTCATCATGTCCAGGTGAGGCTCAGGTGTGGAACAGAGTCACCAGGTACCAATGATGCCCAGGTTAGGGTCAGAGTCACCAGGTCTGGGTGACGCGTAGATAGGATCAGAGTCACCTGTTCCAGGTGAGGCCAAGAAAGAGTCCACAGCAATGAGGTCCACGTGTGGAACGAAGTCACCATCACTGGGTGAGGCCCAGATGGGGACCAGATTCACCAGGTGCAGGTGAGGCCCAGGTGGAGACCAGAGTCCCCGGGTCTGGGAGAGGACCAGGTAAGGACCAGATTCACCAGGTCCAAGATGCCCACGTGGGGACCTGAGTCACCAGGTATGGGTGAGGCCCACGTGGCCACCCAACTCAGCAGGTCCCGGTGAGGCCAACTGGCATGTCAGAGTCACCAGATCCACATGAGGCCCTAGTGGGACCGGAGTCACCAGGTAAATATGAGTCTACAAGAACACCACAGCCACCAGGTCCAGGTGAGGTTCATGTGGGAACAAGAGTAACCAGGGCCAGGTGAGACCCAGGTGGGGACCACAGTCACCAGGGCCATATTGAGGCCTAGGTGGGGGGACCAGAGTAATCAGTACCAGTTGAGGCCAAAGTGTGGAGCAAAGTTATCATGTCCAGGTGAGGCCCAGGTGGGGAACAGTGTAACCTTGTCCCATTGATGCCAGGTGGGAAAAGAGTCACAGGTCCAGACGAAGCCTGAGTGAGGAGTAGATTCACCAGGTCTTGTTGAGGCCCAGTTGAGTACCAGTGTCCCCAGCTCCGGGTGAGTCCCAGACGGGGACCAGAGTCACCCGGTTCTGGTAATATCCAGGTGGGGACCAGACTCACCACGTCAGGGTGAGGCCCAGAGTGGGACGAGAATCACTAGGTCCAGGTGAGGCCCCGATGTGGAACTGAGAAACCAGGTCCCATGATGCCCATATGAGGACCTGAGTCACCAGGACCAGGTGAGGTCCCTGTGGGAACCAGTCAACTCATCCAGGTGAGGCCAAGGTGGGACCTCAGTCACCAGGTCCAGGTGAGGCCCAGGTACATAAGAGAGTATCCAGGTCCCAATGATGTCCAGGTAAGGACCAGAGTCAACAGGTGCAGGAGAGGCACAAATATGTATCAGAGTCATTGAGTTCCAGGCGACGCCAGATGGAGATAACAGGAACCAGGTCCAGGAGAGCCCCATATGGGAACCAGAGCCACCAGATCCAGGTGAGGTCCAGGTGGGACCACAGTCACAAGGTCCAAGTGAGGCCCAGGTGGCAACAGGATTCACCAAGTCAGGAGAGGCCCAGGTTGCGACCAGTCATCAGATCCAGGTGCGGACCACCTAAGGACCAGATTCACCAGGCCCAAATGAAGCCCATGGGGTGACCAGAGTCACCAGGTAATGGTGAGGTCCAGAGGGGGAACCAGAGTAACCAGTTTAGTTTGAGGCCCAGAATGGGACCAGAGGTCCCTGGTCAAAGTGAGGCCCAAGTGTGGAATAGAGTATCCAGGTCCCAATGATGCCTGGGTGAGGACCAGAGTCACTAGGGCCATGCAGGCCCAGATGGGGAACAGATTCATTAGGTCCTGATGAGGCATAGAATTAGACCACAGTCAGCAGTATCAGTGACCCCTTTTGGGAACCAGAGCCACTCTATCCAGCTGAGTCCCAGGTCCAGCTGAGTGCCAGGTGAGGCCCACGTGAGGACCAGATTCATCAGGTCGAATTGAGGCATAGGTGGGGACAAGAGTCACCAGGTCTGGATGCGGCCTAGGTTGGGGCAAGATTCAGCAGTTCTGAGTTCGGTTCAAGTGGGGACGAGAGACACCAGCTCCAGTTGAGGCCAAACTGAGGACCAGAGTCACTAGATCCAGGTGAGGACCAGGTTGTAAAGAGAGTCACCAGGTCCAGGAGAGGTCCAGGTGGGGACCAGAGTCCACGGATCCAGGTAAGTCCAGGTGGGGACCTGAGTCAGCAGATCCAGGTGAAGCCCAGGTGTAGACCAGAGTCTCTAGGACCAGATGAGGCCCAGGTGAGGACAGGAGTTAACAGGTACACGTGAGGCCCCGGTGGGGATCAGAGGCAACAGGTCCATGTGAGGCCGGCTTGGGGACCATGGTCAACAGGTCTACTTGAGGCCCAGGTGTGGAACACAGTAAGCAGGTCCAGGTGAGTCCCCGGTGGTGACAAGAGTCACCACGTCCAGTTGAGGCCCAGGTCGGGACCAGGATCACCAGGTACAGGGGAGGACCTTGAAAGGACCAGAGTCAACAGTTGGAGGTTAGACGCAGGTGGCAACCAGGTCAGCAGGTCCAAGTCAGGCCAAAGTGGGGTTCACAGTCACTAGGCACGGTGAGACCCAGAGGGGGACCAGAGTCACCTGGTCCAGGTGACGTCCAGTTTTGGAACACAGACACCGGGTCCCAATTTTGCCCAGTTGAGGACCATGGTCAACAGGGCCAGGTAAACCCAGATGGGGACCGGAGTCCAAATATCCAGGAGAAGCCCAGGTGGGGACCACAGTCAGTAGATCAGGGGAGTCTCAGGTGCAGACCATAATCACCAGGTCCAAGTGAGGTGCAGGTGGCAACCACATTCCCCAGGACCCAGTGAGGCCCTGGCGGGGACCAGAGTCACAAGATACATGAGCAGCTAGAAACACTGCAGCCACCAGGTCCACATGATGTCCATGTGGGCCGGAGAATCAGCAGTTACACGTGAGGACCAGGTGGGGATCCGACTCACCATGTCAAGTTGAGACCCAGGTGGGATCCAGTGTCACCATGTCCAGGTGTGGCCCAGGTGAAGACCAGAGATAATAGGTCCGGCTGGGTCACTGTTAGTGAAGAGTGTAACCATATCCTGATGCTACCCAGGTGCGTACCGGAGACACCAGGTCCTGGTGAGGCCCAAGTGGGACCAGAGACATGATGTCCAGGTAAGATCCCGATGGGAACCACAGTCACCAGGTCAGGTGAGGCCATGCTTAGGATCAGAGTTACCAGTTACAGGTGAGGCCCAGGTGGAGCCAGAGTGACCTGGTACAGAAGAGGTCAAAGACAGGACCAGAGTTACTAGGAACAGGTCAGTCCCATTGGGGAATAGAGTAACCATGCCCCGATGATGCCCAGGTAGAACCCGAGTCACCACGTCCAGATGAGGCGCAGGTGGGGAGCATTTTCACTAGGTCCAGGTGAGGCCGAGTTGAGGACCAGAGTCACCAGGTCTGGCTGAGGTCGACAGGGGTCCGAGATTCACCTGGTCTAGGTGACATCCAGATGGGGAACAGAGTCACCATGTCAGAGTGAGGCACAGAGAGGATCCAGAGTCATCATGTCCAGGTGAGGCTCAGGTGTGGAACAGTGTATCCAGGTCATAGTGGTCCACAGGTGAGGAGCAGAGTCACCAGATCTGGGTGAGGCCCAGTTAGGATCAGACTCACCAGTTCCAGGTGAGGCCCAAAAGGAGTCCACAGCAATCAGGTCCAGGTGGGGATCAAAGTCACCAGGACTGTGTGAGGCACAGATGGCGACCAGATTCTCCAGGTCCAGGGGATTCCCAGGTGGAGACCAGAATTACCAGATTTACCAGGTCCAAGAGGCCCACGTGGGGACCTGAGTCACCAGGTATGGGTGAGGCCCAGGTGGCAACCCCACTCACCAGGTCCAGGTGAGGACAACCTACAGGCCAGAGTCACCAGATCCAGGTGAGACCCTAGTGGGGACCAGAGTCACCAGGTAAATGTGAGTCTACAAGAACACCACAGTCACCAGGTCCTGGTGTGGTTCATGTGGGAACGAGAGTCACCAGGTCCAGGGGAGACCCAGGTGGGGACCACAGTCACCAGATTCAGATTGAGGCCTAGGTGGGGGGACCAGAGTCATCAGGACAAGTTGATGCCAAAGTGTGGAGCAAAGTTATCATGACCAGGTGAGGCCCAGGTGGGGAAAAGAGTAACCATGTCCCATTGATGCCAGGTGGGAAAAGAGTCACAGGTCCAGACGAGGCCTAACTGAGGAGTAGATTCACCAGGTCCTGTTGAGGCCCAGTTGAGGAGCAGTGTCCCCAGCTACGGGTGAGTCCCAGAGGGGGACCAGAGTCACCCAGTTCTGGTGATATCAAGGTGGGGAGCAGAGTCACCACGTCAGGGTGAGGCCCAGAGCGGGACGAGAATCACTAGGTCCAGGTGAGGCCCCGATGTGAAACTGAGAACCAGTTACCATGATGCCCATATGAGGACCTGAGTCACCAGGTCCAGGTGAGGTCGAGGTATATAAGAGAGTATCGAGGTCCCAATGATGCCCATGTGAGGACCAGAGTCAACAGGTCCAGGAGAGTACCAAATATGGATCAGAGTTTTGTGTTCCAGGTGAGGACAGATGGAGACCACAGGAACCAGGTACAGGAGAGCCCCATAAGGGAACCAGAGCCACCAGATCCAGGTGAGTTCCAGGTGGGACCACAGTCACAAGGTCCAGGTGAGGCGCAGATGGCAAGAGGATTCACCAAGTCCAGGTGAGGCCCAGGTGGAGACCAGTCACCAGATCCAGGTGAGAACCAGCTAAGGACAAGATTCACCAGGCCCAAGTGAAGCCAAAGGGGTGACCAGAGTCACCAGGTAATGGTGAGGCCCAGAGGGGGAACCAGAGTAACCAGTTTAGTTTGAGGCCCAGAATGGGACCATAGGTCCCTGGTCAGAGTGAAGCCCAGGTGTGGAATAGAGTATCCCGTTCACAATGATGCCTGGGTGAGGACCAGAGTCACTAGGGCCATGCAGGCCCAGATGGGGAACAGAATTACTAGGTCTTGGTGAGGCATAGAATAAAACCACAGTCACCAGAATCAGGTGAGCTCCATGTGGGAACAAGAGCCACTCTATCCAGCTGAGTAGCAGGTCCATGTGAGGCCCACGTGAGGACCAGATTCATCAGGTCGAATTGAGGCATAGCTGGGGACAAGAGGAACCAGGTCTGGGTGCGGCCTAGGTGGGGCAAGATTCAGCAGTGCTGAGGTAGTTCAGAGTGGGGACGAGAGACGCCAGGTCCAGGTGACGCCAAACTGAGGACCAGAGTCACCAGATGCAGGTCAGGTCCAGGTGTTGACCAGAGTCACCAGATCCAGGTGAAGTCCAGGTGGGGACCAGAGTCATCAGATCCAGGTGAAGCCCAGGTGGGGATCAGAGTCACAAGGTCCAGATGAGGCGAAGGTGAGGACCAGAGTTCCCAGGTACACGTGAAGCCCCGGTGGGGATCAGAGGCAAAAAGTCCATGTGAGGCCGGCTTGGGGACCATGGTCAACAGGTCTACTTGAGGCCCAGGTGCGGAACACAGTAAGCAGATCCAGGTGAGTTCCCGGGGGTGACAAGAGTCACCAGGTCCAGGTGAGGCCCATGTGGGCACCAGGATCACCATGTCCAGGGGACGCTCTTGAAAGAACCAGAGTAAACAGTTCGAAGTCAGGCGCAGGTGGCAACCAGGGTCAACAGGTCCAAGTCAGGCCAAAGTGGGGTTCACAGTCACTAGGGCACGGTGAGACCCAGAGTGGGACCAGAGTCACCTGGTCCAGGTGAGGTCCACGTGTGGAACACAGTCACCGGGTCCCAATTTTGCCCAGTTGAGGACCATGGTCAACAGGGCCAGGTGAGGCCCAGATGGGAATCGGAGTGCCCAAATCCAGGTGAAGCCCAGATTGGGACCATAGTCACCAGATCCAGGGTAGTCTCAGATGCAGACCAGAATCACCAGTTCCATGTGAGGTGCAGGTGGCAACCACACTCACCAGGTCCCGGTGATGCCCTCGTGGGGACCAGAGTCACGAGGTACATGAGAATCTAGAAACACTGCAGCCACCAGGTCCACATGATGTCCATTTGGGAACGAGAATCACCAGTTAGAGGTGAGGACCCTGTGGGGATCCGACTCACCATGACCAGGTGAGACCCAGGTGGGAACCAGTGTCACCATGTCCAGGTGTGGCCCAGGTGAAGACCAGAGTTAATAGGTCGGGCTGGGTCACTGTTAGTGAACAGTGTAACCATATCCTGATGCTACCCAGGTGGGTACGAGAGACACCAAGTCCTGGTGAGGCCCAGGTGAGACTAGAGACATGAGGACCAGGTGAGGTCCCATGGGCACCACAGACATCAGGTGAGGTGAGTCCATGCTTAGGATCAGATTCAACAGTTACAGGTGAAGCCCAGGTGGAGCCAGAGTCACCTGGTACAGAAGAGCCAAAAGTCAGGACCAGAGTTACCAGGATCAGGTCAGTCCCAGTGGGAAATAGAGTAACCATGACCCGATGATGCCCAGGTAGAACCAGAGTCACCAGGTCCAGATGAGGCGCAGGTGGGGAGCATATTCACTAGGTCCCTGTGAGGTCCAGTTGAGGACCAGTGTCACCAAGTCTAGTTGAGGCCCAGAGGGGTACCAGATTCACCTGGTCTTGGTGACATCCAGATGGGGACCAGAGTCTTCAGGTCAGGGTGAGGCCCAGAGTGGTTCCAGAGTCAACATGTGCAGGTGAGACTCAGGTGTGGAACAGAGTCACCAGGTACCAATGATGCCCAGGTGAGGACCAGAGTCACCATGACTGGGTGACGCGCAGATATAATCTCAGTCACCAGTTCCAGGTGAGGCCAAGAAACAGTCCAAAGCAATTAGGTCCAGGTGGGGAACAAAGTCACCAGGACTGTGTGAGGCCCAGATGGGGACCAGATTCACCAGGTCCAGGTGAGCCCAGGTGGTGACCAGTGTCCCCAGCTCCGGGTGGGTCCCAGAGGGGGACCAGAGTCACACGGTTCCGGTGATATCCAGGTGGGGACCAGAGTCACCACGTCAGGGTGATCCCAGAGGGTGACGAGAATCACTAGCTCCAGGTAGGTCCCGATGTGGAACTGAAACCAGGTCCCATGATACCCATATGAGGACCTGACAGCAGGTCAAGGTGAGGTCCCTGTGGGAACCAGTCATCTCGTCCAGGTGAGGCCCAGGTGGGACCACTGTCACCAGGTACAGGTGAGGCCCAGGTATATAAGAGCGTATCCAGGTCGCAATGATGCCCAGGTAAGGACAAGAGTCAACAGTCCAGGAGAGGCCCAAATATGGACCAGAGTCATTTTGTTCCAGGTGATGCCTGATGGAGACCACAGGAATCAGGTCCAGGAGAGCCCCATATGGGAAGCAGAGCCACCAGATCCAGGTGAGGTCCTGGTGGGACCAAGGTCACAAGGTCCAGGTGAGGCGCAGGTGGCAACAGGATTCACCAAGTCCAGGTGAGGCCCAGCTGGCGACCAGTCACCAGAACCAAGTGAGGGCAAGCTAAGGACCAGATTCACCAGGCCCAAATGAAGCCCATGGGGTGACCAGAGTCACCAGGTAAGGGTGAGTCCCAGAGGGGGAACCAGAGTAACCAGTTTAGTTTGAGGGCCAGAATGGGTCCAGAGGTCCCTAGTCAGAGTGAGGCCCAGGTGTGGAATAGTGTATCAGGTCCCAATGATGCATGGGTGAGGACCAGAGTCACTAGGGCCATGCAGGCCCAGATCGGGACAAATCACTAGGTCCTCGTGAGGTATAGAATAAGACCACAGTCAGCCGTATCATTTGATCCCGTTGCATGAACCAGAGCCACTCTATCCAGCTGAGTTCCAGGTCCATGTGAGGCTCACGTGAGGACCAGATTCATTCGTTCGATTTGAGGCATAGCTGGGGACAAGAGTCACCAGGTCTGTGTGCGGCCTAGGTGGGGCAAGATTAAGCAGTTCTGAGTTAGGTCAAAGTGAGGACGAGACACGCCAGGTCCAGGTGAGGCCAAACTGAGGACCAGAGTCACCAGATCCATGTGAGGTCCATGTTGGAAACAGAGTCACCAGTCCGGGAGAGGTCCAGGTGGGGACCAGAGTCACCAGAACCAGGTGAAGTCCAGGTCGGGATCAGAGTCAGCAGATCCACGTGAAGCCCAGGTGGGGACCAGAGTCACTAGGTCCCGATGAGGCCCAGGTGAGGACCAGACTTACCAGGTACACGTGAGGCCCCGGTTGGGATCAGAGGCAACAGGTCCATGTGAGGCCGACTTGGGAACATGGTCAACAGGTCTACTTGAGGCCCTGGTGTGGAACACAGTAAGCAGGTCCAGGTGAGTTCCCGGTGGTGAAAAGAGTCACCACGTCCAGTTGAGTCCCAGGTGGGGACCAGGATCACCAAGTACCTTTGAGGCCCTTGAAAGAACTAGAGTCTACTGGCACAAAAACAGACACATAGATCAGTGAAACAGAATAGAGAATCCAGAAGTGGACCCTGAACTTTATGGGCAACTAATATTCGATAAAGGAGGAAAGACTATCCATTGGAAGAAAGACAGTCTCTTCAATAAATGGTGCTGGGAAAATTGGACATCCACATGCAGAAGAATGAAACTAGACCACTCTCTTTCACCATACACAAAGATAAACTCAAAATGGATGAAAGATCTAAATGTGAGACAAGATTCCATCAAAATCCTAGAGAAGAACACAGGCAACACCCTTTTTGAACTCGGCCATAGTAACTTCTTGCAAGATACATCCACGAAGGCAAAAGAAACAAAAGCAAAAATGAACTATTGGGACTTCATCAAGATAAGAAGCTTTTGCACAGCAAAGGATACAGTCAACAAAACTCAAAGACAACCTACAGAATGGGAGACGATATTTGCAAATGACATATCAGATAAAGGACTAGTTTCCAAGATCTATAAAGAACTTATCAAACTCAACACCAAAGAAACAAACAATCCAATCATGAAATGGGCAAAAGACATGAACAGAAATCTCACAGAGGAAGACATAGACATGGCCAACATGCACATGAGAAAATGCTCTGCATCACTTGCCATCAGGGAAATACAAATCAAAACCACAATGAGATACCACCTCACACCAGTGAGAATGGGGAAAATTAACAAGACAGGAAACAACGAATGTTGGAAAGGATGCGGAGAAAAGGGAATCCTCATACACTATTGGTGGGAATGTGAACTGGTGCAGCCACTCTGGAAAACTGTGTGGAGATTCATCAAACAGATAAAAATATACCTGCCCTACGACCCAGCAATTGCACTGTTGGGGATTTTCCCCAAAGAGACAAATGCAATGAAACGCCGGGACACCTGCACCCCGATGTTTATAGCAGCAATGGCCACGATAGCCAAACTGTGGAAGGAGCCTCGGTGTCCAACGAAAGATGAATGGATAAAGAAGATGTGGTTTATGTATACAATGGAATATTACTCAGCTATTAGAAATGACAAATACCCACCATTTGCTTCAACGTGGATGGAACTGGAGGGTATTAAGCTGAGTGAAGTAAGCCAGTCGGAGAAAGACAAACATTATATGTTCTCATTCATTTGGGGAATATAAATAATAGTGAAAGGGAATATAAGGGAAGGGGGAAGAAATGTGTGGGAAATATCAGAAAGGGAGACAGAACGTAAAGACTGCTAACTCTGGGAAACGAACTAGGGGTGGTAGAAGGGGAGGAGGGCGGGGGGTGGGAGTGAATGGGTGACGGGCACTGGGGGTTATTCTGTATGTTAGTAAATAGAACACCAATAATAAAAAATAAATTAAAAAAATAAGAAAAAAGAAAGAACCAGAGTCAACAGGTCGAAGTCAAGCGCAGGTGGCAACCAGGGTCAGCAGGTCCAAGTCAGGCCAAAGTGGGGTTCACAGTCATTAGGGCACGGTGAGACCAAGAGGGGGACCAGAGTCACATGGTGCAGGTGAGGTCCATTTGTGGAACACAGTCACCGGGCCCCAATTGTGCCCAGTTGAGGACCATGGTTAACAGGGCCAGGTGAGGCCCAGATGGGTACCCGAGTCCCCAAATCCAGGTGAAGACCAGGTGGGGACCACAGTCACCAGATACAGGGTAGTCTCAGGTGCAGGCCAGAATCACCAAGTCCAGGTGAGGTGCAGGTGGCAACCACACTCACCAGGTCCCGGTGAGGCCCTGGTGGGGACCAGAGTAACGAGGTACATGAGAAGCTAGAAACACTGCAGCCACTAGGTCCACAGGATGTCCATATGGGAACGAGAATCACCAGTTACAGGTGAGGACCAGGTGGGGATCCGACTCACCATGTCCAGGTGAGACCCAGGTGGGAACCAGTGTCACCATGTCCAAGTGTGGCCCAGGTGAAGACCAGAGTTAATAGGTCCGGCTGGGTCACTGTTAGTGAACAGTGTAACCATATCCTGAATCTACCCTGGTGGGTACCAGAGACACTAGGTCCCGGTGAGGCCCAGGTGGGACCAGAGATATGAGGTCCAGGTGAGGTCCCGATGGGAAACACAGTCACCAGGTCAGGTGAGGCCATGCTTAGGATCAGAGTCACCAGTTACTGGTGAGGCCCAGGAGGAGCCAGAGTCACCTGGTACAGAAGATGCCAAAGTCAGGACCAGAGTTACCAGGATCAGGTCAGTCCCAGTGGGGAATAGAGTAACCATGTCCCGATGATGCGCAGGTAGAACCAGAGTCACCAAGTCCAGATGAGTAGCAGGTGGGAAGCATATGCTCTAGGTCTCGGTGAGGCACACTTGAGGACCAGAATCCCCAGGTCTAGTTGAGTCCTAGAGGGGTACCAGATTCACCTGGTCTAGGTGACATCCAGATGGGGAGCAGAGTCACCATGTCAGGGTGAGGCCCAGAGGGGACCCAGAGTCATCATGTCCAGGTGAGGCTCAGGTGTTGAACAGAGGTCCAGATCATAATGGTCCACAGGTGAGGACCAGAGTCACCAGATCTGGGTGAGCCCCAGTTAGGATCAGAGTCACCAGTTCCAGGTGAGGCCAAGAAGGAGTCCACAGCAATCAGGTCCAGGTGGGGAACAAAGTCACGAGGACTGGGTGAGGCCCAGATGGGGACCAGATTCACCAGGTCCAGGTGATACCCAGGTGGTGACCAGAGTTACCAGTTCCGGGTGACGACCAGGTAAGGACCAGATTCACCAGGTCCAAGTGAGCCCACGTGGGTACCTGTGTCACCAAGCATGGGTGAGGCTCAGGTGGCAACCCCACTCTCCAGGTCCAGTTGAGGCCAACCTGCAGTCCATGCAGAGGAACCATGTCCCGATAATGCCCAGGTAGGAAACAGAGTTACCAGGTCCAAGTGAGGCCAATATGCAGGCCATGCAGTGGAACCATGTCCCGATGATGCCCAGGTAGGGACCAGAGTCTCCAGGTCCAAATGAGACCCAGATGGAGCATATTCACTAGGTCCAGGTGAGGCCCAGTTGAGGACCACTGTCACAAGATCTGGTTGAGGCTTAGAGGCTTACCAGAATCACCTCGTCCAGGTGACATCCAGATGGGGACCAGAGGCATCAGTTCAGGGAGAGGCCCAGAGTGGTTCCAGAGTCATCATGTCCAGGTTAGGCTCAGGCGTGGAACAGAGTCACCAGGTACCAATGATGCTCAGGTGAGGCCCAGAGTCACCAGATCTGGGTGACGCGCAGATAGGATCAGAGTCACCAGTTCCAGGTGAGGCCAAGAAAGAGTCCACAGCAATGAGGTCCATGTGGGGAACAAAGTCAGCAGGACTGGGTGAGGCCCAGATGGGGACCAGATTCACCAGGTCCAGGTGAGGCCCAGGTGGTGACCAGAGTCCCCGGGTCTGGGACAGGACCAGGTAAGGACCAGATTCACCAGGTCCAAGAGGCCCACGAGGGGAATTGAGTCACCAGCTATGTGTGAGGCCCAGGAAGCAACCCCACTCACCAGGTCAAGGTGAGGCCAACAGGCAGGCCAGAGTCACCAGATCCAGGTGAGGCCCTAGTGGGGAACAGTGTCACCAGGTAAATGTGAGTCTACAAGAACACCACAGTCACCAGGTCCAGGTGAGGTTCATGTGGTAACGAGAATCACGAGGTACAGGTGAGACCCGGGTGGGCACCACAGTCACCAGGTCCAGACTGAGGCATAGGTGTGGGGAACAAAGTCATCAGGACCAGTTGAGGCCAAAGTGTGGAGCAAAGTTATCATGTGGAGGTGAGGCCCAGGTGGGGAACAGAGTAACCATGTCCCATTGATGCCAGGTGGGAAAAGAGTCACAAGGTCTAGACGAGGCCTAAGTGAGGAGTAGATTCACCAGGTCCTGTTGAGGCCCAGTTGAAGACCAATATCCCAAGCTCTGGGTGAGTCCCAGAGGGGGAACAGACTCACACGGTTCTGGTGATATCCAGGTGGGGACCAGAGTCACCACGTCAGGGTGAGGTCCAGAGGGGGACGAGAATCACTAGGTCCAGGTGAGGCCCCGATGTAGAACTGAGAAACCAGGTACCATGATGCCCATATGAGGACTTGAGTCACCAGGTCCAGGTGAGGTCCCTGTGGGAACGAGTCACCTCGTCACGGTGAGGGCCAGGTGGGACCACAGTCACCAGGTCCCGGTGAGGCCCAGTTATATAAGAGTATCCAGCTCCCAAAGATGCCCAGGTAAGGACCAGAGTGAACAGGTCCAGTAGAGGTTCAAATATGGATCAGAGTCATTGTGTTTCAGCTGAGGCAGATGGAGACCACAGGAACCAGGTCCAGGAGAGCCCCATATGGGAACCAGAGCCACGAGATCCAGGTGAGGTCCAGGTGGGACCACAGTCACAAGGTCCTGGTGAGGCGCAGGTGGCAACAGGATTCACCAAGTCCAGGTGAGGACCAGGTGGCGAACAGTCACCACATCCAGGTGCGGACCAGCTAAGGACCAGATTCACCAGGCCCAAGTGAAGCCCAAGGGGTGACCAGAGTCACCAGGTAAGGGTGAGTCCCAGAGGGGGAACCAGAGTAAGCAGTTTAGTTTGAGGCCCAGAATGGGACCAGAGGTCCCTGGTCAGAGTGAGTCCCAGATGTTGAATAGAGTATCCAGGTCCCAGTGATGCCTGGGTGAGGACCAGAGTCACTAGGACCATGCAGGCCCATATGGGGTACAGAATCACTAGGTCCTGGTGAGGCATAGAATAAAACCACAGTCACCAGTATCAGGTGAACCCAATGTGGGAACCAGAGCCACTCTATCCAGCTGAGTAGCAGGTCCATGTGAGGCCCACGTGAGGACCAGATTCATCAGGTCGAATTGAGGCATAGCTGGGGACAAGAGTCACCAGGTATGGGTGCGGCCTAATTGGGGAAAGATTCAGCAGTTCTGAGTTAGGTCAAAGTGGGGACGAGAGACGCCAGGTCCAGGTGAGGCCAAACTGAGGACCAGAGTCACCAGATCCAGGTGAGGTCCATGTTTGAAAGAGAGTCACCAGGTCCAGCAGAGGTACAGTTGGAGACAAGAGTCACCAGATCCAGGTGAAGTCCAGGTGGGGACCAGAGTCACCAGATCCAGGTGAAGCCCAGGTGGGGACCAAAGTCACTAGGTCCAGATGACGCCCAGTTGAGGACCAGAGTTACAAGGTACACGTGAGGTCCCGGTGGGGATTAGAGGCAACAGGTCCATGTGAGGCCGGTTTGGGGACCATGGTCAACATGTCTACTTGAGGCCCAGGTGTGGAACACAGTAAGCAGGTCCAGGTGAGTCCCCGGTTGGGACAAGTGTCACCACGTCCAGTTGAGGAGCAGGTGGGGACAAGGATCACCAGGTACAGGGGAGGCCCTTGAAAGAACCAGAGTCAACAGTTCGAGGTCTGGCGTAGGTGGCAACCAGGGTCAGCAGGTCCAAGTCAGGCCAAAGTGGGGTTCACAGTCTCTAGGGCACGGTGACACCCCGAGGGGACCAGAGTGACCTGGTCGAGATGAGGTCCAGTTGTGGAACACAGTCACCGTGTCCCAATTTTGCCCAGTTGAGGACCATGGTCAAAAGGGCCATGTGAGACACAGATGGGGACCGGAGTCCCCAAAAACAGGTGAAGCCCAGGTGGGGACCACAGTCACCAGATCCAGGGTAGTCTCAGGTGCAGACCAGAATCACCTGGTCCAGGTGAGGTGCAGGTGGCAACCACACTCACCAGGTCCCGGTGAGGCCCTGGTGGGGAACAGAGTCACGAGGTACATGAGAAGCTAGAAACACTGCAGCCACCAGGTCCACATGATGTCCATGTGGGAACGAGAATCACCAGTTACAGGTGAGGACCAGGTGGGGATCTGACACACCATGTCCAGGTGAGACCCTGGTGGGAACCAGTGACACCCTGTCCAGGTGTGGCCCAGGTGAAGACCAGAGTTAATAGTTCCGCCTGGGTCACTGTTAGTGAACAGTGTAACCATATCCTGATGCTACCCTGGTGGGTACCAGAGACACCAGGTCCTGGTGAGGGTCAGGAGGGACCAGAGACATGAGGTCCAGGTGAGGTTCCATTGGGAACGACAGTCACCAGGTCTGGTGAGGCCATGCTTAGGATCAGAGTCACCAGCTAGAGGCGAGGACCAGGTGGAGCCAGAGTCACCTGGGACAGAAGAGGCCAAGGTCAGGACCAGAGTTACCAGGATCAGGTCAGTCCCAGTGGGGAATAGAGTAACAATGTCCCGATGATGCCCAGGTAGAACCAGAGTCACCAGGTCCAGATGAGGCGCAGGTGGGGAGCATATTCACTAGGTCCCGGTGAGGTCCATTTGAGGACCAAAATGCCCAGGTCTAGTTGAGGCCTACAGGGGTACCAGATTCACCTGGTCTAGGTGACATCCAGATGGGGACCAGAGTCACGATGTCAGGGTGAGGCCCAGAGGGGATCCAGAGTCATCATGTCCAGGTGAGGGTCAGGTGTGGAACAGAGTATCCAGGTCATAATGGTCCACAGGTGAAGACCAGAGTCACCAGATCTGGGTGAGGCCCACATAGCATCAGACTCACCAGTACCAGGTGAGGCCAAGAATTGTCCACAGCAATCAGGTCCCGGTGGGGAACAAAGTCACCAGGACTGGGTGAGGCCCAGATGGGGACCAGATTCACCAGGTCCAGGTGATTCCCAGGTGGTGACCACAGTTACCATTTCCGGGTGAGGACCAGGTAAGGTCCAGATTCACCAGGTCCAAGTGAGGCCCACGTGGGGACCTGTGTCACCGGTATGGGTGAGGCCCAGATGTCAACCCCACTCACCAGGTCCAGGGGAGGCCAACCTTCCGGCCATGCAGAGGAACGGTGTCCCGATAATGCCCAAGTATGGACCAGAGTTACGAGATGCATGTTAGGCCCTAATGGGGACCAGAGTCACCAGGTAAATGTGAGTCTACAAGAACACCACAGTCACCAGGTCCTGGTGTGGTTCATGTGGGAACGAGAGTCACCAGGTGCAGGTGAGACCCAGGTGGGGACCACAGTCAACAAGTCCAGATTGAGGACTAGGTGGGGGACCAGAGTCACCAGGACCAGTTGAGGCCAAAGTGCGGAGCAAATTATCATGTCCAGGTGAGGCCCAGGTGGGGAACAGAGTAACCATGTCCCATTGATGCCAGGTCGGAAAAGAGTCACAAGGTCCAGACGAGGCCTAAGTGAGGAGTAGATTCACCAGGTTCTGTTGAGGCCCAGTTGAGGAGCCGTGTCCCCAGCTCCGGGTGAGTCCCAGAGGGGGACCAGAGTCACCCGGTTCTGGTGATATCCAGCTGGAGACCAGAGTCACCACGTCAGGGTGAGGCCTAGAGGGGGACGAGTATCACTAGGTCCAGGTGAGGCCCCGATGTGGAACTGAGAAACCAGGTCCCATGATGCCCATATGAGGACCTGAGTCACCAGGTCCAGGTGAGATCCCTGTGGGAACCAGGCACCTCGACTAAGTGAGGCCCAGGTGGGACCACATTCACCAGGTCCAGGTGAGGCCCAGGTAATTAAGTGAGTATCCAGGTCCCAATGAGGCCAGGTAAGGACCAGAGACAACAGATCCAGGATAGGCCCAAATATGGATCAGAATCATTGTTTTCCAGGTGAGGCCAGATGGAGACCACAGGAACCAGGTCCAGGAGAGACCAATATGGGAACCAGAGCCACCAGATCCATGTGAGGTCCAGATGGGAACACAGTCACAAGGTCCAGGTGAGGCGAAACTGGCAACAGGATTCACCAAGTCCATGGGAGGCCCAGGTGGCGACCAGTCACGACATCCAGGTGCGGACCAGCTAAGGTCCAGATTCACCAGGCCCAAGGGAAGTCAAAGGGGTGACCAGAGTCACCAGGTAAGGGTGAGGCCCAGATGGGTAACCAGAGTAACCAGTTTAGTTTGAGGCCCAGAATGGGACCAGAGGTCCCTGGTCAGAGTGAGGCCCAGGTGTGGAATAGAGTATCCAGGTCCCAATGATGCCTGGGTGAGGAACAGAGTTACTAGGGCCATGCAGGCCTAGATGGGGAACAGAATCACCAGGTCTTGGTGAGGCATAGAATAAGACCACATTCAGCAGTATCAGGTGAGCCCCTGTGGGAACCAGAGCCACTCTATCCAGCTGAGTGCCAGGTCCATGTGAGACCCACGTGAGGACCAGATTCAACAGGTCGAATTGAGGCATAGCTGTGGACAAGAGTCACCAGGTCTGGGTGCGGCCTAGGTGGGGCAAGATTCAGCAGTTCTGAGTTATGTCAAAGTGGGGACAAGAGTCAACAGGTCCAGGTGAGGCCAAACTGAGGACCAGAGTCACCAGGTCCAGGTGAGGTCCAGGTGGGGACCAGTGTCATCAGATCCAGTTGAAGTCCAGGTGGGTACCAGAGTCACCAGATCCAGGTGAAGTCCAGGTGGGGACCAGTGTCACTAGGTCCAGATGAGGCCCAGGTGAGGACCAGAGTTACCAGGTTCACGTGAGGCCCCGGTGGGGATCAGAGGCAACAGGTCCATGTGAGGCAGGCTTGGGGACCATGGTCAACAGGTCTACTTGAGTCCCAGGTGTGGAACACAGTAAGCAGGTCCAGGTGAGTGCAACCTGTAGGCCATGCAGTGGAACCATGACCCGATGATGCTGAGGTAGTGACCAGAGTTACCAGGTCCAAATCAGGCCCAGATGGAGCATATTCACTAGGTCCAGTTGAGGCCCAGTTGAGGACCAGAGTCACCAGATCGGGTTGAGGCCTAGAGGAGAACCAGTATCACCTAGTCCAGGTGACATCCAGATGGGGACCAGAGTCACCAGGTCAGTGTGAGACCCAGAAAGGTTCCAGAGTCATCAGTTCCAGATGAGGCTTAGGTGTGGAACAGAGTCTCCAGGTACCAATAACTCCCAGGTGAGGACCAGAGTCACCAGATCTGGGAGTCGCGCATATAGGATCAGAGTCACCAGTTCCAGGTGAGGCCAAGAATGGGACCACAGCAATCAAGTCCAGGTGGGGAACAAAGTCACAAGGACTGGGTGAGGCCTAGATGGGGACCAGATTCACCAGGTCCAGGTGAGGCCCAGGTGTGACCACAGTCATCAGGTCCAGGTGAGGCCCAGGTATATAAGAGAGTATCCAGGTCCCAGTGATGCCCAGGTGGAACCAGAGTCACCAGGTTCAGATGAGGCGCAAGAGGGGAGCATATCCACTAGGTCCCTGTGAGGCCCAGTTGACGACCACAGTCACCAGGTCTAGTTGAGGCCTAGAGGGATACCAGATATACCTGGTCTAGGTGACATCCACATGGGGACCAGAGTCACCATGTCAGGGTGAGGTCCAGAGGGGATCCAGAGTAATCATGTCCAGGTGAGGCTCAGGTGTGGAACAGAGTATCCAGATCATAATGGTCCACAGGTGAGGACCAGAGTCACCAGATCTGGGGGAGGCCCAGTTAGGATCAGAGTCACCAGTTCCAGGTGAGGCCAAGAAGGAGTCCACAGCAATCAGGTCCAGGTGGGGAACAAAGTCACCAGGACAGGGTGAGGCCCAGATTGGGACCAGATTCACCAGGCCCAGGTTATTCCCAGGTGGTGACCAGACATACCAGTTCCGGGTGACGACCAGGTAAGGACCAGATTCACCAGGTCCAAATGAGGCCCACGTGGGGACCTGAGTCACCAGGTATTGGTGAGGCCAGGTGGCAAGGCACCCCAGGTCCAGGTGAGGCCAACCTGCAGGCCATGAAGAGGAACCATGTCCCGATGATACCCAGGTAAGGACAAGAGTTACCACATCCAGGTGAGGCCAACCTGCAGGCAATGCAGTGGAACCATGTCCCGATGATGCCCAGTTAGGGACTAGAGTCACCAGGTCAGGGAGAGGCCCAGAGAGGTTCCAGAGTCATCATGTCCAGGTGAGGCTCAAGTGAGGAACAGAGTCACCAGGTACCAATGATGCCCAGGTGAGGGCCAGAGTCACCAGATCTGGGTGACGTGCAGATAGGTTCAGAGTCATCAGTTCCAGGTGAGGCCAAGAAAGAGTCCACAGCAATCAGGTCCAGGTGGGGAACAAAGTCACCAGTACTGGGTGAGGCCTAGATGGGGACCAGATTCACCACATCAGGGTGAGGCCCAGAGTGGGACGAGAATCACTTGGTCCATGTGAGGCCCCGATGTGGAAGTGAGAAACCAGGTCCCATGATGCCCATATGAGGACCTGAGTCACCAGGTCCAGGTGAGCTCCCTGTGGGAACTAGTCAACTCGTCCAGGTGAGGCTCAGGTGGGACCACAGTCACCGGTCCATGTGAGGCCCAGGTATATAACAGAGTATCCAGCTCCCAGTGATGCCCAAGTAAGGACCAGAGTCAACAGGTACAAGAGAGGCCCAAATATTGTTCAGAGTCATTGTGTTCCAAGTGAGGCCAGATGGAGACCACAGGAACCAGGTCCAGGAGAGCCCCATATGGGAACCAGAGCCACCAGATCCAGGTGAGGTCCAGGTGGGACCACAGTCACAAGGTCCTGGTGAGGCGAAGGTGGCAACAGGATTCACCAAGTCCAGGTGAGGCCCAGGTGGCAACCAGTCACCAGATCCAGGTGCGGACCAGCTAAGGACCAGATTCACCAGACCCTAGTGAAGCCCAAGGGGTGACCAGAGTCACCAGGTAAGGGTGAGGCCCAGAGTGGAACCAGAGTAACCAGTTTAGTTTGAGGCCCAGAATGGGACCAGAAGTCCCTGGTCAAAGTGAGGCACAGGTGTGGAATAGAGTATCCAGGGTGAGGATCATTGGGTCCATCACCCAATGATGCCTGGGTGAGGACCAGAGGCACTAGGGCCATGCAGGCCCAGATGGGGAATTGAATCACTACGTCCTGGTGAGGCATAGAATAAGACCACAGTCAGCAGTATCAGGTGTGCCCCTTGTGGGAACTAGAGCCACTTTATCCAGCTGAGTCCCAGGTACATGTGAGGCCCACGTGAGGACCAGATTCATCAGGGTGAATTGAGGCATAGCTAGGGACAAGAGTCACCAGGTCTGGGTGCGGCCTAGGTGGGGCAAGATTCAGCAGTTCTGAGTTAGGTCAAAGTGGGGACGAGAGACACCAAGTCCAGGTGAAGCCAAACTGAGGACCAGATTCACCAGATCCACATGAGGTCCATGTTGGAAAGGAGTCACCAGGTCCAGGAGAGGTCCTGGGGTGGACCAGAGTCACCAGATCCAGATGAAGTCTAGATGGGAACCAGAGTCACTAGGTCCAGATGAGGCCCAGGTGAGGACAAGAGTTACCAGGTACACGTGAGGCCCCGGTGGGGATCAGAGGCAACATGTCCATGTGAGTCTGGCTTGGGGACCATGGTCAACAGGTCTACTTGAGGCCCAGGTGTGGAACACAGTAAGCAGGGCCCGGTGAGGCCCCGGTGGTGACAAGAGTCACCACGTCCAGGTGAGACCCAGGTGGGGACCAGGATCACCAGGTCCAGGGGAGGCCCTTGAAAGAACCAGAGTCAGCAGTTCGAGGTCAGGCGCAGGTGGCAACCAGGGTCAGCAGGTCCAAGTCAGGCCAAAGTGGGGTTCACAGTCACTAGGACATGGTGACACCCAGAGGGGGACCAGAGTCACTTGGTCCAGGTGAGGCCATTTGTGGAACACAGTCACCGGGTCCCAATTTTGCCCAGTTGAGGAAACCCCACTCACCAGGTCCAGGTGAGGCCAACCTGCAGGCCATGCTGTGATACCATATCCCGATGATGCCCAGGTACGGACTAGAGTCACCAGGTCCAAATGAGGCCCAGATGGGGTATATTCACTAGGTCCAGGTGAGGCCCAGTTGAGGACCAGAGTCACCAGATCACCTTGAGCCCTAGAGGTGTACCAGAATCACCTGGTCCAGGTGATATCCAGATGGGGACCAGAGTCACCAGGTCAGAGTGAGTCCCAGAGAGGTTCCAGAGTCATCATGTCCCTTTGAGGCTCAGGTGTGGAACAGACTAACCAGGTATCAATGATGCCCAGGTCAGGACCAGAGTCACCAGATCTGGGAGATGCACAATAGGATCAGAGTCACCAGTTCCAGGTGAGGCCAAGAAAGCGTCCACAGCAATCAGGTCCATGTGGGAACAAAGTCACCAGGACTGGGGGAGGCCCAGATGGGGACTAGATTCACCAGTTCCTGGTGAGGCCCAGGTGGTGACCAGAGTCCCCGGGTCTGGGAGAGGACCAGATAAGGCCCAGATTCACCAGGTCCAAGAGACCAACGTGAGGACCTGAATCACCAGGTGTGGGTGAGGCCCAGGTGGCAACCCCACTCACCAGGTCCAGGGGAGGCCAACCTGCAGGCCAGAGTCAACAGATGCAGGTGAGGCCCTTGTGGGTACCGGACTCACCAGGTAAATGTGAGTCTACAAGAACACCACAGTCACCAGGTCCAGGTGTGAATCATTTGGGAATGAGAGTCACCAGGTCCAGGTGAGACCCAGGTGGGGACCACAGTCACCAGGTCCTGATTGAGGCCTAGGTGGGGGGACCAGAGTCATCAGGACCAGTTGAGGCCAAAGTGTGGAGCAAAATTATCATGTCCAGGTGAGGCCCAGGTGGGGAACAGAGTAACCATGTCCCATTGATGCCAGGTGGGAAAAGAGTCACAAGGTCCAGACGAGGCCTATGTGAAGAGTAGATTCATCAGGTCCTGTTGAAGCCCAGTTGAGGACCATTGTCCACAGCTCCGGAGAGTCTCAGAGGGGGACCAGAGTCACCCGTTTCTGATGATATCCAGTGGGGACCAGAGTCACCACGTCAGGATGAGGCCCAGAGGGGGACGAGAATCACTAGCTCCAGGTGAGGCCCGATGTGGAACTGAGAAACCAGGTACCATGATGCCCATATGAGGACCTGAGTCACCAGGTCCATGTGAGGTCTCTGTGGGAACCAGTCACCTCGTCCAGGTGAGGCCCAGGTGGGACCACAGTCACCAGGTCCAGGTGAGGCCCAGGTATATAAGAGAGTATCGAGGTCCCAATGATGCCTAGGTAAGGACCAGAGTCAACAGGTCCAGGAGAGGCCGAAATACGGATCAGCGTCATTGTGTTCCAGGTGAGGTCAGATGGAGACCACAGGAACCAGGTCCAGGAGAGCCCCATATGGGAACCAGAGCCACGAGATCCAGGTGAGGTCCAGGTGGGACCACAGTCACAAGGTCCAGGTGAGGCGCAGGTGGCAACAGGATTCAACAAGTCCAGGTGAGGACTAGGTGGCGACCAGTCACCACATCCAGGCGCGGACCAGCTAAGGACAAGATTCACCAGGCCGAAGTGAAGCCCAAAGGGTGACCAGAGTCACCATGTAAGGGTGAGCCCCAGAGGGGGAACCAGAGTAACCTGTTTAGTTTGAGGCTCAGAACTGGACCAGAGGTCCCTGGTCAAAGTGAGGCCCAGGTGTGTAATAGCGTATCCAGGGTGAGGATCATTGGGTCCATCACCAAATGATGCCTGGGTGAGGACGAGAGTCACTGGGGCCATGCGGGCCCAAATGGGGAACAGAATCACTAGGTCCTGGTGAGGCAAACAATAAGACCACAGTCAGCAGTATCAGCTGAGCCCCTTGCGGGAACCAGAGCCACTCTACAGCTGAGTCCCAGGTCCAGGTGAGGCTCCCGTGAGGACCAGATTCATTAGGTCGAATTGAGGCATAGCTGGGGACAAAAGTCACCAGGTCTGGGTGCTGCCTAAGTTGGGCTAGATTCAGCAGTTCTGAGTTAGGTCAAAGTGGGGACGAGAGACGCCAGTTCCAGGTGAGGCCAAACTGAGAACCAGAGTCACCAGATCCATGTGAGGTCCATGTTTGAAAGAAAGTCACCAGGTCCGGGAGAGGTCCAGGTGGGGACCAGAGTCACCAGTTCCAGGTGAGGCCAAGAAGGAGTCCACAGAAATCAGGTCCAGGTGGGGAACAAAGTCACCAGGACTGGGTGAGGCCTAGATGGGGACCAGATACACAATATCCAGGTGATATCCAGGTGGTGACCAGACTTACCAGTTCCGGGTGAGGACCAGGTAAGGACAAGATTCACCAGGTCCAAGTGAGGCCCACGTGGGGACCTGTGTCACCAGGCATAGGTGAGGCCCAGGTGGCAACCCCACTGACCAGGTCCAGGTGAGGCCAACCTGCAGGCCGTGCAGAGGAACCATGTCCCGATGATGACCATGTAGGGACCAGACTTACCAGGTCCAAGTGAGGCCAACCTGCAGGCCATGCAGTGGAACCATGTCCCGATGATGCCCAGGTAGGGACCAGAGTCACCAGGTCCAAAAGAGGCCCAGATGGTGCATATTCACTAGGTCCAAGTGAGGCCCAGTTGAGGACCAGAGTCACCAGATCTGGTTGAGGCCTAGAAGGGTACCAGAATCACCTGGTCCAGGTGACATCCAGATGGGGACCACAGTCACCTGGTCAGGGTTGTCCCAGAGAGGTTCCAGAGTCATCATGTCCAGGTGAGGCTCAGGTGTGGAACAGAGTCACCAGGTCTCAATGATGCTCAGGTGAGGACCAGAGTCACCAGGTCTGGGTGACGCGCAGATAGGATCAGAGTCACCAGATCTTGTTGAGGCCTAGAGGGGTAACAGATTCACCAGGTCCAGGTAAGGCACAGGTGGTGACCAGAGTCCCCGTTCTGGGAAAGGACCAGGTAAGGACCAGATTCACTAGGTCCAAGAGGCCCACGTGGACCTGAGTCACCAGGTATGGGTGAGGCCCAGGTGGCAATAACACTCACCAGGTCCAGGTGAGGCCAACCTGCAGGCCATGCAGTGGAACCATATCCCGATGATGCCCAGGTAGGGAGAATATTTACCAGGTCCAGGTGAGGCCAACCTGCATGCCATGCAGTGGAAACATATCAAGATGATGCCCAGGTAGAGACCAGACTTACCAGGTCCAGGTGAGGCCAACCTGCAGGGCATGCAGTGGAACCATATCCCGATGATGCCCAGGTACGGACCAGAGTCACCAGGTCCAAATGAGGCCCAGATGGAGCATATTCACTATGTACAGGTGAGTCCCCTTTGAAGACCAGAGTCACCAGATCTGTTTGAGTCCTAGGGGGTACCAGAATCACCTTGTCCATGTGACATCCACATGGGGACCAGAGTCACTAGGTCAGGGTGAGGCCCAGAGCGGTTCCAGAGTCAACACTTCCAGGTGAGGCTCAGGTGTGGTACAGAGTCACCAGGTACCAATGATGCCCAGGTGAGGACAAGAGTCACCCGGTCTGGGTGACTCACAGATAGGATCAGACTCACCAGTCCGGGTGAGGCCAAGAAAGGGCACAGCAATCAGGTCCAGGTGGGGAACAAAGTCACCAGGACTGGGTGAGGCCCAGATGGGGACCAGATTCACCAGGTCCAGGTGAGGCCCAGGTGTTGACAAGAGTCCCCGGGTCTAGGAGAGGACCGGGAAAGGACAAGATTCACCAGGTCCAAGAGGCCCACGTAGGGACTTGAGTCACCAGGTATGGGTGAGGCCCAGGTGGCAACCCCACTCACCAGGTCCTGGTGAGGCCAACCTGCAGGCCATGCAGAAGAACCATGTCCCGGTGATGCTCAGGTAGGGACCAGATTTGCCAGGTCCAGTTGAGGCCAATCTGCAGGCGATGCAGTGGAACAATATCCCGATGATGCCCAGGTAGGGACCAGAGTCACCAGGTCCATATAAGGCCCAGATGGAGCATATTCACTAGGTCCAGGTGAGGCCCAGTTGAGGACCAGTTTCACCATATCTACTTGAGTCTTAGAAGGGTACCAGAATCACCTGGTCCAGGTGATATCCAGATGGGGACGAGAGTCACCAGGTCAGGGGGAGGCTCAGAGTGGTTCCAGAGTCATCAGGTCCAGGTGAGGCTCAGGTGTGGAAGAGAGTCACCAGGTACCAATGATGCCCAGGTGAGGACCAGAGTCACCAGATCTGGGTGAGGCGCAGATAGGATCAGAGTCACCAGTTGCAGGTGAGGCCAAGAAAAAGTCCAAAGCAATCAGGTACAGGTGGGGAACAAAGTCACCTGGACTGGGTGAGGCCCAGATGGGGACCAGATCCACCAGGTCCAGGTGAGCCCAGGTGGTGTCCAGAGTCCCCGAATCTGGGAGAGGAACAGGTAAGGACCAGATTCACCAGGTCCAAGAGTCTCACGTTGGGACCTGAGTCACCAGGTATGGGTGAGACCCAGGTGGCAACCCCACACACCAGGTCCAGGTTAGGGCAACCTTCAGGCCATGCAAAGCAACCATGTCCTGATGATGCCCAGGTAGGGACCAGAGTCACCAGGTCCAGATGAGGCGCAGGTGGGGAGCATGTTCACTAGGTCCCGGTGAGGCCCAGTTGAGGACCAGAGTCACCAGGTCAAGTTGAGGCCTAGAGGGGTACCAGTTTCACCTGGTCTAGGTGACATCCAGATGGGGACCAGTGTCACCATGTCAGGCTGATGCCCAGAGGGGACCCAGAGTCATCATATCCAGGTGAGGCTCAGGTTGGAACAGAGTCTCCATGCCATAATGGACCACAGGTGAGTACCAGAGTCACCAGTTCTGGGTGAGGCCCAGTTAGGATCAGAGTCACCAGTTCCAGGTGAGGCCAAGAAGGAGTCCACAGCAATCAGGCCCAGATGGGGAACAAAGTCACCAGGACTGGGTGAGGCCCAAATGGGGACCAGATTCACCAGGCCCAGGTGATTCCCAGGTGGTGACCAGACTTACCAGTTCCGGGTGAGGACCAGGTAAGGGTCAGATTCACCAGGTCCAAGTGATGAGCACGTGGGGACCTGTGTCACCAGGTATGGGTGAGGCACTGGTGAAAACCCCACTAACCAGGTCCAGGTGAAGCCAACATGCAGGCCATGCAGAGGAACCATGTCCCAATGATGCCCATGTAGGGAATAGACTTACCGGGTCCAGGTGAGGCCAACCTGCAAGCCATGCAGAGAAACCATGTCCCGTTGATGCCCAGGTAGGGACCAGATTTACCAGGTCCAGGTGACGCCAACCTGCAGGCCATGCAGTGGAACCATGTCCCGATGATGCCCAGGTAGGGACCAGAGTCACCAGGTCCAAATGAGGCCCAGATGGAGCATATTCACTAGGTCCAGGTGAGGACCAGTTGAGGACCAGAGTCACCAGATCTCGTTGAGGCCTAGAGGGGTACCAGAATCACCTGGTCCAGGTGAAATCCAGATGGGGACCAGAATCACCAGGTCAGGGTGAGGCCCAGAGAGGTTCCAGAGTCATCATGTCCAGGTGAGGCTCAGGTGTGGAACAGAGTCACCAGGTACCAATGATGCCCAGGTGAGGACCAGAGTCAACAGGTCTGGGTGAGGCGCAGATACGATCAGAGACACCGGTTCCAGGTTAGGCCAAGAAGGAGTCCACAGCAATCAGGTCCAGGTTGGGAACAAAGTAACCAGGACTGGGTGAGGCCCAGATGGGGACCACAATCACCAGGTCCAGGTGAGGCCCAGTTGGGGACCAGAGTACCCGGGTCTGGGAGAGGACCAGGCAAGCACCAGATTAACAGGTCCAAGAGGCCCACGTCGGGACCTGAGTCACCAGGTTTCGGTGAGGCCCAGGTGGCAACCCCACTCACCAGGTCCAAGTGAGGCGAACCTGCAGGCCAGAGTCAACAGATCCAGTTGAGGTCCTAGTGACAACACGAGGCACCAGGTAAATGTGAGTCTACAAGAACACCACAGTCACCAGGTCCAGGTTTGGTTCATGTGGGAACGAGAGTCACCAGATCCAGGTGAGACCCAGGGGGGGACCACAGTCACCAGGTCCAGATTGAGGCCTAGGTGGGGGGACCAGAGTCATCAGGACCAGTTGAGCCCAAAGTGTGGAGCAAAGTTATCATGACCAGGTGAGGCCCAGATGGGGAACACAGTAACCATGTCCCATTGATGTCAGGTGGGAAAAGAGTCACAAGGTCCAGACGAGGTCTAAGTGAGGAGTAGATTCACCAGGTCCTGTTGAGGCCCAGCTGAGGACTAGTGTCCCCAGCTCCGGGTGTGTCACCCGGTTCTGGTGATATCCAGGTGGGGACCAGTGTCACAAGTCTGGGTGAGGCCCAGAGGGGGACGAGAATCACTAGGTCCAGGTGAGGCCCCGATGTGGAACTGTGAAACCAGGTCCCAAGATGCCCATATGAGGACCTGAGTCACCAGGTCCAGGTGAGGTCCCTGAGGGAACCAGTCACCCCGTCCAGGTGAGGCCCAAGTGGGACCACAGTCACCAGGTCCTGGTGAGGCCGAGGTATATAAGAGAGTATCCAGGTCCCAATGATGCCCAGGTAAGGACCAGACTCAACAGGTCCAGGAGAGGCCCAAATATGGATCAGAGTCATTGTGTTCCAGGTGAGGCCAGATGGAGACCACAGGAACCAGGTCCAGGAGAGCCCCATATGGGAACCAGAGCCACCAGATACAGGTGAGGTCCAGGAGGGACCACAGTGACAAGGTCCAGGTGAGGCGCAGGTGGCAACATGATTCACCAAGTCCAGGAGAGGCCCACGTGGTGACCTGTCACCAGATCCAGGTGCGGACCAGCTAAGGACCAGATTCACCAGGCCCAAGTGAAGCCCAAGGGGTGACCAGAGTCACCAGGTAAAGGTGAGGCCCAGAGGGGGAACCAGAGTAACCAGTTTAGTTTGAGGCACAGAATTGGACCAGATGTCCCTGGACAAAGTGAGGCCCAGGTGTGGAATAGAGTATCCAGGTCCCAATGATGCCTGGGTGAGGACCAGAGTCACTAGGGCCATGCAAGCCCAGATGGGGAACAGAATCACTAGATCCTGGTGAGGCATAGATTAGATCACAGTCAGCAGGATCACGTGAGACCCTTGTGGGACCCAGAGCCCCTCTATCCAGCTGAGTCCCAGGTCCATGTGAGGCCCACGTGAGGACCAGATTCATCAGGTCGAATTGAGGCATAGCTGGGGACAAGAGTCACCAGGTCTGGGTGCGGCCTAGGTGGGGCTAGATTCAGCAGTTCTGAATTACGTCAAAGTGGGGACAAGAGACACCAGGTCCAGGTGAGGCCAAACTGAGGACCAGAGTCACCAGATCCAGGTGAGGTCCATGTTGGAAAGAGAGTCACCAGGTCCAGGAGAGGTCCAGGTGGGGACCAGAATCACCAGATCCAGGTAAATTTCAGGTGGGGACCAGAGTCACCAGATCCAGGTGAAGTCCAGGTGGGGAACAGAGTCTCTAAGTGCAGGTGAGGCCCAGGTTAGTACCAGAGTTACCAGGTACACGTGAGGCCCCGGGGGGATCAGAGTCAACAGGTCCATGTTAGGCGTTCTTGGGGACCATGGTCAAGAGGTGTACTTGAGGCCCAGGTGTGGAACACAGTAAGCAGGTCCAGGTGAGTCCCTGGTGTTGACAAGGGTGACCACGTCCAGGTGAGGCCCAGGTGGGCACCAGGATCACCAGGTACAGGGGAGGCCCTTGAAAGAACCAGAGTCAATAGTTCGAGGTCAGGCGCAGTTGGCAACCAGGGTCAGCAGGTCGAAGCCAAGCCAAAGTGGGGTTCACTGTCAATAGGGCACGGTGAGACCCAGAGGGGGACCAGAGTCACCTGTTCCCGGTGAGATCCAGTTGTGGAACACAGTCACAGGGTCCCAATTTTGCCCAGTTGTGGACCATGGTCAACAGGGCCAGGTGAGGCCCATATGGAGACCGGAGTCCCCAAATCCAGGTGAAGCCCAGGAGGGAACCACAGTCACCAGATCCAGGGTAGTCTCAGGTGCAGAACAAAATCACCAGGTCCAGTTGAGGTGCAGGTGGCAACCACACTCACCAGGTCCCGGTGAGGCCCTGGTGGGGAACAGAGTCACGAGGTACATGAGAAGCTAGAAACACTGCAGCCACCAGGTGAACATGATGTCCATGCTGGAATGAGAATCACCAGGTACAGGTGAGGACCAGGTAGGGATCCGGACTCACCATGTCCAGGTGAGACCCAGATGGGAACCAGTGTCACCATGTCCAGGTGTGGCTCAGGTGAAGACCAGAGTTAATAGGTCCGGCTGGGTCAATATGAGTGAACAGTGTAACCATATCCTGATGCTACACAGGTGGGTACCAGAGACACCAGCTCCTGGTGTGGCCCAGGTGGGACCAGATACACGAGGTCCAGGTGAGGTCCCGACGGGAACAACAGTCACCAGGTCAGGTGAGGCCATGCTTAGGATCAGAGTCACCAGTTACAGCTGAGGCCCACGTGGAGCCAGAGTCACCTGGTACAGAAGAGGCCAAAGTCAGGACCAGAGTTACCAGGATCAGGTCAGTCCCAGTGTGGAATAGAGTAACCATGTCCCGATGATGCCCAGGTAGAACCAGAGTTACCAGGTCCAGATGAGGTACAGGTGGGGAGCATATTCACTAGGTCCCGGTTAGGCCCAGTTGAGGACCAGAGTCACCAGGTCTAGTTGAGGCTTGGAGGGGTACCAGATTCACCTGGTCTAGGTGACATCCAGATGGGGACCAGAGTCACCATGTCAGGCTGAGGCCCAGAGGGGATCCAGAATCATCATATCCAGGTGAGGCTCACGTGTGGAACAGAGTATCCAGGTCATAATGGTCCACAGGTGAGGACCAGATTCACCAGAACTGGGTGAGGCCCAGTGAGGATCAGAGTCACTAGTTCCAGGTGAGGGCCTAGAAGGAGTACACAGCAATCAGGTCCAGGTGGGAACAAAGTCACCTGGACTGGATGAGGCCTAATGGGTACCAGAATCACAATGTCCAGGTGATTCCCAGGTGATGACCAGAGTTACCAGTTCCGGGTGAGGACAAGGGAAGGACCAGATTCACCAGGTCCACGTGAGGCCCACGTTGGGACCTGTGTCACCAGGCATGGGTTAGTCTCAGGTGACAACCCCACTCACTAGGTCCAAGTGAGGCCAACCTGCAGGCCATGCCGAGGAACCATGTCCTGATGATGCCCAGGTGGGGTCTAGAGTTATCAGGTCCAGGTGAGGCACACCTGCAGGCCATGCAGTGGAACCATGTCCCGGCAATGCTGAGTTAGGTAGCAGAATCACCATGTCCAGATGAAGCCCAGATGGAGCATATTCACTAGGTCTAGGTGAGGCCCAGTTGAGGACCAGAGTCACCAGATCTGGTTGAGCCCTATAAGGGTACCAGAATCACCTGGTTCAGGTGACATCGAGATGGGGACCAGAGTCACCAGGAAAGGGTGAGGCCCAGAGAGGTTCCAGAGTCATCATGTCCAAGTGAGGCTCAGGTGTGGAACAGAGTCACCAGGTACCAATGATGCCCAGTTGAGGACCAGATTCACCAGGTCTGGGTGACGCGCAGATAGGATCAGAGTCACCAGTTCCAGGTGAGGCCAAGAAGGCGTCCACAGCAATCAGGTCCATGTGGGGAACAAAGTCACCAGGACTGGGTGAGGCCCAGATGGGGACCAGATTCACCAGATCCAGGTGAGGCCCAGGTGGTGACCAGAGTCCCCGGGTCTCGGAGAGGACCATTTAAGGACAAGATTCACCAGGTCCAAGAGGCCCACGTGTGGACCTGAGTCAACACGTATGGGTGCGGCCCATTTGGCCACCCCACTCACCAGGTCCAGGTGATGCCAACCTGCAGGTCAGAGTCACCAGATCCAGGTGAGGCCCTAGTGGGGACCGGAGTCACAGGTAAATGTGACTCTACAAGAACACCACAGTCAACAGGGCCAGGTGTGTTTCAAGTGGGAACGAGAGTCACCAGGTCCAGGTGAGACCCAGGTGGGGACCACACTCACCAGGTCCAGATTGAGGCCTAGGTGCGGGGACCAGATTCATCAGCACCAGTTGAGGCCAAAGTGTGGAGCAAAGTTATAATATCCAGGTGAGGCCCATGTGGGCAACAGAGTAACCATGTCCCATTGATGCCACGTGGGAAAAGAGTCACAAGGTCCAGACGAGGCCTAAGTGAGGAGTAGATTCACCAGGTCCTGTTGAGGCCCAGCTGAGGACTAGTGTCCCCAGCTCCGGGATAGTCCCAGAGGGGGACCAGAGTCACCCGGTTCTGGTGATATCCAGGGGTGACCAGAGTCACCACGTCAGGGTGAGGCCCAGAGGGGACGAGAATCACTAGGTCCAGGTGAGGCCCCGATGTGGAACTGAGAAACCAGGTCGATAGATGCCCCTATGAGGACCTGAATCACCAGGTCCAGGAGAGGTCCCTGTGGGAACCAGTCACCTCGTCCAGGTGAGGCCCAGGTGGGACCACAGTCACCAGGTCCAGGTGAGGCCAGGTATATAAGAGAGTATCCAGGTCCCAGTGATGCCCAGGTAAGGACCAGCGTCATCAGGTCTAAGAGAGGCCCAAATATGTATCAGAGTCATTGTGTTCCAGGTGAGGCCAGATGGAGACAACACGGACCAGATTCAGGAGAGCCCCATATGGGAACCAGAGCAACCAGATCCAGGTGTGGTCCAGGTGGGACCACAGTCACAAGGTCCAGGTGAGGCGCAGGTGGCAACAGGATTCACCAAGTCCAGGTGAGGCCCAGGTGGCGACCAGTCACCCGATCCAGGTGCGGACCAGCTAAGGACCAGATTCACCAGGCCCAAGTGAATCCCAAGGGGTGACCAGAGTCACCAGGTAAGGTTGAGGCCCAGAGGGGGAACCAGAGTAAGCAGTTTAGTTTGAGGCCCAGAATGGGATCAGAATTCCCTTGGCAGTGTGAGGCCCAGGTGTGGAATAGTGTATCCAGGTCCCAATGATGCCTGGGTGAGGACCAGAGTCACAAGGGCCATGCAGGCCCAGATGGGGAACAGAATCACTAGGTCCTGGTGAGGCATAGAATAAGACCACAGTCACCAGTATCAGGTGAGCCCCTGAGGGAACCAGAGCCACTCTATCCAGCTGAGTCCCAGGTCCATGTGAGGCCCAGGTGAGGACCAGATTCATCAGGTCGAATTGAGGCATAGCTGGGGACAAGAGTCACCAGGTCTGGGTGCGGCCTAGGTGGGGCAAGATTCAGCAGTTCTGAGTTAGATCAAAGTGGGGACGAGAGACACCAGGTCCATGTGAGGCCAAACTGAGTATCAGAGTCACCAGTTCCAGTTGAGGTCCATGTTGGAAAGAGAGTCACCAGGTCCAGGAGAGGTCCAGAAGCAGACCAGAGTCCCCAGATCCAGGTGAAGTCCAGGTGGGGACCAGAGTCAACAGATCCAGATGAAGCCCAGGTTGGCACCAGACTCACTAGGTCCAAATGAGGCCCAGGTGAGGACCAGAGTTACCAGGTACACGTAAGGCCCTGGTGGGAATCAGAGGCAAGAAGTCCATGTGAGCCCGGCTTGGGGACCATGGTCAACAGGTCTACTTGAGGCCCATGTGTGGAACACAGGAACCAGGTCCAGGTGAGTCCCCGGTGGTGACAAGAGTCACCACGTCCAGGTGAGTCCCAGGTGGGGACCAGGATCACCAGGTACAGGGGAGGCCCTTGAAAGAACCAGAGTCAACAGTTCGAGGTCAGGCACAGGTGGCAACCAAGGTCAGCAGGTCCAAGTCAGGCCAAAGTGGGGTTCAGAGTCATTAGGGTACGGTGAGACCCGGAGGCGGACCAGAGTCACGTGGTCCAGGTGAGGTCCAGTTGTGGAAGAAAGTCACCGGGTCCCAATTCTGCAGAGTTGAGGACCATGGTCAACAGTGCCAGGTGTGGCCCAGATGGGGACCACAGTCCCCAAATCCAGGTGAAGCCCAGGTGGAGACCACAGTCACCAGATCCAGGGTTGTCTCAGGTGCAGACCAGAATCCCCAGATCCATGTGAGGTGCAGGTGACAACCACACTCACCAGGTCCCGGTGAGGCCCTGGTGGGAACCAGAGTCACGAGGTACATGAGAAGCTAGAAACACTGAAGCCACCAGATCCACATGATGTCCATGTGGAAACGAGAATCACCAGTTACAGGCGAGGACCAGGTGGGGATCCGACTCACCATGTCCAGGTGAGACCCAGGTGGGAACCAGTGTCACCATGTCCAGGTGTGGCCCAGGTGAAGACCAGAGACAATAGGTCCGGCTGGGTCACTGATAGTGAACAGTGTAACCATATCCTGATGCTACCCAGGTGGTAACCAGAGACACAAGGTCCTGGTGAGGCCCAGGTGGGACCAGAGACATGAGGTCCAGGTGAGGTCCCGATGGAAACCACAGTCACCAGGTCAGGTGAGGCCATGCTTAGGATCAGAGTCACCAGTTACCGGTGAGGCCCAGGTGGAGCCAGAGACACCAGGTCCAGATGAGGCGAAGGTGGGGAGCATATTCACTACGTCCCGTTGAGGCCCAGTAGAGGACCAGAGTCACCAGGTCTAGTTGAGGCCTAGAGGGGTACCAGGTTCACCTGGTCTAGGTACCTTCCAGATGGGGACCAGAGACACCATGTCAGGGAGAGGGCCAGAGGGGATCCAGAGTCATCATGTCCAGGTGAGGCTCACGTGTGGAAGAGAGTATCCAGGTCATAATGGTCCACAGGTGAGGACCAGAGTCAACAGATCTGAGTGATGCCCTGTTAGGATCAGAGTCAACAGTTCCAGGTGAGGCTAAGAAGGAGTCCACAGCAATCAGGTCCAGGTGGGTAAAAAAGTCACGAGGACTGGATGAGGCCCAGATGGGGACACAGATTCACCAGGTCCAGGTGATTCCCAGGTGGTGACCAGAGTTACCAGATTCACCAGGTCCAGGTGATTCCCAGGTGGTGCCCAGAATTACCAGATACAACAGGTCCAAGTGAGGCCCACGTAGGGGCCTGTGTCACCAGGTATGGGTGAGGCCCAAGTGGCATGCCCACTCACCGGGTCCAGGTGAGGCCTACCTGCAGGCCATGCAAAGTAACCGAGTCCCGATAATGCCAAGGTAGGGACCAGAGTTACCAGGTCCAGGTGAGGCCAACCTGTAGGCCATGCAGTGGAACCAGGTCCCCATGATGCCCAGGTAGGGACCAGAGTAACCTGGTCCAAATGAGGCCAAGATGGAGCATATTCACTAAGTCCAGCCGAGGCCCAGTTGAGGATCAGAGACACCAGATCTGGTTGAGGCCTAGAGGGGTACCAGAATCACCTCTTCCAGGTGACATCCAGATGGGGACCAGAGTCACCAGGTCAGGGTGAGTCCCAAAGGGGTTCCAGAATCATCATGTCCAGGTGAGGCTCAGGTGTTGAACAGAGTCACCAGGTACCAATGATGCCCAGATGAGGACCAGAGTCACCAGGCCTGAGTCACGCGCAGAGAGGATAAGAGTCACCAGTTCCAGGTGAGGCCAAGAAAGAGTCCAAAGCAATCAGGTCCAGGTGGGGAACAAAGTCACCAAGACCGGGTGAGGCCCAGATGGGGAAGAGATTCACCAGGTCCAGGTGAGGCCCAGGTGGTGACCAGAATCCCCGGGTCTGGGAGAGGACCATGTAAGGACCAGATTCACCAGTTCCAAGAGGGCCACGTGGGTTCCTGAGTCACCAGGTATGGGTGAAGCTCAGGTGCAACCCCACTCACCAGGTCCAGGTGAGGCCAACCTGCAGGCCACAGTCAGCAGATCCAGGTGAGGCCCTAGTGGGGACTGGTGTCACCAGGTGAATGTGAGTCTACCGAACACCACAGTCACCAGGTCCAGGTGTGGTTCATGTGGGAACGAGAGTCACCAGGTCCAGGTGAGACCCAGTTGGGGACCACAGTCACAAGGTCCAGATTGAGGCCTAGGTGGTGGGACGAGAGTTATCAGGAGCAGTTGAGGCCAAAGTGTGGATCAAAGTTATCATGTTTAGGTGAGGCCCATGTGGGGAACAGAGTATCCATGTCCCATTGATGCCAGGTGGGAAAAGAGTCACAAGGTCCAGACGAGGCCTAAGTGAGGAGTAGATTCACCAGGTCCTGTTGAGGAACAGCTGAGGACCAGTGTCCCCAGCTCCGGGTGAGTACCAGAGGGGGACCAGAGTCACCCGGTTTTGGTGATATCAAGGTGGGGACCAGAGTCACCACGTCAGTGTGAGGCCCAGAGGGGGACTAGAATCACTAGATCCAGGTGACGCCCCGATGTGGAACTGAGAAACCAGGTCCCATGATGCCCATATGAGGACCTGAGTCACCAGGTCCAGGTGAGGTCCCTGTGGGAACCAGTCACCTCATCCAGGTGAGGTAGAGGTGGGACCACAGTCACAAGGTTCAGGTGATGCACAGGTGGCAACAGGATTCACCAAATCCAGGTGAGTCCCAGGTGACGACCAGTCACCATATCAAGGTGCGGAACAGCTAAGGACCAGATTCTCCAAGCCCAGGTGAAGTCCAACGAGTGACCAGAGTCACCAGGTCAGGGTGAGGCCCAGTTGGGACCCGAGACATGAGGTCCAGGTGAGGCCCCGATGGGAAACACAGTCCCAGGTCCATGTGAGGCCAAACTGAGTACCAGAGTCACCAGATCCAGGTGAGGTCCATGTTGGAAAGAGAGTACAAGGTCCAGGAGAGGTCCAGAAGGGGACCAGAGTCACCAGATGCAGGTGAAGTCCAGGGGGGGACCAGAGTCACCAGATGCAGGTGAAGCCCATGTGGGCACAGAGTCACTAGGTCCAGATGAGGCCCAGGTGAGGACCAGAGTTACCAGGTACACGTGAGGCTCCGGTGGGGATCAGAGGCAACAGGTCCATGTGAGGCCGGCTTAGGGACCATGGTCAACAAGTCTACTTGAGGCCCAAATGTGGAACACAGTAAGCAGGTATAGGTGAGTACGCGGTATGACATGAGTTACCACGTCCAGGTGAGGTCCAGGTGGGGACCAGGATCACAAGATACAGGGTAGGCCCTTGAAAGTACCAGAGTCAACAGTTCGAGGTCAGGCGCAGGTGGCAACCAGGGTCAGCAGGTCCAAGTCAGGCCAAAGTGGGGTTCACAGTCACTAGGGTACGGTGAGATCCAGAGGTTGATCAGAATCACCTGGTCTAGGTGACGTCCAGTTGTGGAACACAGTCACCGCGTCCCAATTTTGCGCAGTTGAGGACCATGGTCAACAGGGCCAGGTGAGGCCCAGATGGAGACCGGAGTCCCCAAAGCGGGTGAAGCCCAGGTGGGGACCACAGTCACCAGATCCAGGGTAGTCTCAGGTGCAGACCAGAATGACCAGGTCCACTTGAGGTGCAGGTGGCAACCACACTCACCAGGTCCCTGTGAGGCCCTGGTGGGGACCAGAGTCACGAGGTACATGAGAAGCTAGAAACACTGCAGCCACCAGGTCCACATGATGTCCATGTGGGAACGAGAATCACCAGTTACAGGGTAGGACCAGTTGTGGATCCGACTCAGCATGTCCAGGTGAGACCCAGGTGGGAACCAGTGTCACCATGTCCAGGTGTGGCCCAAGTGAAGACCAGAGTTAATAGGTCTGGCTGGGTCACTGTTAGTGTACAGTGTAACCGTATCCTGATGCTACCCTGGTGGGTACCAGAGACACCAGGTCCCGGTGAGGCCCAGGTGGGACCAGAGACATGAGGTCCAGGTGAGGTCCCGATGGGAACCACAGTCACCAGGTCAGGTGAGGCCATGCTTAGGATCAGAGTCACCAGTTACCGGTGAACCCATGGTGGATCCAGAGTCACCTGGTAAAGAAGAGGCCAAATCAGGACTAGAGTTACCAGGATTAGGTCAGTCCCAGTGGGGAATACAGTAACCATGTCCCGATGATGCCCAGGTAGAACCAGAGTCAACAGGTCCAGATGAGGCACAGTTGGGGAGCATATTCACTAGGTCCCGTGAGGCCCATGTGAGGACCAGAGTCACCAGGTCTAACTGAGGCCTAGTGGGGTACCAGATTCACCTGGTCTAGGTGACATCCACATGGAGACCAGAGTTACCACGTCAGGGTGAGGCCCAGAGTGGATCCAGAGTCATCATGTCCAGGAGAGGCTCAGGTATGGTACAGAGTATCCTGTTCATAGTGGTCCACAGGGGAGGACCAGAGTCAGGAGATTGAGCTAGGCCCAGTTAGGATGAGAGTCACCAGTTCCAGGTGAGGCCATCAAGTAGTCCACAGCAATCAGGTCCAGGTAAGGAACAAAGTCACCAGGACTGGGGGAGGCCCAGATGGGGACCAGATTCACCCGGTCCAGGTGATTCCCAGGTTGTGACCAGAGTTACCAGTTCTGAGTGAGGACCAGGTAAGGACCAGATTCACCAGGTCCAAGTGAGGCCCACGTGGGACCTGTGTCACCAGGTATGGGTGAGGCCCAGGTGGCAAAACCACTCACCAGGTCCAGGTGAGGCCAACCTGCAGGCCATGCAGAGGAACCATTTCCCGATGAAGCCCAGGTAGGGACCAGAGTTACCAGGTCCAGGTGAGGCCAACCTGCAGGCCATGCAGTGGAACCATGTCCCGATGATGCCCAGGTATGGACCAGAGTCACCAGGTCCAAATGATACCCAGATCGAATATATTCACTACGTCCATGTGAGGCCCATTTGAGGACCAGAGTCACCAGATCTGGTTGAGGCCTAGAGGGGTACCAGAATCACCTGGTCCAGGTGACATCCAGATGGGGACCAGAGTCACCAGGTCAGGGTGAGGCCCAGAGAGGTTCCAGAGTCATCATGTCCAGGTGAGGCTCAGGTGTGGAACAGAGTAATCAGGTACCAGTGATGCCCAGGTGAGTTCCAGAGTCACCAAATCTGGGTGACGCGCAGATAGGATCAGAGTCACCAGTTCCAGGGGAGGCAAAAAGAGTACACAGCAATCAGGTCCAAGTGGGGAACAAAGTCACCAGGACTGTGTGAGGCCCAGATGGGGACCAGATTCACCAGGCCCAGGATAGGCCAAGGTGGTGACCAGATTCCCCGGGTCTGGTAGAGGACCAGGTAAGGACCAGATTCACCAGGTCCAAGAGGCCCACGTGGGGAACTGAGTCAGTAGGTATGGGTGAGCCCCTGGTTGCAAACCCTACTCACCAGGTCCAGGTGAGGTCAACATGCAGGCCAGAGTCACCAGATCCAGGTGAGGCCCTAGTGGGTACCGGAGTCACCAGGTAAATGTGAGTCTACAAGAACACCACAGTCACCAGGTCCAGGTGTGGTTCATGTGGGAACGAGATTCACCTGGTCCAGTTGAGACACAGGTGGGGACCACAGTCACCAAGTCCAGATTGAGGCCTAGGTGGGGGGACCAGATTCATCAGGACCAGTTGAGGCCAAAGTGTTGAGCAAAGTTATCATGTCCAGTTGAGACCTTGGTGGAGAACAGAGTAACCATGTCCCAGTGATGACAGTTGGGAAAGAGTTACAAGGTCCGGATGAGGCCTAAGTGAGGAGTAGATTCACCAGGTCCTGTTGAGGCCCATTTGAGGACCAGTGTCCCCAGCTCTGGGTGAGTCCCAGAAGGAGACCAGAGTCACGCGCTTCTGGAGATATCGAGGTGGGGACCAGAGTCACCACGTCAGGGTGAGGCCCAGAGGGGGACGAGAATCACTAGGTCCAGGTGAGACCCCAATGTGGACCTGAGAAACCAGGCCCCATGATGCCCATATGAGGACCTGAGTCACCAGGTCCAGGTGAGGCCCAGGTGGGACCACAGTCACAAGGTCCAGGTGAGGCCAAGGTATATAAGAGAGTATCCAGGTCCCAATGATGCCCAGGTAAGGACCAGAGTCAACAGGTCCAGGAGAGGCCCAAATATGGATCAGAGTCATTGTGTTCTAAGTGAGACCAGAAGGAGACCACAGGAACCAGGACCAGGAGAGCGCCATATGGGAACCAGAGCCACCAGATCTAGGTGAGGTCCAGGTGGGACCACAGTCACAAGGTCCAGGTGAGGCGCAGGTGACAACAGGATTCACCAAGTCCAGGTGAGGCCCAGGTGGCGACCTGTCACCAGATCCAGGTGTGGACCAGCTAAGGACCAGATTCACCAGGCCCAAGTGAAAACCAAGGGGTGACCAGAGTCACCAGGTAAGGGTGAGGCCCAGTTAGCATCAGAGTCAGCAGTTCCAGGTTAGCCATGAAGGAGTCCACAGCAATCAGGTCCAGGTGGGGAAGAAAGTCAACAGGACTGGGTGAGGCCCAGATGGGGACCAGATTCACCAGGCCCAGGTGATTCCCATGTGGTGACCAGAGTTACCAGTTCCGGGTGACCACCAGGTAAGGACCAGATTCACCAGGTCCAAGTGAGGCCCACGTGGGGACCTGTGTCACTAGGCAAGGGTGAGGCCCAGGTGACAAACCCACTCTCCAGTTCCAGGTGAGGCCAACCTGCAGGCCATGCTGAGGAACCAGGTCCCAAAGATGCTCAGGTAGGGACGAGAGTTACCAGGTCCAGGTGAGGCCAACCTACAGGCCATGCAGTGGAACCATGTCCCGATGATGCCAGGTAGGAACCAGAGTTACCAGGTCCAAATGAGGCCCAGATGGAGCATATTCACTAAGTCCAGGTGAGGCCCAGTTGAGGACCAGAGGCACCTGACCTGGTTGAGGCCCAGAGGGGTACCATAATCCCCTGGTCCCGGTGACATCCATATGGGGACCAGAGTCACCAGGTCAGGTTGATAGCCAGAGAGGTACCAGAGTCATCATAACCAGGGGAGCCTCAGGTATGGAACAGAGTCACCAGGACCAATGATGCCCAGGTGAGGACCAGAGTTACCAGGTACACGAGAGGCCCCGGGGGGATCAGAGGCAACAGGTCCATGTGAGGCCGGCTTGGGGACCATGGTCAACAGGTCTACTTGAGGCTCAGGTGTGGAACACAGTAACAAGGTCTAGGTGAGTAACCGGTGGTGACAAAATTTCCCACGTCCAGGTGAGGCCCAGGTGGGGACCAGGATCACCAGGTCCAGGGGAGGCCCTTGAAAGTACCAGAGTCAACATTACGACGTCAGTCGCAGGTCGGAACCAGGGTCAGCAGGTCCAAGTCAGTCCAAAGTGGGGTTCACAGTCACTAGGGCACGGTGAGACCCAGAGGGGGACCAGAGTCGCCTGGTAAAGGTGAGGTCCAGGTGTGGAACACAGTCACCAGGTCCCATTTTTGCCCAGTTGAGTACCATGGTCAACAGGACGAGGTGAGGCCCAGATGGGGACCGGAGTCCCCGAATCCAGGTGAAGCCCAGGTGTAGACCACAGTCACGAGATCCAGGGTATTCTCAGGTGCAGACCAGAATCACCAAGTCCAGGTGAGGTGCAGGTGGCAACCACACACACCAGGTCCCGGTGAGGCCCTGGTGGGGACCAGAGTCACGAGGTACATGAGAAGCTAGAAACACTGCAGCCACCAGGTCCACATGATGTCCATGTGGGAACGACAATCACCAGTTACAGGTGAGGACCAGGTGGGGATCCAACTCACCATGTCCAGGTGAGATCCAGGTGGGAACCAGTGTCACCATGTCCATTTTTGGCCCAGGTGAAGACCAAAGTTAATAGGTCCAGCTGGATCACTGTTAGTGAACAGTGTAACAATATCCTGATGTTACCCAGTTGGGGACCAGAGACAAAGGTCCAGGTGAGATCCCGATGGGAACCACAGTCACCAGGTCAGGTGAGGCCATGCTTAGGATCAGAGTCACCAGTTACAGGTGAGCCCCAGGTAGAGCCAGAGTCACCTGCTACAGAAGAGGCCAAAGTCAGGACCAGAGTTGCCATGATCAGGTCAGTCCCAGTGGGGAATACAGTAACCATTTCCCGAGGATGCCCAGGTAAAACCAGAGTCACCATGCCCAGATGCGGCGCAGGTGGGGAGCATTTTCACTAGGTCCCGGTGAGGCCCACTTGGGGCCCAGTGTCACCAGGTCAAGTTGAGGCCTAGAGGGGTACCAGATTCACCTGGTCTAGGTGAAATCCAGATGGGGACCAGAGTCACCATGTCAGGCTGAGGCCCAGAGGGGATCCAGAGTCATCATGTCCAGGTGAGGCTCACGTGTGGAACAGAGTATCCAGTTCATAATGGTCCATAGGTGAGGACCAGAGTCACTAGATCAGGGTGAGGCCCAGTTAGTATCAGAGTCACCAGTTCCTGGTGAGGCCAAGAAGGAGTCCACAGCAATCAGGTCCAGTTGGGGAACAAAGTAACCAAGAATGGATGACCCCAGATGGGGACCAGATTCACCAGGTCCAGGTGATTCCCAGGTGGTGACCTGAGTTAAAAGTTCCGGGTGAGGACCAGGTAAGGTCCAGATTCAGCAGGTCCAAGTGAGGCCCACGTGTGGACCTGTGTCACCAGGCATGGGCGAGGCCCAGGTGGCAACCCCACTCACCAGGTCCAGGTGAGGCGAACCTGAAGGCCATGCAGAGGTACCATGTCCCGATGATGCCCAGGTAGGGACGAGATTTAACAGGTCCAGGTGAGGCCAACCTGCAGGCCAAGCAGTAAAACCATGTCCCGATGATGCCGAGGTTGGGATCAGAATCACCAGGTCCAATGAGACCCAGATGGAGCATATTTACTAGGTCCAGGTGAGGTGCAGTGGAGTACCAGAGTCACAAGACCTGGTTGAGGCCTAGAGGGGTACCAGAATCACCTGGTCCAGGTGACATCCAGATGGGGACCAGAGTCACCAGGTCAGGATGAGGCCCAGAGAGGTTCCAGAGTTAACATGTCCAGGTGAGGCTCAGGTGTGGAACAGAGTCACCAGGTATCAAAGATGCCCAGGTGAGGACCAGAGTCACCAGGTCTGGGTTATGCGCAGATAGGATCAGAGTCACCAGTTCAAGGTGAGGCCAAGAAATTGTCCACAGCAATCATCCAGGTGGGGAACAAAGTCACCAGGACTGGGTGATGCCCAGATGGGGACCAGATTGACCAGGTCCAGGTGAGGCCCAGGGGGTGACCAGAGACCCCGGGTATGGGAGACGACCAGGTAAGGACCAGATTCACCAGGTCCAAGAGGCCGACGAGGGGCCTGTGTCCCCAGGTACGGGTGAGGCACAGGTGGCAACCACACTCACCAGGTCCAGGAGAGGCCATCTTTCGCGCCATGCAGAGGAACCGTGTCCCGATGATGTCCATGTAGGAACCAGAGTTACCAGGTCCAGGTGATGTCAACCTGCAGGCCATGCAGTGGAACCATGTACCGATGATGCCGAGGGAGGGACCAGAGTCACCAGGTCCAAATGAGGCCCAGATGGAGCATATTCACTAGGTCCAGGTGAGGCCCAGTTGAGGACCAGAGTCACCAGATCTGGTTGAGGCTCAGAGGGGTACCAAAATCACCTGGTCCAGGTGACATCCAGATGGGGACCAGAGTCACCAGGACAGGGTGAGGCCCAGAGAGGTTCCAGAGTCATCATGTCCAGGTGAGGCTCAGGTGTGGAACTGAGTCACCAGGTACCAAGATGCCCACATGAGGACCAGAATCAACAGATCTGGGTGACGCGCAGATAGGATCAGAGTCACCAGTTGCAGGTGAGGCAAAGAAAGAGTCCACAGCAATCAGTTCCAGGTGGGGAACAAAGTAACCAGGACTGGGTGAGGCCCAGATGGGGACCAGTTTCCCTTCTCCAGGTGAGGCCCAGGTGATGACCAGAGTCCCCAGGTTGGGAGAAGACGAGGTAAGGACCAGATTCACCAGGTCCCAGAGGCCCACGTGGGGACCTGAGTCACCAGGTATCGGTGAGCCACAGGTGGCAATCCCACTCACCAGGTTCAGGTGAGGCCAACCTGCAGGCGATGCGCAGAACCATGTCCCGATGATGCCTAGTTAGGGACCCGAGTCACCAGGTCCAAATGAGGCCAAGATGGAGCATATTCACTAAGTCCACGTGAGGCCCAGTTGAGGACCAGAATCACCAGATCTGCTTGAGGCCTAGATGGGAACCAGAATCACCCAGTCCAGGTTACGTCCTAATGGGGAACAGAGTCACCAGGTCAGGGTGAGGCCCAGAGAAGTTCCAGAGTCATCATGACCAGGTGAGGCTCAGGTGTGGAACAGAGTCACCAGGTACGAATGATGCCCAGGTAAGGACCAGAGTCAACAGGTCTGGGTGACGCGCAGATAGGATCAGAGTCACCAGTTCCAGGTGAGGCCAAGAAAGAGTCCACAGCAATCAGGTCAAGGTGTGGAACAAAGTCATCAAGAATGGGTGAGGCCCAGATTGGGACCAGATTCACCAGGTCCAGGTGAGGCCCAGGTGGTGACCAGAGTCATCGGGTCTGGGAGAGGACCAGGTAAGGACCAGATTCACCAGGTCCAAGAGGCTCACATGGGGACCTGAGTCACCAGGTATGGGTGAGGTCCTAGAGGCAACCCACTCACCAGGTCCAGGTGAGGCCAACCTGTAGGCCAGAGTCACCAGATCCAGGTGAGGCCCTAGTGGGGACCGGAGTCACCAGGTAAATGTGAGTCTACAAGAACAACACAGTCACCAGGTCCAGGTGTGGTTCATGTGGGAACGAGATTCACCAGGTCCAGGTGAGACCCAGGTGGGGACCATAGTCCCCAGGTCCAGATTGAGGACTAGGTAGGGGGACCAGAGTCATCAGGACTTGTTGATGCCAAAGTGTGGAGCAAAGTAATCATGTCCAGGTGAGACCCAGGTGGGAAACAGAGTAACCATGTCCCATTGATGCCAGGTGGGAAAAGAGTCACAAGGTCCAGACGAGGCCTAAGTGAGGAGTAGATTCACCAGGTCCTGTTGAAGCCCAGCTGAGGACAAGTGTCGACAGCCCCGGGTGATTCCCAGAGGGGGACCAGAGTCTCCCGGTCCTGGTGATATCCAGGTGGGGACCAGAGTCAGAGTCGTCCAGGTGAGGCCCCGATGTGGAACTCAGAAACCAGGTCCAATGATGCCCATATGAGGACCTGAGTCACCAGGTCCAGGTGAGGTCCCTGTGGGAACCAGTCACCTCGTCCAGGTGAGGCCCAGGTGGGATCACAGTCACCAGGTCCAGGTGAGGCTCAGGTATATAAGAGAGTATCCACGTCCCAGTGATTCCCATGTAGAACCAGAGTCACCAGATCAGATGAGGCGCAGGTGGGGAGCATGTTCACTAGGTCCCCGTGAGGCCCAGTTCAGGACCAGAGTCACCAGGTCAAGTTGAGTCCTAGAGGGATACCAGATTCACCTAGTCTAGGTGACATCCTGATGGGGACCAGAGTCATCATGTCAGGGTGAGGCCCAGAGGGGATCCAGAGTCATCATGTCCAGGTGAGGCTCAGGTGTGGAACAGAGTATCCAGGTCCTAAAGGTCCATAGGTGAGGACCAGAGTCACCAGATCTGGGTGAGGCCCAGTAAGGATCAGAGTCACCAGTTCCAGGTGAGGCCAAGAAGGAGTCCACAGCAATCAGGTCCAGGTGGGGTGACAAAGTCACCAGGACTGGATGAGGACCAGATGGGGACCAGATTAACCAGGTTCATGTGATTCCCAGGTGGTGACCCGAGTTAGGAGTTCCGGGTGAGGACCAGGTAAGGACCAGATTCACCACGTTCAAGTGAGGCCCACGTGTGGACCTGTGTCACCAGGTATGGGTGAGCCCCAGGAGGCAACCCCACTCCCTAGGTCCTGGTGAGGCCAACCAGGAGGCCATGCAGAGGAACCGTGTCCCGATGATGCCCAGGTAGGGACCCGAGTTACCAGGTCCAGCTGAGGCCAACCTACAGGCCATGCAGTGGATCCATGTCTGATGATGCCCAGATAGGGACCAGAGTCACCAGGTCCAAATGAGGCCCAGATGGAGCATATTCAATAGGTCCAGGTGAGGCCCAGTTGAGGACCAGAGTCACCAGAACTGGTTGAGGCCGAGAGGGGTACCAGAATCACCTGGTCCATGTGACATCCAGATGGAGACCAGAGTCACCAGGTCAGGGTTAGGCCCAGAGTGGTTTGAGAGTCCAGAGCCTCATGTCCAGGTGAGGCTCAGGTGTGGAACAGAGTCACCAGGTACCAATGATGCCCAGGAGAGGACCAGAGACACCAGGTCTGGGTGACAAGCAGATAGGATCAGAGTCACCAGGTCCAGGTGAGGCCATGAAAGAGTCCACAGCAATCAGGTCAAGGTGGGGAACAAAGTCACCAGGACTGAGTGAGGCCCAGATGGGGACCGGAATCACCAGGTCCAGGTGAGGCCCACGTGGTGACCAGAGTCCCCGGGTCTGGGAGAGGACAAGGTAAGGACCAGATGCACCAGGTCCAAGAGGCACAGGTGGAGACGTGAGTCACCAAGTATGGGTGAGACCCAAGTGGCATCCCCACTAACCAGGTCCATGTGAGGCCAACCTGCAGGCCAAGTCACCCGATTCACGTGAGGCCCTAGTGGGGACTGGAGTCACCAGTTAAAAGTGATTCTACAAGAACAACCCAGTCACCAGGACCTGGTGTGGTTCATGTGGGAACGAGAGTCACCAGGTCCAGGTGAGACCCAGGTGGGGACCACAGTCACCAGGTCCAGATTGAGGCCTATGTCGGGGGACCAGAATCATCAGGACCAGATGAGGCCAAAGTGTGGAGCAAAGTTATCATGTCAATGTGAGGCCCAGGTGGGAAGAGTAACCATGTCCCATTGATGCCAGGTGGGAAAAGATTCACAAGGTCCAGACGAGGCCTTAGTGAGGACAGATGCACCAGGTCTTGTTGAGGCCCAGTTGAGGAGCAGTGTCCCCAGCTCCGGGTGACTCCCAGAGGGTGACCAGTGTCACGCGGTCCTGGTGACATCCAGGTGGGGAGAAGAGTCACCATATCAGGGTGAGGCACAGAGGGGGACGAGAATCACTAGGTACAGATAAGACCCCGATGTGGAACTGAGAATCCTGGTCCCATGATGCCCATATGAGGACCTGAGTCACCAGGTCCAGGTGAGGTCCCTGTGGGAACCAGTCACCTCGTCCAGGAGAGGCCCAGGTGGGACCACAGTCACCAGGTCCAGGTGAGGTCCAGGTGTATAGAGAGTATCCAAGTCCCAATGATGACCAGGTAAGGACCAGAGCCAACAGGTCCAGGAGAGGACCATATATGGATCAGAGTCATTGTGTTCTAGGTGAGGCCAGATGGAGACCTCAGGAACAAGGTCCGGGAGAGCCCCATATGGGAACCAGAGCCACCAGATCCAGGTGAGGTCCAGGTGGGACCACAGACAGAAGGTCCAGGTGAGGCGCAGGTGGCAACAGGATTCACCAAGTCCAGGTGAGGCCCAGGTGGCCACCAGTCACCAGATCCAGATGCGGAGCAGCTAAGGACCAGATTCACCAGGCCCAAGTGAAGCCCAAGGGGTGACCAGAGTCACCAGGGAAGGGTGAGGCCCAGAGGGGAACCAGAGTAACCAGTTCAGTTTGAGGCCCAGAATAGGACCAGAGGTCCCTGGTCAAAGTGAGGCCCAGATGAGGAATAGAGTATCCAAGTCCCAATGATGCCTGGGTGAGGACCAGAGTACTAGGGCCATGCAGGCCCAGATGGGGAACAGAATCACTAGGTCCTGGTGAGGCATAGAATAAGACCACAATCACCAGTATCAGGTGTGCCCCTTGTGGGAACCAGAGCCACTCTATCCAGCTGAGTCCTAGGTCCATGTGAGCCCCACGTCAGGACCAGATTCATCAGGTTGAATTGAGGCATAGCTGGGGACAAGAGTCACCAGGTCTCTGTGCGGCCTAGGTGGGGCAAGATTCAGCAGTTCTGAGTTAGGTCAAAGTGGGGACGAGAGACACCAGTCCAAGTGAGGCCAAACTGAGGACCAGAGTCACCAGATCCAGGTGAGGTCCATGTTGGAAAGAGAGTCACCAGGTCCAGTAGAGGTCCAGGTGGGGACCAGACTCACCAGATCCAGGTGAAGCCCAGGTGGGGACCAGAGTCACTAGGTCCAGATGAGGCCCAGGTGAGGATCAAAGTTACCAGATACACGTGAGCCCCCGGTGGGGATCAGAGCCAAAAGGTCCACGTGAGGCCGGCTTGGGGACCATCGTCAACAGGTCTACGTGAGGCCCAGGTGTGGAACAAAGTAATCATGTCCAGGTGAGTCCCCGGTGGTGAGAAGAGTCACCATGTCCAGTTGAGGACCAATTGGGGACCAGGATCACCAGGTACAGGGGAGGCCCTTGAGAGAACCAGAGTCAACAGTTTGAGGTCAGGAGCAGGTGGCAACCAGGGTCAGCAGGTCCAAGTCAGGCCAAAGTGGGGTTCACAGTCACTAGGGCAAAGTGAGACCCAGAAGGGGACCAGAGTCACCTTGTCCAGGTGAGATCCAGTTGTGGAATACAGTCACCGGGTCCCAATTCTGCACAGTTGAGGACCATGGTCAACAGGGCCAGGTGAGGCCCAGATGGGGACCGGAGTCCCCAAATTCAGGTGAAGCCCAGGTGGGGACCACAGTCACCAGATCCAGGGTAGTCTCAGGTGGACACCAGAATCACCAGGTCCTGGTGACGTGCAGGTGGCAACCACACTCACCAAGTCCCGGTGAGGCCCCGGTGGGGACCAGAAACACGAGGTACATGAGAAGCTAGTAACACTGCAGCCACCAGGTCCACATGATGTCCATGTGGGAAAGAGAATTACAAGTTACAGGTGAGGAGCAGGTGGGGATCCGAGTCACCATGTCCAGGTGAGACCCAGGTGGGAACCAGTGTCACCATGTCTTCGTGTGCCCCAGGTGAAGACCAGAGTTATTAGGTCCGGCTGGATGAGTGTTAGTGAACAGTGTAACCATATCCTGATGCTACCCAGGTGGGTACCAGAGACACCAGGTCCTGGTGAGGCCCAGGTGTAACCGGAGACATGAGGTACAGGTGAGGTCTCGATGGGAACCACAGTCACCAGGTCAGGTGAGCCCATGCATAGGATCAGAGTCACCAGGTACAAGTGAGGCCCAGGTGGAGCCAGAGTCACCTGGTACAGAAGAGGCCAAAGTCAGGACCAGAGTTACCAGGATCAGGTCACTCCCAGTGGGTAATACAGTAACCATGTCCCAATGATGCCCAGGTAGAATCAGAGTCACTAGGTCCAGTGAGGCGCAGGTGGGGAGAATATTCACTAGGTCCAGGTGAGGCCCAGATGAGGACCAGAGTCACCAGGTCTAGTTGACACCTAGAGGGGTACCAGATTCACCTGGTCTAGGGGACATCCAGCTGGGGACCAGAGTCACAATGTCATGGTGAGGCCCAGAGGGCATCCAGAATCATCATGTCCAGGTGAGGTTCAGGTGTGGAACAGAGTATCCAGGTCATAATGGTCCACATGTGAGGGCCAGAGTCACCAGATCTGGGTGAGGCCCAGTTAGGAGCAGAGTCACAAGTTCCAGTTGAGGCCAAGAAGGAGTCCACAGCAATCAGGTCCAGGTGGGAATCAAAGTCACCAGGAATGGGTGAGGCACAGATGGGGATCAGATTCACCAGGTCCAGGTGATTCCCAGGTGGTGACAAGGGTTACCAGTTCCGGGTGAGGACCAGGTAAGGACCAGATTCACCAGGTCCAAGTGAGGCCCACGTGAGTCCTGTGTCACCAGGTATGGGTGAGTCCCAGGTGACAAGCCCACTCACCAGGTCTAGGTGAGGCCAACCTGCAGGCCATGCAGAGGAACCGTGTCCCGATGATGCCCAGGTAGGGACCAGAGGTACGAGGTCCAGGTGACGCCAACCTGCAGGCCATGCAGAGGAACCGTGTCCCGATGATGCCCAGATAGGGACCAGAGTTACGAGGTCAAGAGGAGGCCAACCTACAGACCATTATGGGAACCATGTCCCGATGTTGCCCACGTAGGGACCAGAGTCACCAGGTCCAAATGAGGCCTAGATGGAGCATATTCACTAGGTCCAGGTGAGGCCCAGTTGAGGACCAGAATCACCAGATCTGGTTGAGACTCAGAGGGGTACAAAAATAACCTGCTCCAGGTGACAGCCAGATGGGGACCAGAGTCACCAGGACAGGGTGAGGCCCAGAGAGGTTCCAGAGTCATCATGTCCAGGTTAGGCTCAGGTGTGGAACTGAGTCACCAGGTACCAAGATGCCCACATGAGGACCAGAGTCACCAGGTCTGGGTAATGCCCAGATAGGATCAGAGTCACCAGATAGGATCAGAGTCACCAGTTGCAGGTGAGGCAAAGAAAGAGTCCACAGCAATCAGTTCCAGGTGGGGAACAAAGTAACCAGGACTGGGTGAGGCCCAGATGGGGACCAGTTCCCCTTCTCCAGGTGAGGCCCAGGTGATGACCAGAGTCCCCAAGTTGGGAGAAGACGAGGTAAGGACCAGATTCACCAGGTCCAAGAGGCCCACGTGGGGACCTGAGTCACCAGGTATGGGTGAGCCACAGGTGGCAATCCCACTCACCAGGTTCAGGTGAGGCCAACCTGCAGGCGGTGCGCGGAACCATGTGCCGATGATGCCCAGGAAGGGACCCGAGTCACCAGGTCCAAATAGGCCAACATGGAGCATATTCACTAAGTCCACGTGAGGCCCAGTTGAGGACCAGAATCACCAGATCTGCTTGAGGCCTAGATGGGAACCAGAATCACCCAGTCCGGGTTACGTCCTAATGGGGACCAGAGTCACCAGGTCAGGGTGAGGCCCAGAGAATTTCCAGAGTCATCATGACCAGGTGAGGCTCAGGTGTGGAACAGAGTCAGCAGGTACGAATGATGCCCAGGTGAGGACCAGAGTCAACAGGTCTGGGTGACGCGCAGATAGGATCAGAGTCACCAGTTCCAGGTGAGGCCAAGAAAGAGTCCACAGCAATCAGGTCAAGGTGTGGAACAAAGTCACCAAGAATGGGTGAGGCCCAGATTGGGACCAGATTCACCAGATCCAGGTGAGGCCCAGGTGGTGACCAGAGTCATCGGGTCTGGGAGAGGACCAGGTAAGGACCAGATTCACCAGGTCCAAGAGGCTCACGTGGGGACCTGAGTCACCAGGTATGGGTGAGGCCCTAGTGGCAACGCACTCACCAGGTCCAGGTGAGGCCAACCTGCAGGCCAGAGTCATCAGATCCAGGTGAGGCCCTAGTGGGGACCCGAGTCACCAGGTAAATGTGAGTCTACAAGAACACCACAGTCACCAGGTCCAAGTGTGGTTCATGTGGGAACGAGAGTCACCAGGTCCAGGTGAGACCCAGGTGGGGACCATAGTCACCAGGTCCAGATTGAGGACTAGGTAGGGGGACCAGAGTCATCAGGACTTGTTGAGGCCAAAGTGTGGAGCAAAGTTATCATGTCCAGGTGAGGCCCAGGTGGGGAACAGAGTAACCATGTCCCATTGATGCCAGGTGGGAAAAGAGTCACAAGGTCCAGACGAGGCCTAAGTGAGGAGTAGATTCACCAGGTCCTGTTGAGTCCCAGCTGAGGACAAGTGTCGCCAGCCCCGGGTGAGTCCCAGAGGGGGACCAGAGTCACCCGGTCCTGGTGATATCCAGGTGGGAGCCAGAGTCAGCACGTCAGGGTGAGGCCCAGAGGGGACGAGAATCACTAGGTCCAGGTGAGGCCTCGATGTGGAACTGAGAAACCAGGTCCCATGTTGCCCATATGAGGACCTGAGTCACCAGGTCCAGGTGAGGTCCTGTGGGAACCAGTCACCCGGTCCAGGTGAGGCCCAGGTGGGACCAGAGTCACCAGGTCCAGGTGAGGCCCAGGTATATAAGAGAGTATCCAGGTCCCAATGATGCCCAGGTAAAGACCAGAGTCAACAGGTCCAGGAGAGGCCCAAATATGGATCAGAGTCATTGTGTTCCAGGTGAGGCCAGATGGAGACCACAGGAACCAGGTCCAGGAGAGCCCCATATAGGAACCAGAGCCACCAGATCCAGGTGATGTCTGGGTGGAACCACAGTCACAAGGTTCAGGGGAGGCGCAGGTGGCAACAGATTTCACCAAGAACAGGTGAGGTCCAGGTAGTGACCGGTCACCAGATCCAGGAGCGGAACAGCTAAGGACCAGATTCACCAGGCCCAAGTGAAGCCCAAGGGGTGACCAGAGTCACCAGGTAGGGGTGAGGCCCAGAGGGGGAACCAGAGTAACCAGTTTAGTTTGAGGCCCAGAATGAGACCCTAGGTCCCTGGTTAAAGTGAGGCGCAGATGTGGAATAGAGTATCCAGATCCCAATGATGCCTGGGTGAGGAAAAGATTTACTAGGGCCATGCAGGCCCAGATGGGGAACAGAATCACTAGGTCCTGGTGAGGCATAGAATAAGACCACAGTCAGCAGTATCAGGTAAGCCCCTTGTGGGAACCAGAGCCACTCTATCCAGCTGAGTCCCAGGTCCTTGGAGGCCCACGTGAGGACCAGATTCATCAGGTCGAATTGAGGCATAGCTGGGGACAAGAGTCACCAGGTCTGCGTGCGGCCTAGGTGGGGCAAGATCAGCAGTTCTGAGTTAGGTCAAAGTGGGGACGAGAGACACCAGGTCCAGGTGAGGCCAAACTGAGGACCATAGTCACCAGATCCAAGTGAGGTCCATGTTGGAAAGTGAGTCACCAGGTCCAGGAGAGGTTCAGGTATGGACCAGAGTCACCAGTTCCAGGTGAAATCCAGGTGGGGACCAGAGTCACCAGTTCCAGGTGAAGCCCAGGTGGGGACCAGAGTCACTAGGTCCAGATGAGGCCCAGGTGAGGACCAGAGTCACCAGATCTGGGAGAGGCCCAGTTGGGATCAGAGTTACCACTTCCAGGTGAGGCCAAGAAGGTGTCCACAGCAATCAGGTCCACGTGGGGAACAAAGTCACCAGGACTAGGTGATGCCCAGGTGGTGACCAGATTTACCAGTTCCGGGTGAGGACTAGGTAATAGGATCAGATTCACCAGTTCAAGGTGAGGGCAAGAAAGAGTCCAGAGCAATCAGGTCCAGTTGGGGAACATAGTCACCAGGACTGGGTTAGGCCCAGATGGACCCAGATTCACCAGGTCCAAGTGAGGCCCATGTTGTGACCAGATTCCCCGGGTCTGGGAGAAGTCCATGTAAGGGCCAGATTCACCAGGTCCAAGAGGCCCATGTGGGGACCTGAGTCACCAGGTAAGGGTGAGGCCCAGGTGGCATCAACTAATCAAGTCCAGGTGAGGTCAACCTGCAGGCCAGAGTCACCAGAACCAGGGGAGGCCCAAGGGGTGACCAGAGTCACCAGGTAAGGGTGAGGTTAAGAGGGGGAACCAGAGTAACCAGTTTAGTTTGAGGCCCAGAATGGGACCAGCGGTTCCTGGTAAAAGTGAGGCCCAGGTGTGGAATAGAGTATATAGGTCCCAATGATGCCTGAGTGAGGACCAGAGTCACTAAGGCCATGCAGGCCCAGATGGGGAACAGAATCACTAGGTTCTGGTGAGGCATAGAATAAGACCACATTCAGCAGTATCAGGTGAGCCCCTAGTGGGAAACAGAGCCACTCTTTCCAGCTGAGTCCCAGGTAAATGTGAGGTCCACGTGAGGACCAGATTCACCAGGTCGAATTGAGGAATAGCTAGGGACAAGAGTCACCAGGTCTGGGTGCGTAATAGGTGGGGAAGATTCAGCAGTTCTGAGTTAGGTCAAAGTGGGCAAGAGAGACACCAAGTCCAGGAGAGGTCCAGATTGGGATCAGAGTCACCAGATCCAGGTGAAGTCCAGATGGGGACCAGAGTCTCCAGATCCAGGTGAAGCCCAGGTGGGGACCAGAGTCTCTAGGTCCAGATGAGGCCCAGGTGAAGACCAGAGTTACCAGGTACACGTGAGGCCCCGGTGAGGATCAGAGGCAACAGGTCCGGGATCCCTGGGTGGCGCAGCGGTTTGGCGCCTGCCTTTGGCCCAGGGCGCGATCCTGGAGACCCGGGATCGAGTCCCACGTCGGGCTCCCGGTGCATGGAGCCTGCTTCTCCCTCTGCGTATGTCTCTGCCTCTCTCTCTCTCTCTCTCTCTCTCTCTGTGTGACTATCATAAATAAATAAAAATTTAAAAAAAAAAAAAAAAGAGGCAACAGGTCCATGTGATGCCGGCTTGGGGACCATGGTCAACAGGTCTACTTTAGGCCCAGGTGTGGAACACAGTAAGCAGGTCCAGGTGAGTCCCCATGGTGACAAGAGTCACCACGTCCAGGTGAGGCCCAGGTTCGGACCAGGATCACCAGGTACAGGGGAGGACCTTGAAAGTACCAGAGTCAACAGTTCGAGTTCAGGCGCAGGTTTCAACCAGGGACAGCAGGTCTAAGTCAGGGGAAAGTGTGGTAAACAGTCACTAGGGAATGGTGAGACCCAGAGGGGCACCAGAGTCACGTGGTCCAGGTGAGGTCCAATTGTGGAACACAGTCACCGGGTCCCAATTTTGCCCAGTTGAAGACCATGGTCAACAGGGCCTGGTGAGCCTCACATGGGGACGAGAGTCCCCAAATCCAGGTGAAGCCCAGGTGGGGACCACAGTCACCAGATCCTGGGTAGTCTCAGGTGCAGACCAGAATCACCAGGTCCAGGTGAGGTGCAGGTGGCAACCACACTCACCAGGTCCCGGTGAGGCCCTGGTGGGGACCAGTGTCACGAGGTACATGACAAACTAGAAACACCGCAGCCACCAGGTCCACATGATGTCCATGTGGGAACGAGAATCAACAGTTATAGGTTAGGACCAGGTGGGTATCTGACTCACCATTTCCAGGTGAGACCCAGGTGGGAACGAGTGTCACCATGTCCAGGTGTGGCCCAGGTGAAGACCAGAGTTAATAGGTCCGGCTGGGTCACTGTTAGTGAACAGTGTAACCATATCCTGATGCTACCCAGGTGTGTACCAGAGACACCAGGTCCTGGTGAGGCCCAGGTGGGAACAGAGACATGAGGTCCAGATGAGTTCCCAATGGGAACCGCAGTCACCAGGTCAGGAGAGGCCATGCTTTGGATCAGAGTCACCAGTTACAGGTGAGGCCCAGGTGGAGCCAGAGTCACCTGTACAGAAGAAGCCAAAGTAAGGACCAGAGTTACCAGGATCAGGTCAGTCCCAGTGGGAAACAGAGTAACCATTTCCCGATGATGCCCAGGTAGACCCAGCGTCACCAGGTCCAGATGAGGCGCAGGTGGGGAGCATATTCACTAGGTCTCGGTGACACCCAGTTGAGGACCAGTGTCACCAGGTCTATTTGAGCCCTAGAGGGGTACCAGATTCACCTGGTCTAGGTGACATCCAGATGGGGACCAGAGTCACCATGTCAGGGTGAGGCCCAGAGGGGATCCAGAGTCATCATGTCCAGGTGAGGCTCAGGTGTGGAACAGAGTATCCAGGTCATAATGGTCCACAGGTGAGGACCAGAGTCACCAGATCTGGGTGAGGCCCAGGTAGGATCAGAGTCACCACTTCCAGTTGAGGCCAAGAAGGAGTCCACAGCAATCAGGTCCAGAGGGGAACAAAGTCACCAGGACTGGGTGAGGCCCAGATGGGGACCAGATTCACCAGGTCCATGTGATTCCCAGGTGGTGATCAGGGTTACCAGGTGCAGGTGAGGACCAGGTAAGGACGAGATTCACCAGGTCATACTGGGCCCATGGGTGACCTGTGTCACCATGTATGGGTGAGGCCCAGGTGCCAACCCCACTCACCAGGTCCAGGTGAAGCCAACCTGCAAGCCATGTATAGAAACCATGTCCCGATGATGCCCAGGAAGTGACCAGAGTCACCAGGTCCAAATGAGGCCAAGTTGGAGCATATTCACTAGGTCCAGGTGAGGCCCAGTTGAGGTCCAGAGTCACCAGATCTGGTTGAGTATTAGAGGGGTACAAGAATCACCTGGTCCAGTTGACATCCAGATGGGGACAAGAGTCACCAGGTAAGGGTGAGGCCCAGAGAGGTTCCAGAGTCATCATGTCCAGGTGAGGCTCAGGTGTGGAACAAAGTCATCAGGTACCAATGATGCCCAGGTGAGGACCAGAGTCACCAGGTCTTGGTGACGCTCAGATAGGATCAGAGTCACCAGTTCCAGGTGAGGCCAAGAGAGAGTCCACAGCAATCAGTTCCAGGTGGGGAACAAAGTCACCAGGACTGGGTGAGGCCCAGATGGGGACCAGATTCACCAGGTCCAGGTGAGGCGAAGTGGTGACCCGAGTCCCCGGGTCTGGGAGAGGACAAGGTAAGGACGAGATTCACCAGGTCCAAGAGGCCCACGTGAGAAACTGAGTCACCAGGTATGGGTGAGGCCCAGGTGGCAACCCCACTCACCAAGTCCAGGTGAGGCCAACTTGCAGGCCAGACTCACCAGATCCAGGTGAGGCCCTAGTGGGGACCGGAGTCACCAGGTAAATGTGAGTCTACAAGAAAACCACAGTCACCAGGTCCAGGTGTGGTTCATGTGGGAACGAGAGTCACCAGGTCCAGGTGAGACCCAGGTGGGGACCATAGTCACCAGGTCCAGATTGAGGCCTAGGTGGGGGGAACAAATTGATCAGGACAAGTTGAGGCCAAAGTGTGGAGCAAAGTTATCATGTCCAGGTGATGTCTAGGTGGGGAATAGAGTAACCATGTCCCATTGATGCCAGGTGGGAAAAGAGTCACAAGGTTACAGATGAGGCCTAAGTGAGGACTAGATTCACCAGGTCCTGTTGAGGCCCAGTTGAGCACCAGTGTCCCCAGCTCTGTGTGCGTCCCAGAGGGGGACCAGAGTCACCCGGTTCTGGTGATATCCAGGTGGGGATAAGACTCACCACGTCAGCGTGAGGCCCAGAGGGGGACGAGAATCACTAGTTTCAGGTGAGGCCCCGATGTGGAACTGAGAAAAAAGGTCCCATAATGCCCAAATGAGGACCTGAGTCACCAGGTACAGGTGAGGCCAAACTGAGGACCAGAGTCACCAGATCCAGATGAAGCCAAGGTGGGGACCAGAATCACTATGTCCAGATGAGGCCCAAGTGAGGACCAGTTTTACCAGGTACACGTGAAGCCCCGGTGGGAATCAGAGGCAACAGGTCCATATGAGGCCGGCTTCGGTACCATGGTCAACAGGTCTACTTGAGGCCCAGGTGTGGAACACAGGATCCAGGTCCAGGTGAGTCCCCGGTGGTGACAAGAGTCACCACGTCCAGGTGAGTCCCAGAGGGGACCAGGATCACCAGGTACAGGGGAAGCCCTTGAATGAACCAGTCAACAGTTCGAGGTCAGGCGCAGGTGTCAACCAGGGTCAGCAGGTCCAAGTCAGGCCAAAGTGGGGTTCACAGTCACTAGGGCACGGTGAGACCCAGAGGGGGACCAGAGTCACCTGGTCCAAGTGAGGTCCAGGGGTGGAACACAGTCACCGGGTCCCAATTTTGCCAGTTGAAGACCATGGTTGACAAGGCCAGGTGAGGCCCAGATTGGGGATCTTCAATCTGGATCAGAGTCAGAAGTTCCAGTTGAGGCTAAGAAGGAGTCCACAGCATTCAGGTCCAGATTGACGCCTAGGTCGGGTGAACAGAGTCATCAGGACCAGTTGAGGCCAAAGTGTGGAGCAAAGTTCTCATGTCCAGGTGAGGCCCAGGTGGGGAACAGGCTAATCATGTCCCATTGATGCCAGGTGGGAAAAGAGTCACAAGGTCCAGACGAGGCCTAAGTGAGGAGTAGCTTCACCAGGTCGTGTTGAGGCCCAGTTGAGGACCAGTGTCCCCAGCTCCGGGTGAGTCCCAGAGGGGGACCAGCGTCACCCGGTTCTGGTGATATCCAGGTGGGGACCAGAGTCACCACGTCAGGGTGAGGACCATAATGGGACGAGAATCACTAGGTCCAGGTGAGGCCCCGATGTGGAACTGAGAAACCAGGTCCCATGATGCCCATATGAGGACCTGAGTCACCAGGTCCAGGTGAGGTCCTTGTGGGAACCAGTTACCTCGTCCAGGTGAGGCCCAGGTGGGACCACAGTCACCAGGTCAAGGTTTGGCCCAGGTGTTTAAGAGAGTATCCAGGTCCCAATGATGCCCAGGTAAGGACCAGAGTCAACAGGTCGAGGAGAGGCCCAAATATGGATCACAGTCATTGTGTGCCAGGTGAGGCCAGATGGAGACCACAGGAACCAGGTCCAGGAGAGCCCCATGTGAGAACCAGAGCCACCAGATCCAATTGAGGTCCAGGTGGGACCACAGTCACAAGGTCCAGGTGAGGCACAGGTGGCAAGAGGATTCACCAAGTACACGTGGGGTCCAGGTGACGACCAGTCAGCAGATCCAGGTGCAGACCAGCTAAGGACCAGATTTACCAGGCCCAAGTGAAGCGCAAGGGGTGACCAGAGTCACCAGGTAAGGGTGAGGACCACAGCGGGAACCAGAGTAACCAGTTTAGTTTAAGGACCAGAATGGGACCAGAGGTCCCTGGACAAAATGAGGCTCAGTTGTAGAATAGAGTATCCAGGTACCAATGATGACTGGGTGAGGAACAGAGTCACTAGGGCCATGCAGGCCCAGATGGGGAACAGAATCACTAGGTCCTGGTGAGGCATAGAATAAGACCACAGTCAACAGTATCAGGTGAGTCCCTTGTGGGAACCAGAGACACTCTATCCAGGTGAGTCCCAGGTCCATGTGAGTCCCACGTGAGGACCAGATTCATCAGGTCGAAATGAGGCATAGCTGGGGACAAGAGTCACCAGGTCTGGATGCGGCCTAGGTGGGTCAAGATTCAGCAGTTCTGAGTTAGGTCAAAGTGGGGACGAGAGACACCAGGTCCAGGTGAGGCCAAACTGAGGACCAGAGTCATCAGATCCAGGTGAGGTCCAGGTGGGTCCCGAGTCACCAGATCCAGGTGAAGCACAGGTGGGGACCAGAGTCACTAGGTCCAGATGAGGGCAAGGTGAGGACCAGAGTTACCAGGTACACGTGAGGCCCCGGTGGGGATCAGAGGCAACAGGTCCATGTGAGGCCGTCTTGGGTACCATGGTCAACAGGTCTACTTGAGGCCCAGGTGTGGAACACAGTAAGCAGGTCCAGGTGAGTCCCCAGTGGTGACAAGGGTCACCACGTCCAGGTGAGGCCCAGTTGCGGACCAAGATCACCAGGTACAGGGGAGGCCCTTGAAAGAACCAGAGTCAACAGTTCGAGGTCAGGCGCAGGTTTCAGCCAGGGTCAGCAGGTCCAAGTCAGGCCAAAGTGGGGTTCACAGTAACTAGGGCATGGTGAGACCCAGAGCGGCACCACAGTCACGTGGTCCAGGTGAGGTTCAGTTGTGGAACACAGTCACCGCGTCCCAATTTTTCCCAGTTGAGGACCATGGTCAAAAGGGCCAGGTGAGGCCAAGATGGGGACCGGTGTCCCACAATCCAGGTGAAGCCCAGCTGGGGACAACAGTCACCAGATCCAGGGTAGTCTCAGGTGCAGACCAGAATCAGCAGGTCCAGGTGAGGTGCAGTTGGCAACCACTCTCACCAGGTCCCGTTGAGGCCCTGGTGGGGACCAGAGTCACGAGGTACATGACAAACTAGAAACACTGCAGCCACCAGGTCCAAAATATATCCATGTGGGAACGAGAATCACCAGTTACAGGTTAGGACCAGGTGGGGATCTGACTCACAATTTCCAGGTGAGACACAGGTGGGAACGAGTGTCACCATGTGCAGGAGTGGCCCAGGTGAAGACCAGAGTTGATAGGTCCGGCTGGGTCACTGTTAGTGTACAGTGTAACCATATCCTGATGCTACCCAGGTGGGTACCAGAGACACCAGGTCCTGGTGAGGCCCAGGTGGGACCAGAGACATGAGGTCCAGGTGAGGTCCCGATGGGAACCACAGTCACCAGGTCAGGTGAGGCCATGCTTAGGATCAGAGTCACCAGTTACAGGTGAGGCCCAGGTGGAACAAGAGTCACCTGGTACAGAAGAGGCCAAAGTCAGGACCAGAGTTACCAGGAACAGGTCAGTCCCAGTGGGGAACAGAGTAACCATGTTCCGTTGATGCCCAGGTAGACCCAGCGTCACCAGGTCCAGATGAGGCGCAGGTGGGGAGCATATTCACTAGGTCTCGGTGAGACCCAGTTGAAGACCAGTGTCACCAGGTATATTTGAGCCCTTGAGGGGTAACAGATTCACCTGGTCTAGGTGACATCCAGATGGGGACCAGAGTCACCATGTCAGGGTGAGGCCCCGAAGGGATCCAGAGTCATCATGTCCAGGTGAGGCCCAGGTGGGGAACAGAGTAACCATGTCCCATTGATGCCAGGTGGGAAAAGAGTCACAAGGTCCAGACGAAGCCTAAGATTGGAGTAGATTCACCAGGTCCTGTTGAGGCCCACCTGAGGACCAGTGCCCCAGCTCCGTGTGTGTCACCCGGTTCTGGTGATATCCAGGTGGGGACCAGTGTCACAAGTCAGGGTGAGGCCCAGAGGGGGACGAGAATCACTAGGTCCAGGTGAGGCCCCGATGTGGAACTGTGAAACCAGGTCCCAATATGCCCATATGAGGACCTGAGTCACCATGTCCAGGTGATGTCCCTGTGGGAACCAGTCACCCCGTCCAGGTGAGGCCCAGGTGGGACCACAGTCACCAGGTCCTGGTGAGGCCCAGGGATATAAGAGAGTATCCAGGTCCCAATGATGCCCAGGTAAGGACCAGAGTCAACAGGTCCAGGAGAGGCCCAAATATAGATCAGAGTCATTGTGTTCCAGGTGAGGCCAGAGGGAGACCACAGGGAACAGATCCAGGAGAGCCCCATATGGAAACCAGAGCCACCAGATCCAGGTGAGGTCCAGGAGGGACCACAGTCACAAGGTCCAGGTGAGGCGCTGGTGGCAACATGATTCACCAAGTCCAGGTGAGGCCCACGTGGTGACCTGTCACCAGGGCCAGGTGCGGACAAGCTAAGGACCCGATTCACGAGGCCCAAGTGAAGCCCAAGGGGTGACCAGAGTCACCAGGTAAGGTTGAGGCCCAGAGGGGAACCAGAGTAACCAGTTTAGTTTGAGGCCCAAAATGGGACCAGAGATCCCTGGTCAAACTAGGCCCAGGTGTGGCATAGAGTATCCAGGTCCCAATGATGCCTGGGTGAGGACCAGAGTCACTAGGGCCATGCAGGCCCAGATGGGGAACAGAATCACTAGGTCCTGGTGAGGCATAGATACGACCACAGTCAAAAGTATCAGGTGAGCCCCTTGTGGGAACCAGAGCCACTCTATTCAGCTGAGTACAAGGTCCATGTGAGGCCCACGTGAGGCCCAGATTCATCAGGTCGAATTGAGGCATAGCTGGGGACAAGAGTCACCAGGTATGGGTGCGGCCTAGGTGGGGCAAGATTCAGCAGTTCTGAGTTAGGTCAAAATGGGGACGAGAGACACCAGGTCCAGGTGAGGCCAAACTGAGGACCAGAGTCACCAGATCCAGGTGAGGTCCATGTTGGAAAGAGAGTCACCAGGTCCAGGAGAGGTCCAGGTGGGGACGAGAGTCACCAGATCCAGGTGAAGCCCAGGTGAGGACCAGTCACCAGATCGATGTGAAGCCCAGGTGGGGACCAGAGTCACTAGGTCCAGATGAGGCCCAGGTGAGTACCAGAGTTACCCGGTACACGTGAGGCCCCGGTGGGGATCAGAGGCAACAGGTCCATGTGAGGCCGGCTTGGGGAACATGGTCAACAGGGCTACTTGATGCCCCGGTGTGGAACACTGTAACCAGGTCCAGGTGGGTCCCCGGTGTTGACAAGGGTCACCACGTCCAGGTGAGGCCCAAGTTGGGACCAGGATAACCAGGTCCAGGGGAGGCCCTTGAAAGAACCACAGTCAACAGTTCGAGTTCAGGCGCAGGTGGCAACCAGGGTCAGCAGGTCCAAGTCAGGCCAAAGTGAGGTTCACAGTCACTAGGGCACGGTGAGACCCAGACAGGGACCAGAGTCTCCTGGTCCGGGTGAGGTCCAGATGTGGAACACAGTCTCTGGTTCCCAATTTTGCGAGTTGAGGACCATGGTCAACAAGGCCAGGAGAGGCCCAAATGGGGACTGGAGTCCTCAAATCCAGGTGAAGCCAAGGTGGGGACCACAGTCACCAACTCCAGGTTTGTCTCAGGTGCAGACCAGAATCACCAGGTCCAGGTGAGGTGCAGGTGGCAACCACACTTCCCAGGTCCCGGTGAGGCCCTGGTGGGGACCAGAGTCACGAGGTACATGAGAAGCTAGAAACACTGCAGCCACCAAGTCCACATGATTCCATGTGGGAACGAGAATCAGCAGTGACAGCTGAGGCCCAGGTGGGGATCCGACTAACCATGTCCACGTGAGACCCAGGTGGGAACCAGTGTCACCTTGTGCAGGAGTGGCCCCGGTGAAGACCAGAGTTGATATGTCCGGCTGGGTCACTGTTAGTGTACAGTGTAACCATATCCTGATGCTACCCAGGTGGGTACCAGAGACACCAGGTCCTGGTGAGGCCCAGGTGGGACCAGAGACATGAAGTCCAGGTGAGGTCTCGATGGGAACCACAGTCACCAGGTCAGGTGAGGCCATGCTTAGGATCAGAGTCACCAGTTACAGGTGTGGCACAGGTGGAGCCAGAGTCACGTAATACAGAAGAGGCCAAAGTCCGGACCAGAGTTACCAGGATCAGGTCAGTCCCACTGGGGAATAGAGTAACCATGTCCCGATGATGCCCAGGTAGAACCAGAATCACCAGGTCCAGATGGGGCGCAGGTGGGCAGCATGATCACTAGGTCCCAGTGAGGCCCAGTTGAGGACCAGAGACACCAGATATGGTTGAGTCCTAGAGGGGTACAAGAAACACCTGGTCCAGGGGACATCCAGATGAGGACCAGAGTCACCATGTCTTGATGAGGCCCAGAATGGTTCCAGAGTCATCATGTCCAGGTGAGGCTCAGGTGTGGAACAGAGTCACCAGGTACCAATGATGCCCAGGTGAGGACTAGAGTCACCAGGTCTGGGTGACCCGCAGATAGGATCAGAGTCACCAGTTCCAGGTAAGGCCAAGAAAGAGTCCACAGCAATCAGGTCCTGGTGGTGAACAAAGTCCCGAGGACTGGGTGAGGCCCAGATGGGGACCAGATTCACCAGGTCCAGGTTATTTCCAGGTGGTGAACAGAGTTACGGGTTCCGGGGAAGGACCAGGTAAGGACCAGATTCACCAGTTCCAAGTGAGGCCCATGTGGGGACCTGTGTCAGCAGGCATGTGTGAGGCCCAAGTGACAACCCCTCTCACCAGGTCCATGTGAGGCCAACCTGCAGGCCATGCAGAGGAACCATGTCCCGATGATGCCGAGGTAGGGACTAGAGTTCTCAGGTCCAGGTGAGGCCAACCTGCAGGCCATGCAGTGGAACATGTCCCGATGATGCCCAGGTAGGAACCAGAGTTACCAGGTCCAGGTGAGGCCAACCTGCAGGTCATGCAATGGACCCATGTCCCGATGATGCCCAGGTAGGGAACAGAGTCACCAGGTCCAAATGAGGCCCAGATGGAGCATATTCACTAGGTGCAGGTGAGGCCCAGTTGAGGATCACAGTCACCAGATCTGGTTGAGTCCTAGAGGGGTACCAGAATCACCTGGTCCAGGTGACATCTAGATGGGGACCAGAGTCACCAGGTCAGGGTGAGGCCCAGAGAGATTCCAGAGTCATCATGTCCAGGTGAGGCTCAGGTGTGGAACAGAGTCACCAAGTACCAATGTTGCCCAGGTGAGGACCAGAGTCACCAGGCCTGAGTCACGCGCAGAGAGGATAAGAGTCACCAGTTCCAGGTGAGGCCAAGAAAGAGTCCAAAGCAATCAGGTCCAGGTGGGGAACAAAGTCACCAGGACTGGTAGAGGCCCAGATGGGGAAGAGATTCACCAGGTCCAGGGGAGGCCCAGGTGGTGACCAGTATCCCCGGGTCTGGGAGAGGACCATGTAAGGAGCAGATTCACCAGGTCCAAGAGAACCACGTGGGTTCCTGAGTCACCAGGTATAGGTGAAGCTCAGGTGGCAACCCCACTCACCAGGTCCAGGTGAGGCCAACCTGCAAGCCACCGTCAGCAGATCCAGGTGAGGCCCAAGTGGGGACTGGTGTCACCAGGTAAATGTGAGTCTACAAGAACACCACAGTCACCAGGTCCAGGTGTGGTTCATGTGGGAACGAGAGTCACCAGGCCCAGGTGAGACCCAGGTGGGGACCACAGTCACCAGGTCCAGAGTGAGGCCTAGGAGGGGGGACGAGATTCATCAGGAGCAGTTGAGGCCAAAGTGTGGAGCAAAGTTATCATGACCAGGTGAGGCCCAGATGGGGAACACAGTAACCATGTCCCATTGATGACAGGTGGGAAAAGAGACACAAGGTCCAGACGAGGCCTAAGTGAGGAGTAGATTCACCAGGTCCTGTTGAGGATCAGCTGAGGACCAGTGTCCCCAGCTCCAGGTGAGTCCCAGTGGGGGACCAGAGTCACCCGGTTCTGGTGATATCCAGGTGGGAACCAGAGTCACCACGTCAGGGTGAGGCCCAGAGCGGGACAAGAATCACTAGGTCCAGGTGAGGCCCCGATGTGGAACTGAGAAACCAGGTCCCATGATGCCCATATGAGGACCTGAGTCACCAGGTCCAGGTGAGGTCCCTGTGGGAACCAGTCACCTCGTCCAGGTGAGGTCCTGGTGGGACCACAGTCACAAGGTCCAGGTGAGGCGCAGGAGGCAACAGGATTCACCAAGTCCAGGTGAGGCCCAGGTGGCGACCAGTCACCAGATCCAGGTGTGGAACAGCTAAGGAACAGATTCTCCAGGCCCAAGTGAAGCACAACGGGTGACCAGAGTCACCAGGGCAGGGTGAGCCCCAGAGGGGGAACCAGAGTAACCAGTTTAGTTTGAGGCCCAGAATGGGACCAGAGGTCCCTGGTCAAAGAGAGGCCCAGGTGTGGAATAGAGTATCCAGGTCCCAGTGACGCCTGGGTGAGGACCAGAGTCACTAGGGCTATGCAGACCCAGATGGGGAACATAATCACTAGGTCCTGGTGAGGCATAGAATAAGAACACATTCAGCAGTATCAGGTGAGCCCCTTGTGAGAACCAGAGTCACACTATCGAGCTGAGTACCAGGACCAGGTGAGTCCCACGTGAGGACCAGATTCATCAGGTCGAATTGAGGCATAGCTGGGGACAAGAGTCACCAGGTCTGGGTGCGGCCTAGGTGGGGCAAGATTCAGCAGTTCTGAGTTAGGTCCAAGTGGGGACGAGAGACACCAGGACCAGGTGAGGCCAAACTGAGGACCAGAGTCACCAGATCCAGGTGAGGTCCATGTTGGAAAGAGAGTCACGAGGTCCAGGAGAGGTCCAGGTGGGGTCCAGAGTCACCAGATCCAGGTGAAGTCCAGGGGGGACCTGAGTCACCAGATGCATGTGAAGCCCAGGTGGGGACCAGGAACACCAGGTACAGGGGAGGCCCTTGAAAGAACCATAGTCAACAGTTCGAGGTCAGGCGCAGGTTTCAACCAGGGTCAGCAGGTCCAAGTAAGGGGAAAGTGGGGTTCACAGTCACTAGGGAATGGTGAGACCCAGAGGGGCACCAGAGTCACGTGGTCCAGGTGAGGTCCAGTTGTGGAACACAGTCACCGCGTTCCAATTTTGGCCAGTTGAGGACCATGGTCAACAGGGCCAAGTGAGGCTCAGATGGGGACCAGAGTCCCCAAATCCAGGTGAAGCCCAGGTGGGGACCACAGTCACCAGATCCAGGGTAGTCTCAGGTGCAGACCAGAATCACCAGGTCCAGGTGAGGTGCAGGTGGCAAACACAATCACCAGGTCCCGGTGAGGCCCTGGTGTGGACCAGTGTCACAAGGTACATGACAAACTAGAAACACCGCAGCCACCAGGTCCACATGATGTCCATGTGGGAACGAGAATCACCAGTTATAGGTTAGGACCAGGTGGGTATCTGACTCACCATTTCCAGGTGAGACCCAGGTGGGAACCAGTGTCACCATGTCCAGGTGTGGTCCAGGTGAAGACCAGAGTTAATAGGTCCGGCTTGGTCACTGTTAGCGAACAGTGTAACCATATCCTGATGCTACCCAGGTGGGTACCAGAGACACCAGGTCCTGGTGAGGCCCAGGTGGGACCAGAGACATGAGGTCCAGGGGAGGTCCCGATGGGGACCACAGTCACCAGGTCAGGAGAGGCCACGCTTTGGATCAGAGTCACCAGTTACAGGTGAGGCCCAGGTGGAGCCTGAGTCACCTGGTAGAGAAGAGGCCAAAATCAGGACCAGAGTTACCAGGATCAGGTCATTCCCAGTGGGGAACAGAGTAACCATGTCCCGATGATGCCCTGGTAGACCCAGCGTCACCAGGTCCAGATGAGGCGCAGGTGGGGAGCATATTCACTAGGTCTCGGTGACACCCAGTTGAGGACCAGTGTCACCAGGTCTATTTGAGCCCTAGAGGGGTAACAGATTCACCTTCTCTAGGTGACATCCAGATGGGGACCAGAGTCACATGTCAGGGTGAGGTCCCGAAGGGATCCAAAGTCATCATGTCCAGGTGAGGCTCAGGTGTTTAACAGAGTATCCAGGTCATAATGGTCCACAGGTGATTACCAGAGTCACCAGATCTGGGTGAGGCCCAGGTAGGATCAGAGTCACCACTTCCAGTTGAGGCCAAGAAGGAGTCCACAGCAATCAGGTCCAGAGGGGAACAAAGTCACCAGGACTGGGTGACGACCAGATGGGGACCAGATTCACCAGGTCCAGGTGATTCCCAGATAGTGACCAGGGTTACCAGGTACGGGTGAGGACCAGGTAAGGACGAGAATCACCAGGTCAAACTGGGCCCACGGGGGCGCTGTGTCACCATGTATGTGTGAGGCCCAGGTGCCAACCCCACTCACCAGCTCCATGTGAGGCCAACCTGCAGGCCATGTAGAGGAACAATGTCCCGATGATGCCCAGGTAGGGACCAGAGTTACCAGGTCCAGGTGAGGCCAACCTGAAGGCCATGCAGCTGAACCATGTCCCGATGATGCCCAGGAAGGGACCAGAGTCACCAGGTCCAAATGAGGCCCAGTTGGAGCATATTCACTAGGTCCAGGTGAGGCCCAGTTGAGGACCAGAGTCACCAGATCGGGTTGAGTATTAGAGTGGTACAAGAATCACCTGGTCCAGTTGACATCCAGATGGGGACAAGAGTCACCAGGTCAGGTTGAGGCCCAGAGAGGTTCCAGAGTCATCATGTCCAGGTGAGGCTCAGGTGTGGAACAGCGTCACCAGGTACCAATGATGCCAAGGTGAGGACCAGAGTCACCAGGTCTCGGTGACGCTCAGATAGGATCAGAGCCACCAGTTCCAGGTAAGGCCAAGAAAGAGTCCACAGCAATCAGGTCCAGGTGGGGAACAAAGTCACCAGGAATGGGTGAGGCCCAGAGGGGAACGAGAGTCACCCGGTTCTGGTGATATCCAGGTGGGGACCAGAGTCACCACGTCAGGGTGAGGCCCAGAGGGGGACGAGAATCACTAGGTCCAGGTGAGGCCCCAATGTGGACCTGAGAAAGCAGGAACCATGATGCCCATATGAGGACCTGAGTCACCAGGTCCAGGTGAGGTCCCTGTGGGAACCAGTCACCTCGTCCAGCTGAGGCCAGGTGGGACCACAGTCACCAGGTCCAGCTGAGGCCCAGGTATATAAGAGTGTATCCAGGTCCCAATAATGCCAAGGTGAGGACAGAGTAAACAGGTCCAGGAGAGGCCCAAATATGGATCAGAGTCATTGTGTTCCAGGTGAGGCCAGATGGAGACCACAGGAACCAGGTCCAGGAGAGCCCCATATGGGAACCAGAGCCACCAGATCCAGGTGAGGTCCAGGTGGGACCACTGTCACAAGGTCCAGGGGAGGCGCAGATGGCAACAGGATTCACCAAGCCCAGGTGAGGCGCAGGTGGCGACCAGTCACCAGATCCAGGTGTGGACCAGCTAAGGACTAGATTCACCAGGGCCAAGTGAAGCCCAAGGGGTGCCTAGAGTCACCAGGAAGGGTGAGGCCCAAAGTGTAACCAGAGTAACCAGTTTAGTTTGTGGCCCAGAATGGGACAAGTGGTCACTGGTCAAAGTGAGGTCCAGGTGTGTAATAGAGTATCCAGGACCCAATGATGCCTAGGTGAGGACCAGAGTACCTAGGGCCATGCAGGCCCAGATGGGGAACAGAATCACTAGGTCCTGGTGAGACATAGAATAAGACCACATTCAGCAGTATCAGGTGAGCCCCTTGTGGGAACCAGAGCCACTCTATCCAGCTGAGTCCCAGGTCCATGTGAGTCCCACGTGAGGACCAGATTCATCAGGTCGAATTGAGGCATAGCTGGGGAGAAGAGTCACCAGGTCTGGGTGCGGCTTAGGTGGGGCAAGATTCAGCAGTTCTGAGTTAGGTCCAAGTGGGGACAAGAGACACCAGGTCCAGGTGAGGCCAAACTGAGGACCAGAGTCACCAGATCCAGGTGAGGTCCATGTTGGAAAGAGAGTCACCAGGTCCAGGAGAGGTCCAGGTGGGGACCTGAGTCACCAGATCCAGGTGAAGCCCAGATGGGTACCAGAGTCACTAGGTCCAGATGAGGCCCAGGTGAGGACCAGAGTTACCATGTACACGTGAAGCGCCGGTAGGTATCAGAGGCAACAGGTCCATGTGAGGCAGGCTTGGGGACCATGGTCAAGAGTTCTACTTGAGGCCCAGTGTGGAACACTGTAACCAGGTCCAAGTGAGTCCCCGGTGGTGACAAGAGTCACCAGGTCCAGGTGAGGCCCAGGTGGGCACCAGGATCACCAGGTACAGGGGAGGCCCTTGAAAGAAACAGAGTCAACAGTGCGAGGTCAGGCGCAGGTGGCAAACAGGGTCAACAGGTCCAAATCAGGCCAAAGTGGGGTTCAGAGTCACTAGAGAACGGTGAGACCCAGAGGGGGACCAGAGTAAACTGGTCCAGGTGAGGTCCAGGTGTGGAACACAGTCACCGGGTCCCAATTTTGCCCAGTTGAGGACCATGGTCAACAGGGCCAGGTGAGGCCCAGATGGGAATCGGTGTGCCCAAATCCAGGTGAAGCCCAGGTTGGGACCCCAGTCATCAGATCCAGGGTAGTCTCAGTTGCAGACCAGAATCACCAGGTCCAGGTGAGGTGCAGGTGGCAACCACACTCACCAGGACCCGGTGAGGCCCTGGTGGGGACCAGAGTCACGAGGTACATGAGAAGGTAGAAACACTGCAGCCACCAGGTCCACATGATGTCCATGTGGGAACGAGAATCACCAGTTAGAGGAGAGGACCCTGTGGGGATCCGACTCACCATGTTCAGGTGAGACCCAGGTGGGAACCAGTGTCACCATGTACAGGTGTGGCCCAGGTGAAGACCAGAGTTAATAGGTCCGGCTGGGTCACTGTTAGTGAACAGTGTAACCATATCCTGATGCTACCCAGGTGGGTACGAGAGACACCAAGTCCTGGTGAGGCCCAGGTGAGACCAGAGACATGAGGACCAGGTGAGGTCCCATGGGCACCACAGAATTCAGGTCAGGTGAGTCCATGCTTAGGATCAGATTCAACAGATACAGGTGAGGCCCAGTTGGAGCCAGAGTCACCTGGTACAGAAGAGCCAAAAGTCAGGACCAGAGTTACCAGGATCAGGTCAGTCCCAGTGGGGAATAGAGTAACCATGACCCGATGATGCCCAGGTAGAACCCGAGTCACCAGGTCCAGATGAGGCGCAGGTGGGGAGCATATTCACTAGGTCCCGGTGAGGCCCAGTTGAGGACCAGTGTCACCAGGACTAGTTGAGGCCCAGAGGGGTACCAGATTCACCTGGTCAAGGTGACATCCAGATGGGGACCATAGTCACCATGTAAGGGTGAGCCCCAGGTGGCAACCCCACTCACCAGGTCCAGGTGAGGCCAACCTGCAGGCCAGAGTCACCAGATCCAGGTGAGTCCCTAGTGGGGACCGGAGTCACCAGGTAAATGTGAGTCTACAAGAACACCACAGTCACCAGATCCAAGTGTGGTTCATCTGGGAACGAGAGTCACCAGGTCCAAGTGAGAAAGAGGTGGGGACCACAGTCACCAGGTCCAGATTGAGGCCTAGGTGGGTGGACCAGTGTCATCAGGACCAGTAGAGGCCAAAGTGTGGAGCAAAGTTATCATGTCCAGGTGAGGCCCAGGTGGGGAACACAGTAACCATGTCCCATAGATGCCAGGTGGGAAAAGAGTCACAAGGTCCAGACGAGGTCTAAGTGAGGAGTAGATTCACCAGGTCCTGTTGAGGCCCAGCTGAGGACCAGTGTCCCAAGCTCCGGGTGAGTCCCAGAGGGGGACCAGAGTCACCCGGTTCTGGTGATATCCAGGTGGGAACCAGAGTCAGCACGTCAGGAAGAGGCCCAGAGGGGGAAGAGAATCACTAGGTCCAGGTGAGGCCCCGATGTGGAACTGAGAAACCAGGTTCCATGATGCCCATATGAGGGCCTGAGTCACCAGGTCCAGGTGAGGTCCCTGTGGGAACCAGTCACCTCTTCCAGGTGAGGCCCAAGTGGGACCACAGTCACCAGGTCCAGGTGAGGCCCAGGTATATAAGAGAGTATCCAGGTCCCAATGATGCCTAGGTAAGGACCAGAGTCAACAGGTCCAGGAGAGGTCCAGATATGGATCAGAGTCATTGTGTTCCAGGTGAGGCCAGATGGAGACCACAGGAACCAGGTCCAGGAGAGCCCCATATGGGAACCAGAGCCACCAGATCCAGGTGAGGTCCAGGTGTGGCCACAGTCACAAGGTCCAGGTGAGGTGCAGGTGGCAACAGGATTCACCAAGTCCAGGTGAAGCCCAGGTGGCGACAAGTCACCACATCCAGGTGCGGACCAGCTAAGGACCAGACACAAGGCCCAAGTGAACCGCAAGGGGTGACCAGAGTCACCAGGTAAGGGTGAGGCCCAGAGGGGGAACCATAGTAACCATTTTGTTTGAGGCCCAGAATGGGACCAGAGGTCCCTGGTCAAAGTGAGGCTCATGTGGGGTATAGAGTATCCAGATCCCAGTGACGCCTGGGTGAGGACCAGAGTCACTAGGGCCATGCAGGACCAGATGGGGAACAGAATCACTAGGTCCTGGTGAGGAATAGAAACACACCCCAGTCAGCAGTATCAGGTGAGCCCCTTGTGGGAACCAGAGCCACTCTATCCAGCTGAGTCACAGGCCCATGTGAGGCCCACGTGAGGACCAGATTCATCAGGTCGAATTGAGGCATAGCTGGGGACAAAGGTCACCAGGTCTGGGTGCGGCCTAGGTGGGGCAAGATTCAGCAGTTCTGAGTTAGGTCAAAATGGGGACGAGAGACACCAGGTCCAGGTGAGGCCAAACTGAGGACCAGAGTCACCAGATCCAGGTGAGGTCCATGTTGGAAAGAGAGTCACCAGGTCCAGGAGAGGTCCAGGTGTGGACCAGAGTCACCAGATCACGTGAAGCCCAGTTGTGGACCAGAGTCACTATGTCCGGTTGAGGCCCAGGTGAGGACCAGAGTTACCAGGTACACGTGAGGCCTCGGTGGGGATCAGAGGCAACAGGTCTATGTGAGGCCGGCTTGGGGACCATGGTCAACAGGTCTACTTGAGGCCCAGGAGTGGAACATAGTAAGCAGGTCCAGGTGAGTCCTCCGTGTTGAAAAGTGTCACCATGTCCAGTTGAGGCCCTGGTGGGACCAGGATCACCAGGTACAGGGGAGGACCTTGAAATAACCAGAGTCAACAGTTCGAGGTCAGGCGCAGGTGGCAACAAGTGTCAGGAGGTCCAAGTCAGGCCAAAGTGGGTTTCACAGTCACTAGGGATCGGTGAGACCCAGAGGGGGACCAGAGTCATGTGGTCCAGGTGAGGTCCAGTTGTGGAACACAGTCACCGGTTCCGATTTTGCCCAGGTGAGGACCATGGACAACAGGGCCAGGTGAGGCCCAGGTGGGGACCGGAGTCCCCAAATCCAGGTGAAGCCCAGATGGGGACCACGTCACCAGATCCAGGTTAGTCTCAGGTGCAGACCAGAATCACCAGGTCCAGGTGAGGCGGAGGTGGCAACCACACACCAGGTCCCGGTGAGTCCTTGGTGGGGACCAGAGTCACGAGGTACATGAGAAGCTAGAAACACTGCAGCCACCAGGTCCACATGATGTCCATGTGGGAACGAGAATCACCAGTTACAAATGAGGACCAGGTGGGGATCCGACTCACCATGTCCAGGTGAGACCCACGTGGGAACCAGTGTCACCATGTCCAGGTGTGGCCCAGGTGAAGACCAGAGTTAATAGGTCCGGCTTGGTCACTGTTAGTGAACAGTGTAACCATATCCTAATGCTACCCAGGTGGGTACGAGAGACACCAGGTCCTGGTGAGGCCCAGGTGAGACCAGAGACATGAGGTCCGGGTGAAGTCCTGATGGGAACCACAGTCACCAGGTCAGGTGAGGCCATGCTTAGGATCAGAGTCACCAGTTCCAGGTGAGGCCAAGAAGGAGTCCACAGCAATCAGGTCCAGGTGGGGTGACTTAGTCACCAGGATTAGATGAGGACCAGATGGGGACCAGATTAACCAGGTTCAGGTGATTCCCAGGTGGTGACCCGATTTAGGAGTTTCGGGTGAGGACCAGGTAAGGACCAGATTCACCAGGTCCAAGTGAGGCCCACGTGGGGACCTGTGTCACCAGGCATGGGTGAGGCCAAGGTGACAACGCCACTCACCAGGTCCAGGTGAGCCCAACCTGCAGGCAATGCAGAGGAACCATGTCCCGATGATGCCCAGGTAGCAACTAGAGTTAGCGGGTCCAGGTGAGGCCAAACTGCAGGCCATGTGTGGAACCATGTCCCGATGATGCCCAGGTAGGGACCAGAGTTACCAGGTCCAGGTGAGGCCAACCTGCATGTCATGCAGTGGAACCATGTCCCGATGATGCCCAGGTAGTGACCAGAGTCACCAGGTCCAAATGAGGCCCAGATGGAGCATATTCACTAGGTCCAGGTGAGGCCCAGTTGAGAACCAGAGTCAGCAGATCTGGTTGTGGCCTAGAGGGGTACCAGATACACCTGGTCCAGGTGACATCCAGATGGGGACCAGAATCACCAGGTCAGGGTGAGGCCCAGAGGGGTTCCAGAGTCATCATGTGCAGGTGAGGCTCTGGTGTGGAACAGAGTCACCAGGTACCAATGATGCCCAGGTGAGGACCAGAGTCACCAGGTCTGGGTGACGCGCAGATAGGATCAGAGTCACCAGTTCCCGGTGAGGCCAAGAAAGAGTCCACAGCAATCAGATTCAGATGGGGAACAAATTCACCAGGACTGGGTGAGGCCCAGATGGGGACCAGATTCACAGGTCCAGATGAGGCCCAGTTGGGGACCAGAGTCCCCGGGTCTGGGAGAGGACCAGTTAACGACCAGATTAACTGGTCCAAGAGGCCCACGTGTGGAACTGAGTCACCAGGTATGGGGTGGCAACCCCACTCACCAGGTCCAGGTGAGGACAACCTTCAGGCCAGAGTCACCAGATCCAGGTGAGGCCCTAGTGGGGACCGGAGTCACCAGGTAAATGTGCGTCTTCAAGAACACCACCATCACCAGGTCCAGGTGTGGTTCATGTGGGAACGAGAGACACCAGGTTCAGGTGAGAAAGAGGTGGGGACCACAGTCACCAGGTCCAGATTGAGGCCTAGGTGGGGGGACCAGCGTCATCAGGACCAGTTGAGGCCAAAGTGTGGAGCAAAGTTATCATGTCCAGGTGAGGCCCGGGTGGGGAACAGAGTAACGATGTCCCATTGATGCCAGGTAGGAAAAGACTCAGAAGGTCCCGGTGAGGTGCAGGTGGCAACAGGATTCACCTAGTCCATGTGAGGCCCAGGTGGCGAACAGTCACCAGATCCATGTGCGGACCAGCTAAGGACCAGATTCACCAGGCCCAAGTGAAGCCCAAGGGGTGACCAGATTTACCAGGTAAGGGTGAGGCCCAGAAGGGGAACCAGAGTAACCAGTTTAGTTTGAGGCCCAGAATGGGACCAGTGGTCCGTGGTCAAAGTGAGGCCCAGGTATGGAATAGAGTATCCAGTTCCGAATGATGCCTGGGTCAGGACCAGAGTCACTAAGGCCATGCAGACCCAGATGGGGAACAGAATCACTAGGTCCTGGTGAGTCACAGAAAAAGACCACAGTCACCAGTATGAGGTGAGCCCCTTGTGGGAACCAGAGCCACTCTATCCAGCTGAGTCCCAGGTCCATGTGAAGCCCACGTGAGGACCAGATTCACCAGGTCGAATTGAGGCATAGCTGGGGACAAGAGTCACCAGGTCTGTGTGCGGCCTAGGTGGGGAAAGATTCAGCAGTTCTGAGTTAGGTCAAAGTGGGGACGAGAGACACCAGGTCCAGGTGAGGCCAAACTGAGTACAAGAGTCACCAGATCCAGGTGAGGTCCATGTTGGAAAGAGAGTCACCAGGTCCAGGAGAGGTCCAGGTGGGAACCTTAGTCACTAGATCCAGGTGAAGTCCAGGTGGGGACCAGAGTCACCAGATCGAGGTGAAGCCCAGGTGGGGACCAGAGTCACTAGGTGCAGATGAGGCCCAGGTGAGGACCAGAGTTACCAGGTACACGTGAGGATCCGGTGGGGATCAGAGGCAACAGGTCCATGTGAGGCCGGCTTGGGGACCATGATCAACAGGTCCACTTGAGACCCAGGTGTGGAACACAGTAAGCAGGTCCAGGTGAGTCCCCCGTGGTTACAAGGGTCACCACGTCCAGGTGAGTCCCAGGTGGGAGCAGGATCACCAGGTACAGGGGAGGCCCTTGAAAGAACCAGAGTCAACAGTTCAAGTTCAGGCGCAGGTGGCAACCAGGGTCAGCAGGTCCAAGTCAAGCCAAAGTGGAATTCACAGTCACTAGGGCACGGTGAGACCCAGAGGGGGAGCATAGTCACCTGGTCCAGGTGAGGTCCAGTTGTGGAACACAGTCACCAGGTCCCAATTTTGCCCAGTTGAGGACCATGGTCAACAGGGCCAGGTGAGACCGAGGTGGGGACCGGAGTCCCGAAATCCAGGTGAAGCACAGGTGGGGACCACAGTCACAAGATCCAGGGTAGTGTCAGGTGCAGACCAGAATCACCAGGTCCAGGTGTGGTGCAGGTGGCAACCAAACTCACCAGGTCCCGGTGAGGCACTGGTGGGGACCCGAGTCACGAGGTACATGAGAAGCTAGAAACACATGGGATCCCTGGGTGGCGCAGCGGTTTGGCGCCTGCCTTTGGCACAGGGCGCGATCCTGGAGACCGGGGATCGAATCCCACGTCGGGCTCCCGGTGCATGGAGCCTGCTTCTCCCTCTGCCTGTGTCTCTGCCTCTCTCTCTCTCTGTGACTATCATAAATAAATAAAAATTTAAAAAAAGATGCTAGAAACACTGCGGCCAACAGGTCCACATGATCTCCATGTGGGAACGAGAATCACCAGTTACAGGTGAGGACCAGGTGGGGATCCGACTCACCATGTCCAGGTGAGACCCACGTGGGAAAAAGTGTCCCCATGTCCAGGTGTGGCCCAGGTGAAGACCAGAGTTAATAGGTCCGGCTGGGTCACTGTTAGTGAACAGTGTAACCATATCCTAATGCTACCCAGGTGGGTGGCAGAGACAACAGATCCTGGTGAGGCCTAAGTGGGACCAGAGACATGAAGTCCAGGTGAGGTCCCGATGGGAACCACAGTCACCAGGTCAGGTGAGGCCATGCTTAGGATCAGAGTCACCAGTTACAGGTGAGGTCCATGTGGAGCCAGAGTCACCTGGAACAGAAGAGGCCAAAGTCAGGACCAGAGTTACCAGGATCAGGTCACTCCAAGTGGGAATAGAGTAACCATGTCCCGATGATGCCAAGGTAGAACCAGAGTCACCAGGCACAGATGTGGCGCAGGTGGGGAGCATGTTCACTAGGTCCCGTTGAGGCCCAGTTGAGGACCAGAGTCACCAGGTCTAGGTGAGACCTAGAGGGGTACCATATTTACCTGGTCTGGTGACATCCAGATGGGGTCTGGAGTCCCCATGTCAGGCTGAGGCCCAGAGGGGATCCAGAGTCAACATATCCAGGTGAGGCTCAGGTGTGGAACAGAGTATCCAGGTCATAATGGTCCACAGGTGAGGACCAGAGTCACCAGATCTGGGTGAGGCCCAGTTAGCATCAGAGTCAGCAGTTCCAGGTTAGCCAAGAAGGAGTCCACAACAATCAGGTCCAGGTGGGGAAGAAAGTCAACAGGACTGCGTGAGGCCCAGATGGGGACCAGATTCACCAGGCCCAGGTGATTCCCATGTGGTGACCAGAGTTACCAGTTCCGGGTGACCACCAGATAAGACCAGATTCACCAGGTCCAAGTGAGGCCCACGTGGGGACCTGTGTCACTAGGCAAGGGTGAGGCCCAGGTGACAAACCCACTCACCAGTTCCAGGTGAGGCCAACCTGCAGGCCATGCAGAGGAAACAGGTCCCAAAGATGCTCAGGTAGGCACGAGAGTTACCAGGTTCAGGTGAGGCCAACCTACAGGCCATGCAGTGGACCATGTCCCGATGATGCCCAGGTAGGGACCAGAGTTACCAGGTCCAGGTGAGGCCAACCTGCAGGTCATGCAGTGGAACCATGTCCCAATGATGCCCACATAGGGACCAGAGTCACCAGGTCCAAATGAGGCCCAGATGGAGCATATTCACTAGGTCCAGGTGAGGCCCATTTGAGGACCAGGGTCACCAGACCTGGTTGAGGCCCAGAGGGCTACCATAATCCCCTGGTCCAGGTGATATCCATATGGGGACCAGAGTCACCAGGTCAGGTTGATAGCCAGAGAGGTTCCAGAGTCATCATGTCCAGGGGAGCCTGAGGTATGGAACAGAGTCACCAGGACCAATGATGCCCAGGTGAGGACCAGAGTTACCAGGTACACGAGAGGCCCCGGTGGGGATCAGAGGCAACAGGTCCATGTGAGGCAGGCTTGGGGACCATGGTCACCAGGTCTACTTGAGGCTCAGGTGTGGAACACAGTAACCAGGTCTAGGTGAGTAACCGTTGGTGACAAAAGTTACCACGTCCAGGTGAGGCCCAGGTGGGGTCCAGGATCACCAGGTCCAGGGGAGGCCCTTGAAAGTACCAGAGTCAACAGTACGACGTCAGTCGCAGGTGGGAACCAGGGTCAGCAGGTCCAAGTCTGTCCAAAGTGGGGTTCACAGTCACTAGGGCACGGTGAGACCCAGAGGGAGACCAGAGTCGCCTGGTCCAGGTGAGGTCCAGGTGTGGAACACAGTCACCAGGTCCCAATTTTGCCCAGTTGAGTACCATTGTCAACAGGGCCAGGTGACGCCCAGATGGGGACCGGAGTCCCCAAATCCAGGTGAAGCCCAGGTGGAGACCACAGTCACCAGATCCAGGGTAGTCTCAGGTGCAGGCCAGAATCACCAGGTCCAGGTGAGGTGCAGGTGGCAACCACACTCACCAGGTCCCGGTGAGGCCGTGGTGGGGACCAGAGTCACGAGGTACATGAGAAGCTAGAAACACTGCAGCCTCCAGGTCCACATAATGTCCATGTGGGAACGACAATCACCAGTTACAGGTGAGGCCCATGTGGTGCCAGAGTCACCTGGAACAGAAGAGGCCAAAGTCAGGACCAGAGTTACCAGGATCAGGTCACTCCAAGTGGGAATAGAGTAACCATGTCCCGATGATGCCAAGGTAGAACCAGAGTCACCAGGCACAGATGTGGCGCAGGTGGGGAGCATGTTCACTAGGTCCCGTTGAGGCCCAGTTGAGGACCAGAGTCACCAGGTCTAGGTGAGACCTAGAGGGGTACCATATTTACCTGGTCTGGTGACATCCAGATGGGGTCTGGAGTCCCCATGTCAGGCTGAGGCCCAGAGGGGATCCAGAGTCAACATATCCAGGTGAGGCTCAGGTGTGGAACAGAGTATCCAGGTCATAATGGTCCACAGGTGAGGACCAGAGTCACCAGATCTGGGTGAGGCCCAGTTAGCATCAGAGTCAGCAGTTTCAGGTTAGCCAAGAAAGAGTCCACAGCAATCAGGTCCAGGTGGGGAAGAAAGTCAACAGGACTGGGTGAGGCCCAGATGGGGACCAGATTCACCAGGCCCAGGTGATTCCCATGTGGTGACCAGAGTTACCAGTTCCGGGTGACCACCAGGTAAGGACCAGATTCACCAGGTCCAAGTGAGGCCCACGTGGGGCCTTTGTCACCAGGTATGAGTGAGGCCCAGGTGGCAACCCCACTCACCAGGTCCAGGTGAGGCCAACCTGCAGGCCATGCAGAGGAAATATGTCCCGATGATGCCCAGGTAGGGACTAGAGTTACCAGGTCCAGGTGAGGACAACCTGCAGGCCATGCAGCGGAACCATGTCACGATGATGCCCAGGGAGGGACCAGAGTTAACAGGTCCAGGTGAGGCCAACCTGAAGTCCATGCAGTGGAACCATGTCCCGATGATGCTCAGGTAGGGATCAGAATCATCAGGTCCAATGAGATCCAGATGGAGCATATTCACTAGGTCCAGGTGAGGTCCAATGGAGGACCAGAGTCACAGGACCTGGTTGAGGCCTAGAGGGGAACCAGAATCACCTGGTCCAGGTGACATCCAGATGGGGACCAGAGTCACCAGGTCAGGATGAGGCCCAGAGAGGTTCCAGAGTCATCATGTCCAGGTGAGGCTCAGGTGTGGAACAGAGTCACCAGGTACCAAAGATGCCCAGGTGAGGAGCAGAGTCACCAGGTCTGGGTAATGCGCAGATAGGATCAGAGTCACCAGTTCCCGGTGAGGCCAAGAAAGAGTCCACAGCAATCAGATTCAGGTGGGGAACAAAGTCACCAGGACTGGGTGAGGCCCAGATGGTGACCAGATTCACCAGGTCCAGGTGAGGCCCAGGTGGTGACCAGAGAACCCGGGGCTGGGAGACGACCAGTTAAGGACCAGATTCACCAGGTCCAAGAGGCCCAAGCAGGGACCTGTGTCCCCAGGTACGGGTGAGGCACAGGTTGCAACCAAACTCACCAGGTCCAGGAGAGGCCATCCTTCGCGCCATGCAGAGGAACCGTGTCCCGATGATGTACATGTAGGAACCAGAGTTACCAGGTCCAGGTGATGCCAACCTGCAGGCCATGCAGTGGAACCATGTCCCGATGATGCCCAGGTAGGGACCAGAGTCACCAGGTCCAAATGAGGCCCAGATTGAGCATATTCACTAGGTCCAGGTGAGACCCAGTAGAGGACCAGAGTCACCAGATCTGGTTGAGGCTCAGAGGGGTACCAGAATCACCTGGTCAAGGTGACATCCAGATGGGGACCAGAGTCACCAGGACAGGGTGAGGCCCAGAGGGGATCCAGAGTCATCATGTCCAGGTGAGGCTCAGGTGTGGAACAGAGTATCCAGGTCATAATGGTCCACAGGTGAGGACCAGAGTCACCAGGTCTGGGTGAGGCCCAGTTAGGATCAGAATTACCACTTCCAGGTGAGGCCAAGAAGGTGTCCACAGCAATCAGGTCCAGGTGGGGAACAAAGTCCCCAGGACTAGGTGATGCCCAGGTGGTGACCAGATTTACCAGTTCCGGGTGAGGACTAGGTAAGGACCACATTCACCAGATCCAAGTGAGGCCCACGTGGGGACCTGTGTCACCAGGCATGGGTAAGACCCACGTGGGAACCCCACTCACCAGGTCAAGTTGAGGCCAACCTGCAGGCCATGCAGAGGAACCATGTCCCGATGATGCACAGGTAGGGACCAGAGTTACCAGGTCCAGGTGAGGCCAACCAGCAGGCCATGCAGTGGAACAATTTCCCGATGATGCCCAGTGAGTGACCAGAGTCACCAGGTCCATATGAGGCCCAGATGGAGCATATTCACTAGGTCCAGGTGAGGCCCAGTTGAGGACAAGAGTCACCAGAACTGGTTGAGGCCTAGAGGGGTACCAGAATCACCTGGTCCAGGTGACATCCAGATGGGGATCAGATCACCAGGTCAGGGTGAGACCCAGAGAGGTCCCAGAGACATCATGTCCAGGTGAGGCTCAGGTGTGGAACAGAGTAATCAGGTACCAATGATGCCCAGGTGAGGACCAGAGTCAACAGGTCTGGGTGACCCACAGATAGGATCAGAGTCACCAGTTCCAGGTTAGGCCAAGAAAGAGTCCAGAGCAATCAGGTCCAGGTGAGGAACATAGTCACCAGGACTGGGTTAGGCCCAGATGGGGGCCAGATTCACCAGGTCCAGGTGAGGCCCAGGTTGTGACCAGATTCCCCGGGTCGGGGAGAAGACCAGGTAAGGACCAGATTCACCAGGTCCAAGAGGCCCACGTGGGGACCTGAGTCACCAGGTATGGGTAAGGCCCACGTGGCATCCCACTAACAAAGTCCAGGTGAGGCCAATCTGCAGGCCAGAGTCACCAGATCCAGGTGAGGCCCAGGTATATAAGAGAGTATCCAGGTCCCAATGATGCCTGGGTCAGGACCAGAGTCACTAGGCCCATGCAGGCATAGATGGGGAACAGAATCACTAGGTCCTGGTGAGGCATACAATAAGAACAAAGTCACTAGTATCAGGTGAGATCCTTGTGGGAACAAGAGCCACTCTAACCAGCTGAGTCCCAGATCCATGTGAGGCCCACCTGAGGACCAGATTCATCAGGTCGATTGAGCATAGCTGGGGACAAGTGTCACCAGGTCTGGGTGAGGGCAAACTGAGGACCAGTGTCACCAGATCCAGGTGAGGTCCAGGTGTGGACCAGAGTCACCAGATCCAGGTGAAGCCCAGGTGGGGACCAGAGTCACTAGGTCCAGATGAGGCCCAGGTGAGGACCAGAGTTACCAGGTACACGTGAGGCCCCGGTGGAGATCAGAGGCAACAGGTACATGTGGGGCCGCCTTGGGGACCATGGTCAACACGTCTACTTGAGGCCAGGTGTGGAACACAGTAAGCAGGTCCAGGTGAGTCCCCGGTGTTGACAAGAGTCACCACGTGAGGTGAGGGTCAAGTGGGGACCAGCATCACCAGGTACGGGGGAGGCCCTTGAAAGAACCAGAGTCAACAGTTCGAGGTCAGGCGCAGGTGGCAACCCGCGTCAGCAGGTCCAAGTCAGGCCAAAGTTGGATTCACAGTCACTAGGGCACGGTGAGACCCAGAGGGGGACTAGAGTCACATGGTCCAGGTGAGTTCCAGTTGTGGAACACAGTCACCGGGTCCCAATTGTGCCCAGTTGAGGACCATGGTCATCAGGGCCAGGTGGGGCCCAGATGGGGACCGGAGTCCCCAAATCCAGGTGAAGCCCAGGAGGGGACCACAGTCACCAGATCCAGGGTAGTCTCAGGGGCAGACAAAAATCAGCAAAGTCCAGGTGAGGTGCAGGTGGCAACCACACTCAACAGTTCCCGGTGAGGCCCTGGTGGGGACCAGAGCCACGAGGTGCATGAGAAGCTACAAACAGTGCAGCCAGCAGGTCCACATGATGTCCATGTGGGAACGAGAATCACCAGTTACATTGAGGCCCAGGTGGGGATCAGACTCACCATGTCCAGGTGAGATCCAGGTGGTAACCAGTGTCACCATGTCCATGTGTGGCGAGGTGAAGACCAGAGATAATAGGTCCGGCTGGGTCACTGTTAGTGAACAGTATAACCATATCCTGATGCTACCCAGGTGGGTGCGAGAAACACCAAGTCCTGGTGAGGCCCAGGTGAGACCAGAGACATGAGGACCAGGTGAGGTCCCGATGGGAACCACAGTCACCAGGTCTGGTGAGGCCATGATTTGGATCAGAGTCACCAGTTACAGGTGAGACCCAGGTGGAGCCAGAGTCACCAGGTAGAGAAGAGGCCAAAGTCAGGACCAGAGTTACCAGGATTAGGTCAGTCCCAGAGAGGAATAGAGTAACCATGTCCCGATGATGCCCACGTAGAACCAGAGTCACCAGGTCCAGATGAGGCGCAGGTGGGGAGCATGTTCACTAGGTCCCGGTGAGGCCCAGTTGAGGACCAGAGTCACCAGGTCAAGTTGAGGCCTAGAGGGGTACCAGATTCACCTGGTCTAGGTGACATCCAGATGGGGACCAGAGTCACCATGTCAGGCTGAGGCCCAGAGGGGATCCAGAGTCATCATGTCCAGGTGAGGCTCAGGTGTGTAACAAAGTATCAAGGTCTTAATGGTCCACAGGTGAGGACCAGAGTCACCAGATCTGGGTGAGACCCAGTTAGGATCAGAGTCACCAGTTCAAGGTGAGGCCAAGAAGGAGTCCACAGCAAGCAGGCCCAGGTGGGGAACAAAATGACCAGGACTTTGTGAGGCCCAGATGGGGACCAGATTCACCAGGCCCAGGTGATTCCAGGTGGTGACCAGAGTTACCAGTTCCGGGTGAGGTCCAGGTAAGGACCAGATTCACAAGGTCCAAGTAAGACCCACGTGGGGACCTGTGTCACCAGGCATGGGTGAGGCCCAGGTGTCAACCCCACTCACCAGGTCCAGGTGAGGGCAACCTGCAGGCCATGCAGAGGAACCATGTCCCAATGATGCACAGGTAGGGACCAGAGTTACAAGGTCCAGGTGAGGCCAACCTGCAGGCCATGCAGTGAAACCATATCCCTATGATGCCCAGGTAGGGACCAGAGTCACCAGGTCCAAATGAGGCCAAGATGGATCATATTCACTAGGTCCAGGTGAGGCCCAGTTGAGGACCAGAGTCACCATATCTGGTTGAGGCCTAGACGGGTACCAGAATCCCCTGGTCCAGGTGACATCCAGATGGGGACCAGAGTCACCAGGTCACGGTGAGGCCCAGAGAGGTTCCAGAGTCATCATGTCCAGGTGAGGCTCAGGTGTAGAACAGAGTCACCATGTACCAATAATGCCCAGGCGAGGACCAGATTCACCAGGTCTGGGTGACGAGCAGATAAGATCAGAGTCACCAGTTCCAGGTGTGGCCAAGAAAGAGTCCACAGCAATCAGGTCCCGGTGGGGAAAAAAGCCACCAGGACTGGGTGAGGCCCAGATGGGGACCAGATTCACCAGGTCCAGGTTAGGTCCATGTGGTGACCAGAGTCCGGGTGTGGGAGAGGACCAGGTAAGGACCAGATTCACCAGATCCAAGAGGCCCACGTGGTGATAGAGTCACCAGGTATGGTTGAGGTCCTGGTGCCAAACCCACTCACCAGGTCCAGTTGAGGCCATCATGGAGGCCAGAGTCACCAGATATAGGTGAGTCCCTAGTGGGGACCGGCGTCACCAGGTAAATGTGAGGTCTACAAAAACACCACAGTACCAGGTCCAGGTGTGCTTCATGTGGGAAAGAGAGTCACCAGGTCCAGGTGAGACCCAGGTGGGGACCACAGTCACCAGGTCCAGATTGAGGCCTAGGTGGGGGGACCAGAGTCATCAGGACCAGTTGAGGCCAAAGTGTGGAGCAAAGTTATCATGTCCAGGTGAGGCCCAGGTGGGGAACAGAGTAACCATGTCCCATTGATGCCAGGTGGGAAAAGAGTCACAAGGTCCAGACGAGGCCTAAGTGAGGAGTAGATTCACCAGGCCCTGTTTAGGCCCAGTTGAGGACCGGTGTTCCCAGCTCCGCGTGAGTCCCAGAGGGGGACCAGAGTCACCGATTCTGGTGATATCCAGATGGGGACCAGAGTCACCACGTCAGGGTGAGGCCCAGTGGGGACGAGAGTCACTAGGTCCAGGTGAGAACCCGATGTGGAACTGAGAAACCAGGTCTCAATATGCCCATATGAGGACCTGAGTCACCAGGTCCAGGTGAGGTCCCTGTGGGAACCAGTCACCTCGTCCAGGTGAGACCCAGGTGGGACCACAGTCATCAGGTCCAGGTGAGGCCAAGTTATATAAGAGAGTATCCAGGTCCCAATGATGCCCAGGTTAGGACCAGAGTCAACAGGTCCAGGAGAGGCCCAAATATGGATCAGAGTCATTGTGTTCCAGGTGAGGCCAGATGGAGACCACAGGAACCAGGTCCAGGAGAGCCCCATATGGGAACCAGAGCCACCAGATCCAGGTGAGGTCCATGTGGGACCACAGTCACAAGGTCCAGGGGAGGCGCAGGTGGCAACAGGATTCACCAAGTCCAGGTGAGGCCCAGTTGGCGATCAGTCACCAGATCCAGGTGCGGACCAGCTAAGGACCAGATTCACCAGGCCCAAGTGAAGCCCAAGGGGTGACCAGAGTCACCAGGTATGGGTGAGGCCCAGAGGGGGAACCAGAGTAACCAGTTTAGTTTGAGGGCCAGAATGGGACCAGAGGTCCCTGGTCAAAGTGAGGCCCAGGTGTGGAATAGAGTATCCAGGTCCCAAAGACGCCTGGGTGAGGACTAGAGTCACTAGGGCCATGCAGGCCCAGATGGGGAACAGAATCAGTAGGTCCTGTTGAGGCATAGAGTAAGACCACAGTCAGCAGTATCACGTGAGACCATTGTGGGAACCAGAGCCACTCTATCCAGCTGAGTTCCAGGTCCATGTGAGGCCCATGTGAGGACCAGATTCATCAGGTCGAATTGAGGCAACGCTGGGGACAAGAGTCACCAGGTCTGGGTGCGGCCTAGGTGGGGCAAGATTCAGCAGTTCTGAGTTAGGTCAAAGTGGGGACGAGAGACACCAGGTCCAGGTGAGGCCAAACTGAGGACCAGAGTCACCAGATCCAGGCGAGGTCCATGTTGGAAAGAGAGTCACCAGGTCAACGAGAGGTCCAGGTGGGGCCAGAGTCACCAGATCCAGGTGAAGTCCAGGTGGGGACCAGAGTCGCCAGATCCAGGTGAAGCCCAGGTGGGGACCAGAGTCACTAGGTCCAGATGAGGCCCAGGTGAGGACCAGAGTTACCAGGTACACGTGAGGCCCCGGTGGAGATCAGAGGCAACAGGTCCATGTGAGGCCGGTTCGGGGACCATGGTCAACAGGTCTATTTGAGGTCCAGGTGTGGAACACAATAACCAGGTCCAGGTGAGTCCCCGGTGGTGACAAGAGTCACCACGTCCAGGTGAGGCCCAGGTGGGGACCAGGATGACCAGGTACAGGGGAGGACCTTAAAAGAACCAGAGTCTACAGTTCGAGGTCAGGCACGGGTGGCAACCAGGGTCAGCAGGTCCAAGTCAGGCCAAAGTGGGGTTCCCAGCACTAGGGCACGGTGAGACCCAGAGGGGGACCAGAGTCACCTGGTCCAGGTGAGGGTCAGTTGTGGAACACAGTCACCGGGTCCCAATTTTGCCCAGTTGAGGACCACGGTCAACTGAGCCAGGTGAGGCCCAGATGGGGACCGGAGTGCCCAAATCCAGGTGAAGCCCAGGTGGGGACCACAGTCACCAGATCCAGGGTAGTCTCGGTTACAGACCAGAATCACCACGTCCAGGTCAGGTGCAGGTGGCAACCACACTCACCAGGTCCCGGTGAGGCCCTGGTGGGGATCAGAGCCACGAGGTACATGAGAAGCTAGAAACACTGCAGCCACCAGGTCCACATGATGTCCATGTGGGAACGAGAATCACCAGTTACAGGTGAGGACCATTGGGGATCCGAATCACCATGTCCAGGTGAGACCCAGGTGGGAACCAGTGTCACCATGTCCAGTGTGGCCCAGGTGAATACCAGAGTTAATAGGTCCGGCTGCGTCATTGTTAGTGAACAGTTTAACAATATCCTGATGCTACCAAGGAGGGTACCAGAGACACCAGGTCCTGGTGAGGCTCAGGTGGGACCGGAGACATGAGGTCCATGTGACGTCCCGATGGGAACCACAGTCACCAGGTCAGGTGAGGCCATGCTTAGGATCAGAGTCACCAGTTACAGGTTAGGCCCAGGTGGAGCCAGAGTCACCTGGTACAGAAGAGGCCAAAGACAGGAGCAGAGTTACCAGGATCAGGTCAGTCCCAGTGTGGAATAGAGTAACCATGTCCCGATGATGCCCAGGGAGAACCAGTGTCACCAGGTCCAGATGAGGCGCAGGTGGGGAGCATGTTCACTAGGTCCTGGTGAGGCTCAGTTGAGGACCAGAGTCACCAGGTCAAGTTGAGGCCTAGAGGGGAACCAGGTTAACCTGGTCTAGGTGATATCCAGAAGGGGACCAGCGTCACCATGTCAGGGTGAGGCATAGAGGGGATCCAGAGTCATCATGTCCAGGTGAGTCTCAGGTGTGGAGCAGAGTATCCAGGTCATAATGGTCCACAGGTGAGGACCAGAGTGACCAGATCTGGGTGACTCGCAGATAGGATCAGAGTCACAAATTCCAGGTGAGGCCAAGAAAGAGTCCACAGAAATCAGGTCCAGGTGGGGAACAAAGTCACCAGGACTGGGTGAGGCCCAGATGGGGACCAGATTCACCAGGTCCAGGTGAGGCCCAGGTGTTGACCAGAGTCCCTGGGTCTGGGAGAGGACCAGGTAAGGACCAGATTCACCAGGTTCAAGAGGCCCACGTGGGGAATTAGTCACCAGTTATGGGTTAGGCCCAGGTGGCAACCCCACTTACCAGGTCCAGGTGACGCCAACCTGCAGGCCAGTGTCACCAGATCCAGGTGAGACCCTAGTGGGGACCGGAGTCACCAGGTAAATGTGAGTCTACAAGAATACCACAGTCACCAGGTCCAGGTGTGGTTCATGTGGGAACGAGAGTCCCCAGGTCCAGGTGAGACCCAGTTGGGGACCACAGTCACCAGGTCCAGATTGAGGCCTAGGTGGGGGGACCGGAGTCATCAGGACCAGTTGAGGCCAAAGTGTGGAGAAAAGCTATCATGTCCAGTTGAGACCTAGTTGGGGAACAGAGTAACCATGTCTCATTGATGCCAGGTGGGAAAAGAGTCACAAGGTCCAGACGAGGCTTAAGTGAGGAGGAGATTCACCGGTCCTGTTGAGGCCCAGTTGAGGACCAGTGTCCCCAGCTCCGGGTTAGTCCCAGAGGGGGACCAGAGTCACCCGGTTCTGGTGACGTCCAGGTGGGGACCAGAGTCACCACGTCAGGGTGAGGCCCAGAGGGAGATGAGAATCACTAGGTCCAGGTGAGTCCCCGATGTGGAACTGAGAAACAAGGTCCCATGATGCCCATATGATGACCTGAGTCACCAGGTCCAGGTGAGGTTCCTGTGGGAACAAGTCACCTCGTCCAGGTGAGGCCCAGGTGGGACCACAGTCACCAGGTCCAGGTGAGGCTCAAGTATATAAGAGAGTATCCAGCTCCCAATGATTTCCAGGTAAGGACCAGAGTCAACAGGTCCATGAGAGGCCCAAATATGGATCAGAGTCATTGTGTTCCAGGTGAGGAAAGATGGAGACCACAGCCAGCAGGTCCAGGAGAGCCCCATATGTTAACCAGAGCCACCAGATCCAGGTGAGGTCCAGGTGGGACCACAGTCACAGGGTTCAGGTGAGGCGCAGGTGGCAACAGGATTCACCAAGTCCAGCTGAGGCCCAGGTGGCGACCAGTCACCACATCCTGGTGCGGACCAGCTAAGGACCAGATTCACCAGGCCCAAGTGAAGCCCAAAGGGTGTCCAGAGTCACCAGGTAAGGGTGAGGCTCAGAGGGGGAACCTGAGTAACCAGTTAATTTGACGCCCAGAATGGGACCAGCGATCCCTAGTCAAAGTGAGGCCCAGGTGTGGAATAGAGTATCCAGGTCCCAATGATGCCTGGGTGAAGACCAGAGTCACTAGAGCCATGCAGGCCCAGAAGGGGAACAGAATCACCAGGTCCTGGTGTGGCATAGACTAAGATCACAGTCAGCAGTATCAGGTGAGCCCCTTGTGGGAACCAGAGCCACTCTATCCAGCTGAGTACCAGGTCCATGGGAGGCCCACGTGAGGACCAGATTCAACAGGTCGAATTGAGGCATAGCTGGGGACAAGAGTCACCAGGTCTGGGTGCGGCCTAGGTGGGGGAAGATTCAGCAGTTCTGAGTTAGGTGAAAGTGGGGACGAGAGACACCAGGTCCAGGTGAGGCCAAACTGAGGACCAGAGTCACCAGATCGAGGTGAGCTCCATGTTCAAAGAGAGTCACCAGGTCCAGGAGAGGTCCAGGTGGGTACCAGAGTCACCAGATACAGGTGAAGTCCAGGTGGGGACCAGAGTCACCAGATCCATGTGAATCCCAGGTGGGGACCAGACTCACTAGGTCCAGATGAGGCCCAGGTGAGGACCAGAGTTACCAGGTACACGTGAGGCCCCGGTGGGGATCAGAGGCAACAGGTCCATGTGTGGCCGGCTTGGGGACCATGGTCAACAGGTCTATTGAGGCCCAGGTGTGGAAACAGTAAGCAGGTCCAGGTGAGTCCCCAGTTGTGACAAGAGTCACCACGTCCAGGTGAGGCCCGGTGGAGACCAGGATCACCAGGTACAGGGGAGGCCCTTGAAAGAAGCAGAGTCAACAGTTCGAGGTCAGGCGCAGCTTCCAACCAGGGTCAGCAGGTCCACGTCAGGCCAAAGTGGGTTTCACAGTCACTAGGGCACGGTGAGACCCAGAGGGGAACCAGAGTCACGTGGTCCAGGTGAGTTCCAGTTGTGGAACACAGTCACCGCGTCCTGATTTTGCCCAGTTGAGGACCATGGTCAACAGGGCCAGGTGAGGCCCAGATGGGGACCGGAGTCCCCAAATCCAGGTGAAGCCCAGGTGGGGACCACAGTCACTAGATCCAGGGTAGTCTCAGGTGCAGAGCAGAATCACCAGGTGCAGGTGAGATGCAGGTGGCAACCACACTGACCAGGTCCCAGTGAGGCCCTGGTGGGGACCAGCGTCGCGAGGTACATGAGAAGCTAGAAACAATGCAGCCACCAGGTCCACATGATGTCCATGTGGGAACACGAATCACCAGTTACAGGTAAGGACCAGGTGGGTATCCGAGTGACCATGTCCAGGTGAGACCCAGGTGGGAACAAGTGTCACCATGTCCAGGTGTGGCCCAGGTGAAGACCAGAGTTAATAGGTCCGGCTGGGTCACTGTTAGTGAACAGTGTAACCATGTCCTGATTCTACCAGGTGGGTACCAGAGACACCAGGCCCTGGTGAGGCCCAGGTGGGACCAGAGACAAGAGGTCCAGGTGAGGTCCCGATGGGAACCACAGTCACCATGTCAGGTGAGGCCATGCTTAGGATCAGAGTCATCAGTTAAAGGTGTGGCCCAGGTGGAGCCAGAGTCACTTGGTACAGAAGAGGCCAAAGTCCGGACCAGAGTTACCAGGATCAGGTCAGTCCCAGTGGGGAACAGAGTAACCATGTCCCAATGATGCCCAGATAGAACCAGCGTCACCAAGTCCAGATGAGGCGCAGGTGGGGAGCATATTCACTAGGTTCCGTTGAGGCCCTGTTGAGGACCTGAGTCACCAGGTCTAGTTGAGGCCTAGAGGGGTACCAGATTCAGCAGATCTAGGTGACATCCAGATGGGGACCAGAGTCACCATGTCAGGCTGATTACCAGAGGGGATCCAGAGTCATCATGTCCAGGTGAGGCTCAGGTGTGGAACAGAGTATCCAGGTCATATTGTTCCACAGGTGAGGACCAGAGTCACCAGATCTGGGTGAGGCCCAGTTAGGATCAGAGTCACCAGTTCCAGTTGAGGCCAAGAAGGTGTCCATAGCAATCAGGTCCAGGTGGGGAAGAAAGTCAACAGGACTGTGTGAGGCCCAGATGGGGACCATATTCACCAGGTCCAGGTGATTCCCAGGTGGTGACCAGGGTTACCAGTTACGGGTGAGGACCAGGTAAGGACCAGATTCACCAGGTCCAAGTGAGGCCCAGGTGGGGACCTGTGTCACCAGGTATGGGTGAGACCCAGGTGGCAACCCCACTCACCAGGTCCGGCTGAGGCCAAACTGCAGGCCATGCAGAGGAACCGTGTCCCGATGATGTCCAGGTAGGGACCAGAGTTACCAGGTCCAGGTGAGGCCAGCATGCAGGCCAGTGTCACCAGATCCAGGTGAGGCCCTAGTGGGGACGGGAGTCACAAGGTAAATGTGAGTCTACAAGAACACCACAGTCACCAGGTCCAGGTGTGGTTCATGTGGGAACGGGAGTCACCAGGTCCAGCTGAGACCCAGTTGGGGACGACAGTCACCAGTCCAGATTGAGGCCTAGGTAGGGGGACGAGAGTCATCAGGACCAGTTGAGGCCAAAGTGTGCAGCAAATTATCATGTCAAGATGAGGCCCAGGTGGGGAACAGAGTAACCATGTCCCATTGATGCCAGGTGGGAAAAGAGTCACAAGGTCCAGACGAAGCCTAAGTTTGGAGTAGATTCACAGGTCCTGTTGAGGCCCACCTGAGGACCAGTGTCCCCAGCTCCGGGTGTGTCACCCGGTTCTGGTGATATCCATGTGGGGACCAGTGTCACAAGTCAGGGTGAGGCCCTGAGGGGGCCGAGAATCACTAGGTCCAGGTGAGGCCCCGATGTGGTACTGTGAAACCAGGTCCCAAGATGCCCATATGAGGACCTGAGTCAAGAGGTCCAGGTGATGTCCCTGTGGGAACCTGTCACCCCGTCCAGGTGAGGCCCAGGTGGGACCACAGTCACCAAGTCCTGGTGAGGCCCTGGTATATAAGAGAGTATCCAGGTCCCAATTATGCCCAGGTAAGGACCAGGGTCAACAGGTCCAGGAGAAGCCCAAATATGGATCAGAGTCATTGTGTTCCAGGTGAGGCCAGATGGAGACCACAGGAACCAGGTCCAGGAGAGCCCCATATGGGAACCAGAGCCACCAGATCCAGGTGAGGTCCAGGAGTGACCGCAGTCACAAGGTCCAGGTGAGGCGCAGGTGGCAACATGATTCACCAAGTCCAGGTGAGGCCCACGTGTGACCTGTCACCAGATCCAGGTGCGGACCAGCTAAGAAACAGATTCACCAGGCGCAAGTGAAGCCCAAGGGGTGACCAGAGTCACCAGGTAAGGGTGAGTCCCAGAGTGGGAACCAGAGTAACCAGTTTAGTTTGAGGCCCAGAATGGGACCAGAGGTCCCTGGACAAAGTGAGGCCCAGGTGTAGAATAGAGTATCCAGGTCCCAATGATGCCTGGGTGAGGACCAGAGTCACTAGGGCCATGGAGGCCCAGATGGGGAACAGAATCACTAGGTCCTGGTGAGGCATAGAATAAGAATACAGTCACCAGTATCGGGTGAGCCCCTTGTGGGAACCAGAGCCACTCTATCCCGCTGAGTCCCAGGTCCATGTGAGGCCCACGTGAGGACCAGATTCATCAGGTCGAATTGAGGCATAGCTGGGGACAAGAGTCATCAGGTCTGGGTGCGGCCTAGGTGGGGCAAGATTCAGCAGTTCTGAGTTAGGTCAAATTGGGGACGAGAGACACCAGTCCAGGTGAGGCCAAACTGAGACCAGAGTCACGAGATGCATGTGAGTTCCAGGTGGGGACCAGAGTCACGAGATCCAGGTGAAGTCCAGGTGGGGACCAAAGTCACTAGGTGCAGATGAGGCCCTGGTGAGGACCAGAGTTACCAGGTACACGTGAGGCCCCGGTGGGGATCAGAGGTAACAGGTCCATGTGAAGCGAGGCTTGGGGACTATGGTCAAGAGGTGTAATTGAGGCCCAGGTGTGGTGACTAGAGACACCACGTGCAGGTGAGGCCCAGGTGGGCATCAGGATCACTAGGTACAGGGGAGGCCCTTGAAAGAACCAGAGTCAACAGTTCGAGGTCAGGCACAGGTGGCAACCAGGGTCAGCAGGTCGAAGTCAGGCCAAAGTGGGGTTCACAGTGACTAGGGCACGGTGAGACCCAGAGGGGGACCAGAGTCACCTGGTCCAGGTGAGGTCCAGTTGTGGAACACAGTCACAGGGTCCCAATTTTCCCCAGTTGAGGACCATGGTCAAAGGGCCAGGTGAGGCCCAGATGGGGACCGGAGTCCCCAAATCCAGGTGAAGCCCAGGTGGGGACCACAGTCACCAGATCCAGGGGAGTCTCAGGTGCAGACCAGAATAACCAGGTCCAGGTGAGGTGCAGGTGGGAACCACACTCACCAGAAAATTCCAAAGTCAGGAATAGTGTTACCAGGATCAGGTCGCTCCCAGTGGGGAATAGAGTAACCATGTCCCGATGATGCCCACGTAGAGCCAGAGTCACCATATCCAGATGAGGCGCAGTTGGGGAGCATATTCACTAGGTCCCGGTAAGGCCCAGTTGAGGACTAGAGTCACCAGGTTTGGTTGAGGCCTAGAGGGGTACCAGATTCACCTGGTATAGGAGACATCCAGATGGTGACCAGAGTCTCCATGTCAGAGGGAGGCCCAGAGTGGATCCAGAGTCATCATGTCCAGGTGAGGCTCAGGTGTGGAGCAAAGTTATCATGTCCAGGTGAGGCCCAGGTGGGAAACAGAGTAACCATGATCCCATTGATGCCAGGTGGGAAAAGAGTCACAAGGTCCAGACGAGGCCTAAGTGAGGAGTAGATTCAACAGGTACTGTTGAGATCCAGCTGAGGACAAGTGTCGCCAGCTCCGGGTGAGTCCCAGAGGGGGACCAGAGTCACCCGGTACTGGTGATATCCAGGTGGGGACCAGAGTCACCACGTCAGGGTGAGGCCCAGAGGGGACGAGAATCACTAGGTCCAGGTGAGGCCCCGATGTGGAACTGAGAAACCAGGTCCCATGATGCCAATATGAGGACCTGAGCCACCAGGTCCAGGTGAGGTCCCTGTGGGAACAAGTCACCTCGTCCAGGTGAGGCCCAGGTGGGACCACAGTCACCAGGTCCAGATGAGGCCCAGGAATATAAGAGAGTATCCAGGACCCAATGATGCCCAGGTAAGGACCAGAGTCAACAGGTCCAGGAGAGGCCCAAATATGGATCAGAGTCATTGTGTTCCAGGTGAGGCCAGATGGAGACCACAGGAACCAGGTCCAGGAGAGCCCCATATGGGAAACAGAGCCACCAGATCCAGGTGAGGTCCAGGTGGGACCACAGTCACAAGGTCCAGGTGAGGCGCAGGAGGCAACAGAATTCAACAAGTCCAGGTGAGACCCAGGTGGCGACCAATCACCAGATCCAGGTGCGGACCAATTAAGGACCAGTTTCAGCAGGCCCATGTGAAGCCTAAGGGGTGACCAGAGTCACCAGGTAGGGTTGAGGCTCAGAGGGGGAACCAGAGTAACCAGTTTAGTTTGAGGCCTAGAATGGGACCAGAGGTCCCTCGTCAAAGTGAGGCCCAGGTGTGGAATAGATTATCCAGGTCCCAGTGATGCCTGGGTGAGGACCAGAGTCACTAGGGCCATGCAGGCCCAGATGGCAAACAGAATCACTAGGTCCTGGTGAGGCATAGAATAACACCACAGTCAGCAGAATCAGGTGATCCCCTTGTGGGAATCAGAGCCACTCTATCCCGCTGAGTCCCAGGTCCATGTGAGGCCCAGGTGAGGACCAGATTCATCAGGTCGAATTGAGGCATAGCTGGGGACAAGAGACACCAGGTCTGGGTGCGGCCTAGGTGTGGCAAGATTCTGCAGTTTTGAGTTAGTTCAATGGGGGGATGAGAGGCACCAGTTCCAGGTGAGGGCAAAGAGAGGACCAGAGTCACCAGATCCAGGTGAGGTCCATGTTGGAAAGAGAGTCACCAGGTCCAGGAGATGTCCAGGTGGGGACCAGAGTCACTAGATCCAGGTGAAGTCCAGGTGGGGACCAGAGTCACCAGATCCAGGTGAAGCCCAGGTGGTGACCATAGTCACTAGGTCCAGATGAGGCCAGGTGAGGACCAGAGTTACCAGACAACTGAGGCCCTGGTGGGGATCAGAGGCAACAGGTCTACTTGAGGCCCAGGTGTAGAACACAGTAACAAGGGCCAGGTGAGTCCCCGGTGTTGACAAGAGTCACCACGTCCAGGTGAGGCCCAGGTGGGGACCAGGATCACCAGGGACATGGGAGGCCCTTGAAAGAACCAGAGTCAAAAGTTCGAGGTCAGGAGCAGGTTGCAACAAGGGTAAGCAGGTCCAAGTCAAGCCAAAGTGGGGTTAACAGTCACTAGGGCACGGTGAGACCCAGAGGGGGACCAGAGTGAACTGGTCAAGGTGAGGTCCAGTTGTGGAACACAGCCACCGGGTCCCAGTTTTGCCCAGTTGAGGACCATGGTCAACACGGCCAGGTGAGGCCCAGATGGGGACCAGAGTCCCCAAATCCAGGTGAAGCCCAGGTGGGGACCACAGTCACCAGATCCAGGATAGTCTCAGGTGCAGACCAGAATCACCAGATCCAGGTGAGGTGCAGGTGGCAACCACACTCACCAGGTCCCGGTGAGGCCCTGCTGGGGACCAGAGTCACGAGGTACATGAGAAGCTAGAAACACTGCAGCCACCATGGCCACAAGATGTCCATAGGGAACGAGAATCACCAGTTACAGTTGAGGACCAGATGGGGATCCGACTCAACATGTCCAGGTGAGACCCATGTGGGAACCAGTGTCACCATGCCCAGGTGTGGCTCAGGTGAAGACCGGAGTTAATAGGTCCGGCTGGGTCACTGTTAGTGAACAGTGTAACGATATCCTGATGCTACACAGGTGGGTACCAGAGACACCAGGTCCTGGTGACCCCGAGAAGGGACCAGAGACCTGAGGTCCAGTTGAGGTCCCGATGGGAACCACAGTCACCATGTCAAGTGAGGCCATGCTTAGGATCAGAGTCACCAGTTACAGGTGAGGCCCAGGTGGAGCCAGAGTCACCTGGTACATAAGAGGCCAAAGTTAGGACCAGAGTTACCAGGATCAGGTCAATCCCAGAGGGTAATACAGTAACCAAGTACCGATGATGCCCAGGTAGAACCAGAGTCACCAGGTCCAGATGAGGCGCAGGTGGGGATCATGTTCACTAGATTCCGGTGAGGCCAGTTGAGGACCAGAGTCATCAGGTCAAGTTGAGGCCTAGAGGGATACCAGATTCACCTGGTCTACGTGACATCCAGATGGTGAACCGAGTCCACATGTCAGGCTGAGGCCCAGAGGGGATCCAGATTCATCATGTCCATGTGAGGCTCAGGTGTGGAACAGAGTATCCAGGTCATAATGGTCCACAGGTGAGGACCAGAGTCACCAGATCTGGGTGAGACCCAGTTAGGATCAGAGTCACCAGTTCCAGTTGAGGCCAAGAAGGAGTCCACAGCAATCAGGCCCAGGTGGGGAACAAAGTCACCAGGAATGGGTGAGGCCCAGATGGGGACCAGATTCACCAGGCCCAGGTGAGGCCAAGGTGGTGACCAGAGTTACCAGTTCCGGGTGAGGACCAGGTAAGGACCAGATTCACCAGGTCCAAGTGAGGCCCGCGTGGGGACCTGTGTCACCAGGCATGGTTGAGGCCTAGATGACAACACCACTCACCAGGTCCAGGTGATTCCAAACTGCAGGCCATGCAGAGGAACAATATCCCGATGATACTCAGGTACTGACTAGAGTTACCAGGTCCAGGTGAGGCCAACATGCAGGCCATGCAGTGGAACCATGTCCCTATGATGCCCAGGTAGGGACCAGAGTCACCAGGTCCAAATGAGGCACAGATGGAGCATATTCACTAGGTCCAGGTGAGGCCCAGTTGAGGACCAGAGTCACCAGATCTGGTTGAGGCCTAGAGGGGTACCAGAATCTCCTGGTCCAGGTGACATCCAGATGGGGTCCAGAGTCACTAGGTCAGGGTGAGGCCCAGAGTGGTTCCAGAGTCATCATGTCCAGGTGAGGCTCAGGTGTGGAACAGAGTCACCAGATACCAATGATGCCCAGGTGAGGACCAGAGTCACCAGGACTGGGTGACGCGCAGATAGGATCAGAGTCACCAGTTCCAGGTGAGGCCAAGAAAGTGTCCACACCAATCAGGTCCAGGAGGGGAACCAAGTCACCAGGACTGGGTGAGGCCCAGATGGGGACCAGATTCACCAGGTCCAGGTGAGGCCCAGTTGGGGACCAGAGTCCCCGGGTCTGGGAGAGGACCAGGTAATGACCAGATTAAAAGGTCCAATAGGCCCACGTGGGGACCTGAGTCACCAGGTTTGGGTGAGGCCCAGGTGGCAACCCCACTCACCAGGTCGAAGTGAGGCCAACCAGCAGGCCAGAGTCACCAGATCCACGTGAGGCCATAGTGGGCACCGGAGTCACCAGGTAAATGTGCGTCTACAAGAACACCACAGTCACCAGGTCCAGGTGTGGTTCATGTGGGAACGAGAGTCACCAGGTCCAGGTGAGACCCAGGTGGGGACAACAGTCACCAGGTCCAGATTGAGGCCTAGGTGGGGGGACCAGGGTCATCAGGACCAGTTGAGGCCAAAGGGCGGAGCAAAGTTATCATGTCCATGTGAGGCCCAGGTGCGGAACAGAGTAACCATGTCCCATTGATTCCAGGTGGGAAAAGAGTCACAAGGTCCAGACGAGGCCTAAGTGAGGAGTAGATTCACCAGGTCCTGTTGAGACCCAGTTGAGCACCAGTGTCCCCAGGTCCGGATGAGTCCCAGAGGGGACCAGAGTCACCCGGTTCTGGTGATATCCAGGTGGGGACCAGAGTCAGCACGTCAGTGTTAGGCCGAGAGGGGGACGAGAATCACTAGGTCCATGTGAGGCCCCGATGTGGAACTGAAAAACCAGATCTCATGATGCCCATATGAGGACCTGAGTCACCAGGTCCAGCTGAGGTCCCTGTGGGAACCAGTCACCTCGTCCAGGTGAGGCCCAGGTGGGACCACAGTCACCAGGTCCAGGTGAGGCCCAGGTATATAAGAGAGTATCCAGGTCCCAATGATGGCCAGGAAAAGACCAGAATCAACAGGTCAAGGAGAGGCCCAAATATGGATCAGAGTCATTGTGTTCCAGGTGAGGCCAAATTGAGACCACATAAAAGAGTTCCAGGAGAGCCCCATATGTGAAGCAGAGCCATCATATCCAGGTGAGTTCCAGGTGGGTCCACAATCCAAGGTCCAGGTGAGGCGCAGAGGGCAACAGGATTCACCAAGTCCAGGTGAGGCCCAGGTGGCGACCAGTCACCACATCCAGGTGCAGACCAGCTAAGGACCAGATTCACCAGGCCCAAGTGAACCCCAAGGGGTGACCAGAGTCACGAGGTAAGGGTGAATCCGAGAGGGGCACCAGAGTAACCAGTTTAATTTGAGGCCCAGAATGGGACCAGAGGTCCCTGGTCAAAGAGGGGCCCAGGTGTGGAATAGAGTATCCAGGTCCCAATGATGCCTGGGTGAGGACCAGAGTCACTAGGGCCATGCAGGCCCAGATGGGGAACAGAATCACTAGGTCCTTGTGAGGCATAGAAAAAGACCCGAGTCACCAGTAACAGGTGAGACTCTTGTGGGAACCAGAGCCACTCTATGCAGCTGAGTCCCAAGTCCATGTGAGGCCCACGTGAGGACCAGATTCATCAGGTCAGTTCGAATTGAGGCATAGCTGGGGACAAGAGTCCCCAGGTCTGGGTGTGTCCTAGGTTTGGCAAGATTCTGCAGTTTTGAGTTAGGTCAAAGTGGGGACGAGAGACACCAGGTCCAGGTGAGACCGAACTGAGGACCAGAGTCACCAGATCCAGGTGAGGTCCAGGTGGGGACCAGACTCACCAGATCCAGGTGAAGTCCAGGTGGGGACCAGAGTCACTAGGTCCAGATAAGGCCCAGGTGAGGACCAGAGTTACTAGGTACACGTGAGACCCGGTGGGGATCAGAGGAAACAGGTCCATGTGAGGCCAGCTTGGGGACTATGGTCAAGAGGTGTACTTGAGGCCCAGGTGTAGAACACAGTAAGCAGGTCCAGGTGAGTCCCCGGTGGTGACAAGAGTAACCACGTCCAGGTGAGGCCCAGATGCGGACCAGGATCACCAGGTACAGGGGAGGCCCTTGAAAAACCAGAGTCAACAGTTCGAAGTCAGACTTAGGTGGCATCCAGGGTCAGCAGGTCCAAGTCAGGCCAAAGTGGGGTTCACAGTCACTAGGGCACGGTGCGACCCAGAGGGGGACCAGAGTCACGTGGTCCAGGTGAGGTCCAGTTGTGGAACACAGTCACCGGCTCCCAATTTTCCCAGTTCAGGACCATGGTCAACAGGGCCAGGTGAGGCCCAGATGGGGACCGGAGTCCCCAAATCCAGGTGAAGACCAGGTGGGGACCACAGTCACCAGATCCAGGGTAGTCTCAGGGGCAGACCAGAATCACCAGGTCCAGGTGAGGTGCCGGTGGCAACCACACTCAGCAGGTCCCAGTGAGGCCCTGGTGGGGACCAGAGTCACGAGGTACATGAGAAGCTAGAAACACATGGGATCCCTGGGTGGCGCAGCGGTTTGGCGCCTGCCTTTGGCCCAGGACGCGATCCTGGAGACCCGGGATCGAATCCCACGTCGAACTCCCTGTGCATGGAGCCTGCTCCTCCCTCTGCCTGTGTCTCTGCCTCTCTCTCTCTGTGACTATCATAAATAAATAAAAATTAAAAAAAAGAAGCTAGAAACACTGCGGACAAGAGGTCCACATGATCTCCATGTGGGAACGAGAATCACCAGTTATAGGTGAGGACCAGGTGGGGATACGACTCACCATGTCCAGGTGAGACCCAGGTGGGAACCAGTGTCACCATGTGCAGGTGTGGCCCAGGTGAAGACCAGAGTTAATAGTTCCGGCTGGCGCACTGTTAGTGAACACTGTAACCATATCCTGATGCTACCCAGGAGGGTCCCAGAGACGCCAGGTCCTGGTGAGGCCCAGGTGGGACAAGAGACATGAGGTCCAGGTGAGGTCCCGATGGGAACCACAGTCACCAGGTCAGGTGAGGCCATGCTTAGGATCAGAGTCACAGGTTACAGGTGAGGCGGAGGTGGAGCCAGTGTCTCCTGGTACAGAAGAGTCCAAAGTCAGGACCAGAGTTACCAGGATCAGGTCAGTCCCAGTGGGGAATAGAGTAACCATGTCCCGATGATGCCCAGGTAGAACCAGAGTCACCAGGTCCAGATGAGGCGCAGGTGGGGAGCATGTTCACTAGGTCCCGGTGAGGCCCAGTTGAGGACCAGATTTACCAGGGCAAGTTGAGGCATAGAAGGGTACCAGATTCACCTGGTCTAGGTGACATACGGATAGGGACCAGAGTCACCATATCAGGCTGAGGCCCAGAGGGGCTCCAGAGTCATCATGCCCAGGTGAGGCTCAGGGGTGGAACAGTTTATCCAGCTCATAATGGTCCACAGATGAGGACCAGAGTCACCAGAACTGGGTGAGGCCCAGTTAGGATCAGAGTCACCAGTTCCAGGTGAGGCCAAAAAGGAGTCCACAGCAATCAGGTCCAGGTGGGGAACAAAGTCACCAGGACTGGATGAGGCCCAGATGGGGACCAGATTCACCAGGCCCAGGTGATTCCCAGGTGGTGACCAGAGTTACCAGTTCCGGGTGAGGACCAGGTAAGGACCAGATTCACCAGGTCCAAGTGAGGCCCACGTGGGGATCTGTGTCACTAGGCATGGGTGAGGCCCAGGGGAGAAACCCACTCACCAGGTCCAGGTGAGGCCAAACTGCAGGCCATACAGAGGAAAAATGTCCCAATGATGTCCAGGTAGGGACGAGAGTTACCAGGTCCAGGTGAGGCCAACCTACAGGCCATGCAGTGGAACCATGTCCGATGATGCCCAGGTAGGGACCAGAGTCACCAGGTCTAAATGAGGCCCAGATGGAGCATAATCACTAGGTCTAGGTTAGGCCCAGTTGAGGACCAGAGTCACCAGACCTGGTTGAAGCCCAGAGAAGTACCATGATTCCGTGGTCCAGGTGACATCCATATGGGGACCAGAGTCACCAGATCAGGTTGATGCCCAGAGAGGTTCCAGAGTCATCATGTCCAGGGGAGCCTCAGGTGTTGAACAGAGTCACCAGGTATCAATGATGCCCAGGTGAGGACCAGCGTTACCAGGTACACTTGAGGCCCCGGTGGGGTTCAGAGGCAACATGTCCATGTGAGGACGGCTTGGGGACCATGGTCAACAGGTCTACTTGAGGCCCAGGTGTGGAACACAGTAAGCAAGTCCAGGTGAGTCCCCGTTGGGGACAAGAGTCACCACGTGCAGGTGAGGGCAAGGTGGACACCAGGATCGCCAGGTACAGGGGAGGCCCTTGAAAGAACCAGAGTCAACAGTTCGAGGTCAGGCGCAGGTAGCAACCAGGTTCAGCAGGTCGAAGTCAGGCCAAAGTGGGGTTCACAGTTACTAGGGCACGGTGAGACAGAGGGGGACCAGAGTCACCTGATGCAGGTGAGGTCCATTTGTGGAACACAGTCACCGGGTCCCAATTTTGCACAGTTGAGGACTATGGTCAACAGGGCAAGGTGAGGCCCAGATGGGGACCAGAGTCCCCAAATCCAGGTGAAGCCCAGGTGGGGAACACAGTCACCAGATCCAGGGTAGTCTCAGGTGTAGACCAGAATCACCGGGTCCAGGTGAGGTGCAGGTGGCGACCACACACACCAGGTCCCGGTGAGGCCCTGTTGGGGACCAGAGTCACTAGGTACATGAGAGGCTAGAAAAACTGAAGCCATCAGGTCCACATGATGTCCATGTGGGAACACGAATCACCAGTTACACGTGAGGACCACGTGGGTATCCGACTCACCATGTCCAGGTGAAACCCAGGTGGGAACCAGTGTCAGCATGTCCAGGTGTGGCCCAGGTGAAGACCAGAGTTAATAGGTCCGGCTGGGTCACTGTTAGTGAACAGTGTAACGATATCCTGATGCTACCCAGGTGGGTACAATAGACACCAGGTCCTGGTGAGGCCCAGGAGGGACCAGAGACATGAGGTCCAGGTGAGGTCCCGATGGGAACCACAGTCACCATTTCAGGTGAGGCCATGCTTAGGATCAGAGTCACGAGTTACAAGTGAGGCCCAGGTCGAGCCAGAGTAACCTGGTACAGAAGAGGCCAAAGTCAGGACCAGAGTTACCAGGATCAGGTCAGTCCCAGTGGGGAACAGAGTAACAATGTCCCAATGAAGCCCAGGTAGAACCTGAGTCACCAGGTCCAGATGAGGCGCAGTTGGGGAGCATGTTCACTAGGACCCGGTGAGGCCCAGTTGAGGACCAGAGTCACCAGGTCAAGTTGACGCCAAGAGGTGTACAAGATTCACCTGGTCTAGGTGACTTCCAGATGGGGACCAGTGTCACCATGTCAGGCTGAGGCCCAGGGAGGTTCCAGAGTAGTCATGTCCAGGTGAGGCTCAAGTGTGGAACAGAGGAAGCAGGTACCATGATGCCAAGGTGAGGACCAGAGTCACCAGATCTGGGTAACGCGCAGATAGGATCAGAGTCACCAGTTCCAGGTGAGGCCAAGAAAGAGTCCACAGCAATCAGGTCCAGGTGGGGAACAAAGTCACCAGGACTGGGTGAGGCCCAGATGGAGACCAGATTCACCAGGTCCAGGTGAGGTCCAGGTGTTGACCAGAGTCCCCAGGTCTGGGAGAGGACCAGGTAAGGACCAGATTCACCAGATCCAAGAGGCCCACTTGGGGACCTGAGTCACCAGGTATGGGTGTGGCCCAGGTGGAAACCCCACTCACCAGGTCCAGGTGAGGCCAACCTGAAGGCCAGAGTCATCAGATCCAGGTGAGGCCATAGTGGGGTCCGGAGTGACCAGGTAAATATGAGTCTATAAGAACACCACAGTCACCAGGTCCAGTTGTGGTTCATGTGGGAACGAGAGTCACCAGGTCCAGGTGAGACCCAGGTGAGGACCACAGTCACCAGGTCCAGATTGAGGCCTAGGTGGGGGGACCAGAGTCATCAGGACCAGTTGAGACCAAAGTGTGGAGCAAAGATATCATGTCCAAGTGAGGCCCAGGTGGGGAACAGAGTAACCATATCCCATTGATGCCAGGTGGGAAAAGAGTCACAAGGTCCAGACGAGGCCTAAGTGAGGAGTAGATTCACCAGGCCCTGTTGAGGTCCAGTTGAGTATCAGTGTCCCCAGCTCTGGGTGATTCCCAGAGGGGGACCAGAGTCACCCGGTTCTGGTGTGAGTCAGGTGCGGACCAGAGTCTCCACGTCAGGGTGAGGCCGAGAGGGGGACGAGAATCACTAGGTCCATGTGAGGCCCCGATGTGGAACTGAGAAATCAGGCCCCATGATGCCCATATGAGGACCTCAGTCACCAGGTCCAGGTGTGGTCCCAGTGGGAACCAGTCATCTAGTCTCGGGGAGGACCAGGGGGACCACAGTCACCAGGTCCAGGTGAGGCCCAGGTGTGACCACAGTCAACAGGTCCAGGTGAGGCCCAGGTATATAAGAGATTATCCAGGTCCCAATGATGCCCAATTACGTAACAGAGACAAGAGGTCCAGGAGAGGCCCAAATATGGATCAGAGTCATTGTGTTCCAGGTGAGGCCAGATGGAGACCACAGGAACCAGGTCCAGGAGAGCCTTATATGGGAACCAGAGCCACCAGATCCAGGTGAGGTCCAGGTGGGACCACAGTCACAAGGTCCAGGTGAGGCGCAGGTGGCAACATGATTCACCAAGTCCAGGTGAGGCCCAGGTGGCGACCAGTCACCAGATCCAGGTGCGGACCAGCTAAGAACCAGAATCACCAGGCCCAGGTGAAGCCCAAGGGGTGACCAGTTTCACCAGGTAAGGGTGAGTTCCAGAGGGGAAAACAGTGTAACCAGTTTAGTTTGAGGCCCAGAATGGGACCAAAGGACCGTGGTGAAAGAGAGGCCCAGGAGTGGAATAGAGTATCCAGTTCCGAATGATGCCTGGGTGAGGACCAGAGTCACTAGGGCCATGCAGGCCTTGATGGGGAACAGAATCACTAGGTCCTGGTGAGGCATAGAAAAAGACCACAGTCACCAGTATCAGGTGAACCCCTTGTGCGAACCAGAGCCACTCTATCCATCTGAGTCCCAGGTCCATGTGAAGCCCACGTGAGGACCGGATTCATCAGGTCTAACTGAGGCATAGCTGGGGACAAGAGTCACCAGGTCTGTGTGCGGCCTAGGTGGGGAATGAATCAGCAGTTCTGAGTTAGGTCCAAGTGGGGACGAGAGACACCAGGTCCAGGTGAGGCCAAAGTGAGGACCAGAGTCACCAGATCCAGGTGAGGTCCATGTTGGAAAGAGAGTCACCAGGTCCAGGAGAGGTCCAGGTTGGGACCAGAGTCACTAGATCCAGGTGAAGTCCAGGTGGGGACCAGAGTCACCAGATCGAGGTGAAGCCCAGGTGGGGACCAGAGTCACTAGGTCCAGATGAGGCCCAGGTGAGGAACAAAGTTACCAGGTACACGTGAGGAGCCGGTGGAGATCAGAGGCAACAGGTCCATGTGAGTCCGGCTTGGGGACCATGGTCAACAGGTCCACTTGAGACCCAGGTGTGGAACACAGTAAGCAGGTGCAGGTGAGTCCCCCGTGGTGACAAGAGTCACCACGTCCAGGTGAGGCCCAGGTGGGGACCAGGATCACCAGGTACAGGGGAGGCCCTTGAAAGAACCAGAGTCAACAGTTCGAGGTGAGGCGCAGGTGGCAACCAGTGTAAGCAAGTCCATGTCAGGCCAAAGTGGGGTTCACAGTCACTAGGGCACGGTGTGACCAAGAGGGGGACCAGACTCACCTAGTCCAGGTGAGGTCCAGTTGTGGAACACAGTCACTAGTTCCCAAATTTGCCCAGTTGAGGACCATGGTCAACAGGGCCAGGTGAGGCCCAGATGGGGACCGGAGTCCTGAAATCCAGGTGAATCCCAGGTGGGGACCACAGTCACAACATCCAGGGTAGTCTCAGGTGCAGACGAGAATCACCAGGTCCAGGTGTGGTGCAGGTGGCAACCACACTCACCAGGTCCCGGTGAGGCACTGGTGGGGAACAGAGTCACGAGGTACATGAAGAGCTAGAAACACATTGGATCCCTGGGTGGCGCAGCGGTTTGGCGCCTGCCTTTGGCCCAGGGCGCGATCCTGGAGACCAGGGATCGAATCCAAAGTCGGGCTCCCGGTGCATGGAGCCTGCTTCTCCCTTTGCCTGTGTCACTGCCTCTCTCTCTCTCTGTGACTATCATAAATAAATAAAAATTAAAAAAAAGAAGCTAGAAACACTGCGGCCAACAGGTCCACATGATCTCCATGTGGGAACGAGGATCACCAGTTACAGGTGAGGACCAGGTGGGGATACGACTCACCATGTCCAGGTGAGACCCAGGTGGGAACCAGTGTCACCATGTCCAGGTGTGGCCCAGGTAAAGACCAGAGTTAATAGGTCCGGCTGGGTCACTATTAGTGAACAGTGTAACCATATCCTAATGCTACCCAGGTGGGTAGCAGAGACACCAGGTCCTTTGAGGCCCAAATGTGACCAGAGACATGAGGTCCAGGTGAGGTCCCGATGGGAAACACAGTCACCAGGTCAGGTGAGGCCATGCTTAGGATCAGAGTCACCAGTTACAGGTGAGGCCCAGGTGGAGCCAAGTCACCTGGTACAGAAGAGGCCAAAGTCAGGACCAGAGTTACCAGGATCAGGTCACTCCAAGTGGGAATAGAGTAATCATGTCCCGATGATGCCCAGGTAGAACCAGAGTGACCAGGTCCAGATGTGGCGCAGGTGGGGAGCATGTTCACTAGGTCCCGTTGAGGCCCAGTTGAGGTCAGAGTCACCAGGTCTAGTTGAGGCCTAGAGGAGTACCAGATTCACCTGGTCTGGTGACATCCCGATGGGGACCAGAGTCCCCATGTCAGGCTGAGGCCCAGAGGGGATCCAGAGTCATCATATCCAGGTGAGGCTCAGGTGTGGAACAGAGTATCCAGGTCATAATGGTCCACAGGTGAGGACCAGAGTCACGAGATCTTGGTGAGGCCCAGTTAGGATCAGTGTCACCAGTTCCAGGTGAGGCCAAGAAGGAGTCCACAGCAATCAGGTCCACGTGGGGAAGAAAGTCAACAGGACTGGGTGAGGCACAGATGGGGACCAGATTCACCAGGACCAGGTGATTCCCAGGTGGTGACCAGAGTTACCAGTTCCGGGTGACCACCAGGTAAGGACCAGATTCACCAGGTCCAAGTGAGGCCCACGTGGGGACCTGTGTCACTAGGCATAGGTGAGGCACAGGTGACAAACCCACTCACCAGGTCCAGGTGATGCCAACCTCCAGGCCATGCAGAGGAACCAGGTCCCAATGATGCCCAGGTAGGGACGATAGTTACCAGGTCCAGGTGAGGCCAACCTACAGGCCATGCAGTGGAACCATGTCCCGATGATGCCCAGGTAGGGACCAGAGTTACCAGGTCCAGGTGAGGCCAATCTGCAAGTCATGCAGTGGAACCATGTACCGATGACGCCCAGGTAGGTACCAGAGTCACCAGGTCCAAATGACGCCCAGATGGAGCATATTCACTAGCTCCAGGTGAGGCCCAGTTGAGGACTAGAGTCACCAGACCTGGTTGAGGCCCAGAGGAGTACCAGACTCCCCTGGTCCAGGTGACTTCCATATGGGGACCAGAGTCACCAGGTCAGGTTGATAACCAGAGAGGTTCCAGAGTCATGATGTCCAGGTGAGGCTCAGGTGTGGAACAGAGTCACCAGGTACCAATGATGCCCAGGTGAGGACCAGAGTCACCAGGTCTAGGTGACGCGCAGATAGGATCAGAGTCACCCGCTTCAGGTGAGGCCAAGAAAGAGTCCACAGCAATCAGGTCCAGGTGGGGAACAAAGTCACCAGGACTGGGTATGGCCCAGATGGGGACCAGATTCACCAGGTCCCGGTGAGGCCCTGGTGGGGACCAGAGTCAAGAGGTACATGAGAAGCTCAAAACACTGCAGCCACCAGTTCCACATGAGTCCATGTGGGAACGAGAATCACCAGTTACACGTGAGGACCAGGTAGGGATCCGACTCACCATGTCCAGGTGAGACCCAGGTGGGAACCAGTGTCACCATGTCCAGGTGTGGCCCAGGTGAAGACCAGAGCTAATAGGTCCGGCTGTGTCACTGTTAGTGAACAGTGTAACCATATCCTGATGGTACCCATGTGGGTACCAGAGACACCAGGTCCTGGTAAGCCCAAGTGGGACCGGAGACATGAGGTCCAGGTGAGGTCCCGATGGGAAGCACAGTCACCAGGTCAGATGAGGCCATGCGTAGGATCAGAGTCAACAGTTACAGGTCAGGCCCAGGTGGAGCCAGAGTTACCTGGTACAGAAGAGTCCAAAGAGAGGACCAGAGTTACCAGGATCAGGTCATTCCCAGTGTGGAATAGAGTAACCATGTCCCGATGATGCCCAGGTAGGGACCAGAGTCACCAAGTCCAGATGAGGCCCAGATGGAGCATATCCACTAGGTCCAGGTGAGGCCCAGTTGAGGACGAGAGTCACCAGATCTGGTTGAGTCCTAGAGGGGTACAAGAATCACCAGGTCCAGGTGACATCGAGATGGGGACCAGGGTCACCAGGTCAGGGTGAGGCCTAGAGAGGTTCCAGTGTCATCATGTCCAGGTGAGGCTCAGGTGTGGATCAGAGTTTCCATGTACCAATGATGGCTAGGTGAGGACCAGAGTCACCAGGTCTGGGTGACGCGCAGATAGGATCAGAGACACCAGTTCCAGGTGAGCCAAGAAAGAGTCCACAGCAATCAGGTCCAGGTGGGGAACAAAGTCACCAGGACTGGGTGAGGTCCAGATGGGGACCAGAATCACCAGGTCCAGGTGAGGCCCAGATGGGGACCAGAGTACCCGGGTCTGGGAGAGTACCAGGTAAGGACCAGATTAACAGGTCCAAGAGGCCCACGTGGGGACCTAAGTCACCAGGTTTCGGTGAGGGCCAGGTGGCAACCCCACTCACCAGGTCCAAGTGAGGCGAACCTGCAGGCCAGAGTCACCAGATCCAGGTGAGGCCCTAGTGGGGACACGAGTCACCAGGTAAATGTGAGTCTACAAGAACACCACAGTCACCAGGTCCAGGTTTGGTTCATGTGGGAACGAGAGTCACCAGATCCAGGTGAGACCCAGGTGGGGACCACAGTCACCAGGTCCAGATTGAGGCCTAGGTGGGGGGACCAGAGTCATCAGGAACAGTTGAGGCCAAAGTGTGGAGCAAAGTTATCATGTCCAGGTGAGGCCCAGGTGGGGAACAGAGTAACCATGTCCCATTGATGCCAGGTGGGAAAAGAGTCACAAGGTCCAGACGAGGTCTAAGTGAGGAGTAGATTCACCAGGTCCTGTTGAGGCCCAGCTGAGGACCAGTGTCCCCAGCTCCGGGTGAGTCCCAGAGGGGGACCAGAGTCCCCCGGTTCTGTTGGTATCCAGGTGGGAACCAGAGTCAGCAGGTCAGGAAGAGGCCCAGAGGGGGACGAGAATCACTAGGTCTAGGTGAGCCCGATGTGGAACTGAGAAACCAGGTCCCATGATGCCCATATGAGGACCTGAGTCACCAGGTCCAGGTAAGGTCCCTGTGGGAACCAGTCACCTCGCCCAGGTGAGGCCCAGGTGGGACCACAGTCACCAGGTCCAGGTGAGGCCCAGGTATATAAGAGAGTATCCAGGTCCCAATGATGCCCAGGTAAGGACCAGAGTCAACAGGTCCAGGAGAGGCCCAAATATGGATCAGAGTCATTGTGTTCCAGGTGAGGCCAGATGGAGACCACAGGAACCAGGTCCAGGAGAGCCCCATATGGGAACCAGATCCACCAAATCGAGGTGAGGTCCACGTGGGGCCACAGTCACAAGGTCCAGGTGATGTGCATGTGGCAACAGGATTCACCAAGTCCAGGTGAAGCCCAGGTGGCGACCAGTCACGACATCCAGGTGCGGACCAGCTAAACACCAGATTCACCAGGCCCAAGTGAATCCCAAGGGGTGACTAGAGTCAGCAGGTAAGGTTGAGGACCAGAGGGGGAACCAGAGTAAGCAGTTTAGTTTGAGGCCCAGAATGGGATCAGAGGTCCCTTGGCAGTGTGAGTCCCAGGTGTGGAATAGAGTGTCCAGGTCCCAGTGATGCCTGGGTGAGGACCAGAGTCACAAGGGCCATGCAGGCCCAGATGGGGAACAGAATCACTAGGTCCTGTTTCGGCATAGAATAAGAACACAGTCAGCAGTATCAGGTGAGCCCCTTTTGGGAACAAGAGCCACTCTTTCCAGCTGAGTCCCAGGTACATGTGAGGTCCATGTGAGACCCGATTCATCAGGTCGAATTGAGGAATAGCTGGGGAGAAGAGTCAACAGGTCTGGGTGCATAATAGGTGGGGCAAGATTCAGCAGTTCTGAGTTAGGTCAAAGTGGGCAAGAGAGATACCAAGTCCAGGAGAGGTCCAGATTGGGACCAGAGTCACCAGATCCAGGTGAAGTCCAGATGGGGACCAGAGTCTCCAGAACCAGGTGAAGCCCAGGTGGAGACCAGAGTCTCTAGGTCCAGATGAGGCCCAAGTGAGGACCAGAGTTACAAGGTACACATGAGGCCCCGGTGGGGATCAGAGGCAACAGGTCCATGTGAGGCCGGCTTGGGGACCATGGTCAACAGGTCTACTTGAGGCCCAGGTGGGGAACACAGTAACCAGGTCATAATGGTCCACAGGTGAGGACCAGAGTCACCAGATCTGGGTGAGACCCAGTTAGGATCAGAGTCACCAGTTCAAGGTGAGGCCAAAAGGAGACCACAGCAATCAGGCCCAGGTGGGGAACAAAGTCACCAGGACTGGGTGAGGCACAGATGGGGACCAGATTCACCAGGTCCAGGTTATTCCCAGGTGGTGACCAGAGTTACCAGTTCCGGGTGAGGTCCAGGTAAGGACCAGATTCACCAGGTCCAAGTGAGACCCACGTGGGGACCTCTGTCACCAGGCATGGGTGAGGCCCAGGTGTCAACCCCACTCACCAGGTCCAGGTGAGGGAAACCTGCAGGCCATTGAGAGGAACCATGTCCCGATGATGCCCAGGTAGGGACTAGAGTTACCAGGTCCAGGTGAGGCCAACCTGCAGGCCATGCAGTGGAACCATGTCCCGATGATGCCCAGGGAGGGACCAGAGTCACCAGGGGCAAATGAGGCCCAGATGGAGCATATTCACTAGGTCCAGGTGAGGCCCAGTTGAGGACCAGAGTCACCAGATCTGGTTGAGGCCTAGAGGGGTACCAGAATCAACTGGTACAGGTGACATCCAGATGGGGAACAGAGTCACCAGGTCAGGGTGAGGCCCAGAGAGGTTCAAGAGTCATCATGTTCAGGTGAGGCTCAGGTGTGGAACACAGTGTCCAGGTCATAGTGGTCCACAGGTGAGGACCAGAGTGACCAGATCTGTGTGACGCGCAGATAGGATCAGAGACACCAGTTCCAGGTGAGGCCAAGAAAGCGTCCACAGCAATCAGGTCCAGGTGGGGAACACAGTCACCAGGACTGGGTGAGGCCCAGATGGGGACCAGATTCAACAGGTCCAGGTGAGGCCCAGGTGGTGACCAGAGTCCCCGGGTCTGGGAGTGAACCAGGTAAGGACTAGTTTCACCAGGTCCAAGAGGCCCACGTGGGGAACAGTCACAAGGTACGGGGTGGCAACCCCACTCACCAGGTCCAGGTGAGGCCAACCTTCAGGCCAGAGACACCAGATCCACGTGAGGCCCTAGTGGGGACTGGAGACACCATGTAAATGTGCGTCTACAAGAACACCACAGTCACCAAGTCCAGGTGTGGTCATGTGGGAACGAGAGACACCAGGTCCAGGTGAGACCCAGGTGGGGACCACAGTCACCAGGTCCAGATTGAGGGCTAGGTGGGGGGACCAGAGTCATCAGGACCAGTTGAGGCCAAAGTGTGGAGCAAAGTTATCATATCCAGGTGAGGCCCAGGTGGGGAACAGAGTAACCATGTCCCATTGATGCCAGGTGGGAAATGAGTCACAAGGTCCCGGTGAGGCGCAGGTGTCAACAGGATTCACCAAGTCCAGGTGAGGCCCAGGTGGCGACCAGTCACCAGATCCATGTGAGGACCAGCTAAGGACCAGATTCACCAGGCCCAGTTGAAGCCCAAGGGGTGACCAGCGTCACCAGGTAAGGGTGAGGCCCAGAGGGGGAACCAGAGTAACCAGTTTAGTTTGAGGCCCAGAATGGGACCAGAGATCCCTGGTCAAAGTGAGGCCCAGGTATGGAATAGAGTATCCAGGTCCCAATGATGCCTGGGTGAGGACCAGAGTCTCTAGGGCCATGCATGCCCAAATGTGGAACAGAATCACTTGGTCCTGGTGAGGCATAGAATAAGACCACAGTCAGCAGTATCAGGTGAGCCCCTTGTGGGAACCAGAGCCACTCTATCCAGCTGAGTCCCAGGTCCATGTGAGGCCCACGTGAGGACCAGATTCATCAGGTCGAATTGATGCATAGCTGGGGACAAGAGTCACCAGGTCTGCATGCAGCTTATATGGGGCAAGATTCAGCAGTTCTGAGTTAGGTCCAAGTGGAGACGAGAGACACCAGGTCCATGTGAGACCAAACTGAGGACCAGAGTCACCAGATACAGGTGAGGTCCATGTTGGACAGAGAGTCACCAGGTCCAGGAGAGGTCCAGGTTGGGACCAGAGTCACCAGATCCAGGTGAAGTCCCGGTGGGGACCAGAGTCTACAGATCCAAGTGAAGCACAGGTGGGGACCAGAGTCACTAGGTCCAGATTAGGCCCAGGTGAGGACCAGAGTTACCAGGTACACGTGAGGCCACGGTGGGAATCAGAGGCAACAGCTCCATGTGAGGCCGGCTTGGGGACCATGGTCAACAGGTGTATTTGAGGCCCATGTGTGGAACACAGTAACCAGGTCCAGGTGAGTCCCCGGTGGTGACAAGAGTCACCACGTCCAAGTGAGACCCAGGTCTGGACCAGGATCACCAGGTACAGGGGAGGCCCTTGAAAGAACCAGAGTCAACAGTTCGAGGTCAGGCACAGGTGGCAACCAAGGACAGCAGGTCCAAGTCAGGCCAAAGTGGGGTTCAGAGTCATTAGGGCACGGTGAGACCCAGAGGGGGACCAGAGTCACATGGTCCAGGTGAGGTCCAGTTGTGGAACACAGTCACCGGGTCCCAATTTTGCCCAGTTGAGGACCATGGTCAACAGGGCCAAGTGAGGCCCAGATGGGGACCGGAGTCCCCACATCCAGGTGAAGCCCCGGTGGGGACCACAGTCACCAGATCCAGGGTAGTCTCAGGTGCAGACCAGAATCACCAGGTCCAGGTGAGGTGCAGGTGGCAACCACACTCACCAGGTCCCGGTGAGGCCCTGGTGGGGACCAGAGTCACGAGTTACATGAGAAGCTAGAAACACTGCAGCCACCAGATCCACATGATGTCCATGTGGGAACGAGAATCACCAGTTACATTGAGGCCCAGGTGGCGATCAGACTCACCATGTCCAGGTGAGACCGAGGTGGTAACCAGTGTCACCATGTCCATGTGTGGTGAGGTGAAGACCAGAGATAATAGGTCCGGCTGGGTCACAGTTAGTGAACAGTGTAACCATATCCTGATGCTACCCAGGTGGGTACGAGAAACACCAGGTCCTGGTGAGGCCTAGGTGAGAACAGAGACATGAGGACCAGGTGAGGTCCCGATGGGAACCACAGTCACCAGTTCTGGTGAGGCCATGATTTGGATCAGAGTCACCAGTTACAGGTTAGGCCCAGGTGGAGCCAGAGTCACCTGGTACAGAAGAGACCAAAGTCAGGAGCAGAGTTACCAGGATAAGGTCAGTCCCAGTGGGGAATAGAGTAACCATCTCCCGATGATGCCCAGGGAGAACCAGTGTCACCAGGTACAGATGAGGCGCAGGTGGAGAGCATGTTCACTAGGTCCTGGTGAGGCCCAGTTGAGGACAAGGGTCACCAGGTCAAGTTGAGGCCTAGAGGGGAACCAGGTTAAACTGGTCGAGGTGATATCCAGAAGGGGAGCAGCGTCACCATGTCAGGGTGAGGCATAGAGGGGATCCAGAGTCATCTTGTCCAGGTGAGTCTCAGGTGTGGAGCAGAGTATCCAGGTCATAATGGTCCACAGGTGAGGACCAGAGTGACCAGATCTGGGTGACGCGCAGATAGGATCAGAGTCACCACTTCCAGGTGAGGCCAAGAAAGAGTCCACAGAAATCAGGTCCAGGTGGGGAACAAAGTCACCAGGACTGGGTGAGGCCCAGATGGGGACCAGATTCATCATGTCCAGGTGAGGCCCAGGTGTTGAGCAGAGTCCCTGGGTCTGGGAGAGGACCAGGTAAGGACCAGATTCACCAGGTTCAAGAGGCCCACGTGGGGAATTAGTCACCAGTTATGGGTTAGGCCCAGGTGGCAACCCCACTCACCAGGTCCAGGGGACGCCAAGCTGCAGGCTAGAGTCACCAGATCCAGGTGAGACCCTAGTGGGGACCGGAGTCACCAGGTAAATGTGAGTCTACAAGAATACCACAGTCACCAGGTCCAGGTGTGGTTCATGTGGGAACGAGAGTCACCAGGTCCAGGTGAGACCCAGGTGGGGACCACAGTCACCAGGTGCAGTTTGTGGCTTACATGGGGGGACCAGAGTCATCAGGACCATTTGAGGCCAAAGTGTGCAGCAAGTTTATCATGTCCAAGTGAGGCCCAGGTGGGGAACAGAGTAACCATGTCCCATTGATGCCAGGTGGGAAAAGAGTCACAAGGTCCAGATGAGGCCTAAGTGAGGAGTAGACTCACCAGGTCCTTTTGAGGCCCAGTTGAGGACCAGTGTCACCAGCTCCGGGTGAGTCCCAGAGGGGGACCAGAGTCACCCGGTTTTGGTGATATCCAGGTGTGGACCAGAGTCACCACGTCAGGGTGAGGCCCAGACGGGGACGAGAATCACTACGTCCAGGTGTGGCCCCGATGTGGAACTGAGAAACCAGGTCCCATGATGCCCATTTGAGGACCTGAGTCACCAGGTCCAGGTGAGGTCCCTGTGGGAACCAGTGACCTCATCCAGGTGAGGCCTAGGTGGGACCACATTCATCAGGTCCAGGTGAGACCCAGGTATATAAGAGAGTATCCGGGTCCCAATGATGCCCAGGTAAAGAACAGAGTCAACAGGTCCATGAGAGGCACAAATATGGATCAGAGTCATTGTGTTCCAGGTGAGGCCAGATGGAGACCACAGGAACCAGGTCCAGGAGAGCCCCATATGGGAACCAGAGACACCAGATCAAGGTGAGTTCCACCTGGGACCACAGTTACAAGGTCCAGGTGAGGCGCTGTTGGCACCAGGGTTCACCTAGTCAAGGTGAGGGCCAGGTGGCGACCAGTCACCAGATCCAGGTGCGGACCAGCTAAGGACCAGAATCACCAGGCCCAAGTGAAGCCCAAGGGGTGACCAGAGTCACCAGGTAAGTGTGAGGACCAGGGGGAACCAGAGTAACCAGTTTAGTTTGCGGCCCAGAACGGGACCAAAGGTCCCTGGTCAAAGTGAGGCCCAGGTGTGGAATAGAGTATCCAGGTCCCAATGGTTCCTGGGTGAGGACCAGAGTCACTAGGGCCATGCTGGCCCAGATGGGGAACAGAATCACTAGGTCCTGGTGAGGCATAGAATAAGACCACAGTCAGTAATATCAGGTGAGCCCCTTGTGGGAACCAGAGCCACTAAACCAGCTGAGTCCGAGGTCCATGTGAGGCCCACGTGAGGACCAGATTCATCAGGTCGAATTGAGGCATAGCTGGGGACAAGAGTTACCAGGTCTGGGTACGGCCTAGGTGGGGCAAGATTCAGCAGTTCTGAGATAGGTCAAAGTGGGGACGAGAGACACCAGGTCCAGGTGAGGCCAAACTGAGGACCAGAGTCACCAGATCCAGGTGAGGTCCAGGTGGGGACCAGAGTCACTAGGTCCAGATGAGACCCAGGTGGGGACCAGAGTTACCAGTTACACGTGAGGCCCAGCTGGGGATCAGAGACAACAGGTCCATATGAGGCCGGCTTCGGTACCATGGTCAACAGGTCTACTTGAGGCCCAGGTGTGGAACACCGTAAACAGGTCCAGGTGAGTCCCCGGTGGTGACAAGAGTCACCACGTCCAGGTGAGGCCCAGGTGGGCACCAGGATCACCAGGTACAGGGGAGGCCCTTGAAAGAACCACAGTCAACAGTTCGAAATCAGACACAGGTGGCAACAGGGTCAGAAGGTTCAAGTCAAGCCAAAGTGGGGTTCACAGTCACTAAGGCACGGTGATACCCTGAGTGGGACCAGAGTCACCTGGTCCAGTTCAGGTCCAGTTGTGGAACACAGTCACCGGGTCGCAGGTTTGCCAGGTTGAGAACCATGGTCAACAGGGCCAGGTGAGGCCCAGATGGGGACCTGAGTCCCCAAAGCAGTGAAGGCGAGGTGGGGACCACATCACCATATCCAGGGTAGTCTCACGTGCAGACCAGAATCATCAGGTCCAGGTGAGGTGCAGGTGGCAACCACACTCACCAGGTCCCGGTGAGGCCCTGGTGGGGACCAGAGTCACGAGGTACATGAGAATCTAGAAACACTGTAGCCACCAGGTCCACATGATGTACATATGGGAACGAGAATCACCAGTCACCAGTGAGGACCAGGTTGGGATCCGACTCACAATGTCCTGGTGAGACCCATGTGGGAACCAGTGTCACCATGTCCAGGTGTGGCCCAGGTGAAGACCAGAGTTAATAGGTCCGGCTGGGTCACTGATAGTGAACAGTGTAACCATATCCTGATGCTACCCAGGTGGGTACCAGAGACACCAGGTCCTGGTGAGGCCCAGGTGGGACCAGAGACCTGAGGTCCAGGTGAGGTCCGATGAGAACCACAGTCACCAGGTCAGGTGAGGCCATGCTTTGGATCAGAGTCACTAGTTACTGGTGAGGCCCAGGTTTGAGCCATAGTCACCTAGTACAGAAGATGCCAACGTCAGGACCAGAGTTACCAGGATCAGGTCTGTCCCAGTGGGGAATAGAGTAACCATGTCCCGGTGATGCCCAGGTAGAACCAGAGTCACCAGGTCCAGATGAGGCGCAGGTGTGGAGCATGTTCACTAGGTCCCGGTGAGGTCCAGTTGAGGCCCAGAGTCACCAGGACAAGTTGAGGCCTAGAGGGGTTCCAGACTCACCTGGTCTAGGTGACATCCAGACGGGGACCAGAGTCACCATGTCAGGGTGAGGCCCAGAGGGGATCCAGAGTCAGCATGTCCATGTGAGGCTCAGGTGTGGAACAGAGTATCCAAGTCATAATGGTCCACAGGTGAGTACCAGAGTCACCAGATCTGGGTGAGGCCCAGTTAGGATCAGAGTCAACAGTTCCAGGTGAGGCCAAGAAGGAGTCCACAGCAATCAGGTCCAGGTGGGGAAGAAAGTCAACAGGACTGGGTGAGGCCCAGATGGGGACCAAAATCACCAGGTCCAGGTGATTCCCAGGTGGTGACCAGGGTTACCAGGTCCGGGGGAGGACCAGGTAAGGATCAGATTCACCAGGTCCAAGTGAGGCCCATGTGGGGACCTGTGTCACCAGGTATGGGTGAGCCCCAGGTGGCAACCCCACTCACCAGGTCTGGCTGAGACCAACATGCTGGCCATGCAGAGGAACCGTGTTCCGATGATGTCCAGGTAGGGACCAGAGTTACCAGGTCCAGGTGAGGCCAACCTGCAGGCCATGCAGTGGAACCATGTCCCGATGGTGCCCACGTAGGTTCCAGAGGCACGAGCTCCAAATGAGGCCCAGATGGAGCATATTCACTAGGTCCAGGTGAGGCCCAGTTGAGGACCAGAGTCACCAGATCTGGTTGAGGCCTAGAGGGGTACCAGAATCCCCTGGTCCAGGTGACATACAGATGGGGACCAGAGTCACCAGGTCAGGGTGAGGCACAGAGAGGTTCGAGAGTCATCCTGTCCAGCTGAGGCTCAGCTGTGGAACAGAGTCACCAGGTACCAATGATGCCCAGGTGAGGACCAGAGTCACCAGATCTGGGTGACGCGCAGATAGGATCAGAGTCACCAGGTCCAGGTGAGTCCAAGAAAGAGTCCACAGCAATCACGTCCAGGTGGGGACAAAGTCACCAGGACTGGGTGAGGCCCAGATGGGGACCAGATTCACCAGGTCCAGGTGAGGCCCAGGTGGTGACCAGAGTCCCCGGTTCTGGGAGAGGACCAGGTAAGGACCAGAATCACCAGGTCCAAGAGGCCCACGTGGGGACCTGAGTCACCAGGTATGGGTGAGGCCCAGGTGGCAACCCCAATCACCAGGTCCAGGTGAGGCCAGCCTGCAGGCCAGAGTCACCAGATCCAGGTGAGGTCCATGTTGGAAAGAGAGTCACCAGGTCCAAGAAGGTCCAGGTGGGGACCAGAGTCACCAGATCCAGGTGAAGTCCAGGTGGGGGGACCAGAGTCACCAGATCCACGTGAAGCCCAGGTGGGGACCAGAGTCACTAGGTCCAGATGACGCCCATGTGAGGACCAGAGTTACCAGGTACACGTGAGTCCCCGGTGGGGATCAGAGGCAACAGGTCCATGTGAGCCCTGCTTGGGGACCATGGTCAACAAGTCTACTTGAGGCCCTGGTGTGTAACACAGTAAGCAGGTCCAGGTGAGTCCCCGGTGGTGAAAAGAGTCACCACGTCCAGGTGAGTCCCAGGTGGGGACCAGGATCACCAGGTACAGTTGAGGCCCTTGAAAGACCTAGATTGTACTGGCACAAAAACAGACACATAGATCAGTGAAACAGAATAGAGGATCCAGAAGTGGACCCTGAACTTTATGGGCAACTAATATTCGATAAAGGAGGAAAGACTATCCATTGGAAGAAAGACAGTCTCTTCAATAAATGGTGCTGGGAAAATTGGACATCCACATGCAGAAGAATGAAACTAGACCACTCTCTTTCACCATACATAAAGATAAACTCAAAATGGATGAAAGATCTAAATGTGAGACAAGATTCCATCAAAATCCTAGAGAAGAACACAGGCAACACCCTTTTTGAACTCGGCCATAGTAACTTCTTGCAAGATACATCCACGAAGGCAAAAGAAACAAAAGCAAAAATGAACTATTGGGACTTCATCAAGATAAGAAGCTTTTGCACAGCAAAGGATACAGTCAACAAAACTCAAAGACAACCTACAGAATGGGAGAAGATATTTGCAAATGACATATCAGATAAAGGACTAGTTTCCAAGATCTATAAAGAACTTATCAAACTCAACACCAAAGAAACAAACAATCCAATCATGAAATGGGCAAAAGACATGAACAGAAATCTCACAGAGGAAGACATAGACATGGCCAACATGCACATGAGAAAATGCTCCGCATCACTTGCCATCAGGGAAATACAAATCAAAACCACAATGAGATACCACCTCACACCAGTGAGAATGGGGAAAATTACCAAGACAGGAAACAACCAATGTTGGAGAGGATGCGGAGAAAAGGGAATCCTCATACACTGTTGGTGGGAATGTGAACTGGTGCAGCCACTCTGGAAAACTGTGTGGAGGTTCCTCAAACAGTTAAAAATATACCTGCCCTACGACCCAGCAATTGCACTGTTGGGGATTTTCCCCAAAGAGACAAATGCAATGAAACGCCGGGACACCTGCACCCTGATGTTTATAGCAGCAATGGCCACGATAGCCAAACTGTGGAAGGAGCCTCGGTGTCCAACGAAAGATGAATGGATAAAGAAGATGTGGTTTATGTATACAATGGAATATTACTCAGCTATCACAAATGACAAATACCCACCATTTGCTTCAACGTGGATGGAACTGGAGGGTATTATGCTGAGTGAAGTAAGCCAGTCGGAGAAAGACAAACATTATATGTTCTCATTCATTTGGGGAATATAAATAATAGTGAAAGGGAATATAAGGGAAGGGGGAAGAAATGTGTGGGAAATAACAGAAAGGGAGACAGAACGTAAAGACTGCTAACTCTGGGAAACGAACTAGGGGTGGTAGAAGGGGAGGAGGGAGGGGGGTGGGAGTGAATGGCTGACGGGCACTGGGGGTTATTCTGTATGTTAGTAAATAGAACACCAATAATAAAAAATACATTAAAAAAAAAGAAAAAAGAAAGAACCAGAGTCAACAGGTCGAAGTCAAGCGCAGGTGGCAACCAGGGTCAGCAGGTCCAAGTCAGGCCAAAGTGGGATTCACAATCATTAGGGCACGGTGAGACCCAGAGGGGGAGCAGAGTCACATGGTCCAGGTGAGGTCCATTTGTGGAACACAGTCACCGGGCCCCAATTGTGCCCAGTTGAGGACCATGATCAACAGGGCCAGGTGAGGCCCAGATGGGGACCGGACCCCAAATCCAGGTGGAGACCAGGTGGGGACCACAGTTACCAGATCCAGGGTGGTCTCAGGTGCAGACCAGAATCACCAAGTCCAGGTGAGGTGCAGGTGGCAACCACACGCACCAGGTCCCAGTGAGGCCCTGGTGGGGACCAGAGTCACGAGGTACATGAGAAGCTAGAAACACTGCAGCCACTAGGTCCACAGGATGTCCACGTGGGAACGAGAATCACCAGTTACAGGTGAGGACCAGGTGGGGATCCGACTCACCATGTCCAGGTGAGACCAAGGTGGGAACGAGTGTCACCATGTCCAGATGTGGCCCAGGTGAAGACCAGAGTTAATAGGTCCGGCTGGGTCACTGTTAGTGAACAGTGTAACCATATCCTGATGCTACACTGGTGGGTACCAGAGACACCAGGTACTGGTGAGGCCCAGGTGGGACCAGAGATATGAGGTCCGGGTGAGGTCCCGATGGGAACCACAGTCACCAGGTCTGGTGAGGCCATGCTTAGGATCAGAGTCACCAGTTACTGGTGAGGCCCAGGTGGAGCCAGAGTCACCTGGTACAGAAGAGGACAAAGTCAGGACCAGAGTTACCAGGATCAGGTTATTCCCAGTGGGGAATAGAGTAACCATGTCCCGATGATGCCCAGGGAGAACCAGAGTCACCAGGTCCAGATGAAGAGCAGGTGGGGAGCATATTCAATAGGTCTCGGTGAGGCGCACTTGAGGACCAGAATCCCCAGGTCTAGTTGAGGCCTAGAGGGGTACCAGATTCACCTGGTCTAGGTGACATCCAGATGGGGAGCAGAGTCACCAGGTCAGGGTGAGGCCCAGAGGGGATCCAGAGTCATCATGTCCAGGTGAGGCTCAGGTGTGGAACAGAGATCCAGGTCATAAAGGTCCACAGGTGAGGACCAGAGTCACCAGATCTGGGTGAGGCCGAGTTAGGATCAGAGTCACCAGTTCCAGGTGAGGCCAAGAAGGAGTCCACAGCAATCAGGTCCAGGTGGGGAAAAAAGTCACCAGGACTGGGTGAGGCCCAGATGGGGACCAGATTCACCAAGTCCAGGTGATTCCCAGGTGGTGACCAGAGTTACTAGTTCCGGGTGAGGACCAGGTAAGGACCAGATTCACCAGGTCCAAGTGAGGCCCACGTGGGTACCTGTGTCACCAAGCATGAGTGAGGCCCAGGTGGCAACCCCACTCACCAGGTCCTGGTGAGTCCAACCTGTAGGCCAGAGTCGCCAGATCCATGTGAGTCCCTAGTGGGGACCAGATTCACCAAGTAAAAGTGAGTCTACAAGAACGCCAGAGTCACCAGGTCCAGGCGTGGTTCATGTAGGAACGAGACCACCAGGTCCAGGAGAGACCCATGTGGGGACCACAGTCACCAGGTCCAGGTGTGACCCAGGTGGGGACCACAGTCACCAGGTTCAGTTTGAGGCCTAGGTGGGGGGATCAGAGTCATCAGGACCAGTTGAGGCCAAAGTGTGGAGCAAAGTTATCATGTCCAGGTGAATCCCAGTGGGAACAGAGTAACCATGTCCCATTGATGCCAGGTGGGAAAAGAGTCACAAGGTCCAGACGAGACCTAAGTGAGGAGTAGATTCACCAGGTCCAGTTGTGCCCAGTTGAGGACCAGTGTCCCAGCTCCAGGTGAGTCCCAGAGGGAGAACAGAGTCACCCGATTCTGGTGATATCCAGATGGGGACCAGAGTCACCATGTCAGGGTAAGGCCCAGAGGGGAACCAGCGTCATCATATCCAGGTGAGTCTCAGGTGTGGAACAGAGTATCCAGGTAATAATGGTCCACATGTGAGGACCAGAGTCACCAGGTCCAGATGATTCCCATTTTGTGACCAGACTTACTAGTTCCGAGTGAGGACCAGGTAAGGACCAGATTCACCAGGTCAAAGTGAGGCCCATGTGGGGCCCTGTGTTACAAGGTATGGGGGAGGCCCAGGTGGCAACCCCACTCACGAGGTCCAGGTGAGGCCAACCTGCAGGCCATGCAGAGGAACTATGTCCCGGTGATGCTCAGGTAGGGACAAGATTTACCAGGTCCAGTTGAGGCCAACCTGCAGGCCATGCAGTGGAACCATGTCCCGATGGTGCCCACGTAGGTTCCAGAGGCACGAGCTCCAAATGAGGCCCAGATGGAGCATATTCACTAGGTCCAGGTGAGGCCCAGTTGAGGACCAGTTTCACCATATCTACTTGAGTCTTAGAAGGGTACCAGAATCACCTGGTCCAGGTGATATCCAGATGGGGACCAGAGTCACCAGGTCAGGGGGAGACCCAGAGTGGTTCCAGAGTCATCGGGTCCAGGTGAGGCTCAGGTGTGGAAGAGAGTCACCAGGTACCAATGATGCCCAAGTGAACCAGAGTTACCAGATCTGGGTGAGGCGCAGATAGGATCAGAGTCACCAGTTGCAGGTGAGGCCAAGAAAGAGTTCACAGCAAACAAGTCCAGGTGGGGAACAAAGTCACCAGACCTGGGTGAGACCCAGATGGGGACCAGATTCACCAGGTCCAGGTGAGGCCCAGGGGGGGATAGAGTCCCCGGGTCTGGGAAAGGACCAGGTAAGGACCAGATTCACCAGGTCCAAGAGGCTCACGTGGGGAACTGAGTCACCAGCTATGTGTGAGGCCTAGGGGGCAAACCCACTCACCAGGTCTAGGTGAGGCCAACCGGCGGGCCAGAGTCACCAGATCCAGGTGAGGCCCTAGAGGGGACTGGAGTCACCAGGTACATGTGAGTATACAAGAACACCAAAGTCACCAGGTCCAGGTGTGGTTCATCTGGGAACGAGAGTCACCAGGTCCAGGTGAGACCCAGGTGGGGACCACAGTCACTAGGTCCAGATTGAGGCCTAGGTGGGGGACCAGAGTCATCAGGACAAGTTGAGGCCAAAGAGTGGAGCAAAGTTATCATATCCAGGTGAGGCCCAGGTGGGGAACAGAGTAACCATGTCCCATTGATGCCAGGTGGGAAATGAGTCACAAGTTCCAGACGATGCCTAAGTGAGGAGTAGATTCACCAGGTCCTATTGAGGCCCAGTTGAGGACCAGTGTCCCCATTTCCGGGTGAGTCCCAGAGGGGGACCAGAGTCACCCGGTTCTGGTGATATCCAGGTGGGGACCAGAGTCACCACGACAGGGTGAGGCCCAGAGGGGGACGAGAATCACTAGGTCCAGGTGAGGCCCCGATGTGGAACTGAGAAACCAGTTACCATGATGCCCATATGAGGACCTGAGTCACCAGGTCCAGGTGAGGTCCCTGTGGGAACCAGAGACCTCGTCCAAGTGAGGCCCAGGTGGTACCACAGTCACCAGGTCCAGGTGAGGCCCAGGTATATAAGTGAGTGTTCAGGTCCCAATGAGGCCAGGTAAGGACCAGAGACAACAGATCCAGGATAGGCCCAAATATGGATCAGAGTCATTGTTGTCCAGGTGAGGCAAGATCGGACCACACGAACCAGGCCAGGAGAGCCCAATATGGGAACCAGAGCCAACAGATCCATGTGAGTTCCAGGTGGGAACACAGTCACAAGGTCCAGTTTAGGCGCAATTGGCAACAGAATTCACCAAGTCCAGGGGAGGGCCAGGTGGCGACCACTCACCACATTCAGGTGCGGACCAGCTAAGGTCCAGAATCACCAGGCCCAAGAGAAGTCAAAGGGGTGACCAGAGTCAACATGTAAGGGTGAGGCCCAGAGGGGGAACCAGAGTAACCAGTTTAGTTTGAGGCCCAGAATGGGACCAGAGGTCCCTGGTCAGAGTGAGGCCCAGGTATTTAATAGAGTGTCCAGGTCCCAAAGATGCCTGGGTGTGGAACAGAGTTACTAGGGCCATGCAGGCCTAGATGGGGAACAGAATCACCAGGTCCTGGTGAGGCATAGAATAAGACAACAGTCAGCAGTATCAGGGGAGCCCCTTGTGGGACCCAGAGCCACTCTATCCAGCTGAGTCCCAGGTCCATGTGAGACCCACGTGAGGACCAGATTCATCAGGTCGATTTGAGGCATAGCTGGGGACAAGAGTCACCAGGTCTGGGTGCGGCCTAGGTGGGGCAAGATTCAGCAGTTCTGAGTTAGGTCAAAGTGGTGACAAGAGTCAACAGGTCCAGGTGAGGCCAAACTGAGGACCAGAATCACCAGGTCCAGGTGAGGTCCATGTTGGAAAGAGAGTCACCAGGTCCAGGAGAGGTCCAGGTGGGACCAGAGTCACCAGATCCAGGTGAAGACCAGGTGCGGACCAGAGTCACCAGATCCAGGTGAATCCCAGGTGGGGACCAGACTCACTAGGTCCCGATGAGGCCCAGGTAAGAACCAGAGTTACCAGGTACAGGTGAGGCCCCGGTGGGGATCAGAGGCAACAGATCCATGTGAGGCCGGCTTTGGGACCATGGTCAACAGTTCTACTTGAGGCCCAGGTGTGGAACACAGTAAGCAGATCCAGGTGAGTCCCCGGTGGTGACAAGAGTCACCACGTCCAGGTGAGGCCCAGGTGGGGACCAGGATGACCAGGTACAGGGGAGGCCCTTGAAAGAACCAGAGTCAACATTTCGAGGTCAGGCGCATGTGGCAACCAGGGTCAGTAGGTCCAAGTCAGGCCAATGTGGGGTTCACAGTCACTAGGGCACGGTGAGACCCAGAGGGGGACCAGCGTCACCTGGTCCAGGTGAGGTCCAGTTGTGGAACACAGTCACCGGGTCCAAATTTTGCCCAGTTGAGGACCTGGTTCAACAGGGCCAGTTGAGGCCCAGAAGGGGACCGGAGTCCCAAAATCCAGGTGATGCCCAGGTGGGGACCACAGTCACCATATCCAGGGTAGACTCAGGTGCAGACCAGAATCACCAGGTCCAGGTGAGGTGCAGGTGGCAACCACACTCACCAGGTCCCGGTGAGGCCCTGGTGGGGACCAGAGTCACGAGGTATTTGAGAAGCTAGAAACACTGCAGCCACCAAGTCCACATGATGTCGATGTGGGAACGAGAATCACCAGTTACAGGTGAGGACCAGGTGGGGATCCGACTCACCATATCCAGGTGAGACCCAGGTGGGAACAAGTGTCACCATGTCCAGGTGTCGCCCAGGTGAAGACCGGAGTTAATAGGTCCGGCTGGGTCACTGTTAGTGAACAGTGTAACCATATCCTGATGCTACCCAGGTGGGTACCAGAGACAACAGGTCCTGGTGAGTCCCAGGTGGGTCCAGAGACATTAGTTCCAGGTGAGGTCCCAATGGGAATCACAGTCTCCAGGTCAGGTGAGGCTATGCTTAGCATCAGAGTCACCAGTTACAGGTGAGGCCCACGTGGAGCCAGAGTCACCTGGTACAGTAGAGGCCAAAGTCAGGACCAGAGTTACCAGGATCAGGACAGTCCCAGTGGGGAATAGAGTAACCATGTCCCGATGATGCCCATGTAGACCCAGAGCCACCAGGTGCGGATGAGGCGCAGGTGGGGAGCATATTCACGAGGTCCCGGTGAGGCCCAGTTGAGGACCAGAGTCACCAGGTCTAGTTGAGGCCTAGAGGGGTAGCAGATTCACCTGGTCTAGGTGACCTCCAGATGGGGACCAGATTCACCATGTCAGGCTGAGGCCCAGAGGGGATCCAGAGTCATCAGATCCAGGTGAGGCTCAGGTGTGGAACAGAGTATCCAGGTCATAATGGTCCACAGGTGAGGACCAGAGTCAGCAGATCTGGGTAAGGCCCAGTTAGGATCAGAGTCATCAGTTCCAATGAGGCCAAGAAGGAGTGCACAGCAATCAGGTCCAGGTGGGGAACAAATTCACCAGGAATGAGTGAGGCCCAATGGGGAGAAGATTCACCAGGTCCAGGTGATTCCCAGGTGGTGACCAGAGTTACTAGTTGCAGGTGAGGACCAGGTAAGGACCAGATTCACCAGGTCCAAGTGAGGCCCACTTTGGGACATGTGTCACCAGGTATGGGTGAGGCCCAGGTGGCAACCCCACTCACCAGGTCCAGGTGAGGCCAAAATGCAGGCCATGCAGAGGAACCATGTCCCGATAATGCTCAGGTAGGGACCAGAGTTACCAGGTCCAGGTGAGGCCAACCTGCAGGCCATGCAGAGGAACCGTGTCCCGATAATGCCCAGGTAGGGACCAGAGTTAGGAGTTGCAGGTGAGGCCCTAATGGGGACCGGAGTCACCAGGTAAATGTGAGTCTACAAGAACACCACAGTCACCAGGTCCAGGTGTGGTTCATGTGGGAACAAGAGTCACGAGGTCCAGGTGAGACCCAGGTGGGGACCAGAGTCACCGGGTCCAGATTAAGGACTAGGTGGGGGAGCAGAGTGATCAGGACCAATTGAGGCCAAAGTCCGGAGCAAAGTTATCATGTCCAGGTGAGGCCCAGGTGGGGAACAGAGTAACCATGTCCCCTTGATGCCAGGTGGGAAAAGAGTCACAAGGTCCACACGAGGCCTAAGTGAGGAGTAGATTCACTAGGTCCTGTTGAGGCCCAGTTGAGGAGCCGTGTCCCCAGCTCCGGGTGAGTCCCAGAGGGGGACCAGAGTCACCCGTTCTGGTGATATCCAGCTGGAGACCAGAGTCACCACGTCAGGGTGAGGCCTAGAGGGGGACGAGAATCACTAGGTCCAGGTGAGGCCCTGATGTGGAACTGAGAAACCAGGTCCCATGATGCTCATATGAGGACCTGAGTCACCAGGTCCAGGTGATGTCCCTGTGGGAACCAGTCACCTCGTCCAGGTGAGGCCCAGGTGGGACCACAGTCACCAGGTCCAGGTGAGGCCCAGGTATAAAAGAGAGTATCCAGGTCCCAGTGATGCCCAGGTAAGGACCAGAGTCAACAGGTCCAGATGAGGAGCAGGTGGGAAGCATATTCACTAGGTTCCGGTGAGGCCCAGTTGAGGACCAGAGTCACCAGGTCTAGTTGAGCCCTAGAGGGTTTCCAGATTCACCTGGTCTAGGTGACATCCAGATGTGGACCATAGTCACCATGTCAGGGTGAGGCCAAGAGGGGATCCAGAGTCATCATGTGCCGGTGAGGCTCAGGCGTGGAACAGAGTATCCAGGTCATAATGGTCCACAGGTGAAGAACAGAGTCACCAGATCTGGCTGAGACCCAGTTAGGATCAGAGTCATCAGTTCCAGGTGAGGCCAAGAAGGAGTCCACAGCAATCAGGTCCAGGTGAGGAACAAAGATACCAGGACATGGTGAGGCACAGATGGGGACCAGATTCACCAGGTCCAGGTGAGGCCCAGGTGGTGACCAGGGTTACCACTTCCAGGTGAGGATAAGGTAAGGACCAGATTCACCAGGTCCAATTTCGGCCCACGTGGGGACCTTTGTCACCAGGTATGGGTGAGGCCCAGGTGGAAATCCCAATCACCAGGTCCAGGTGAGGCCAACGTGCAGGCCATGCAGAGGAACCATGTCCCGATGATGCCCAGTTAGGGACAAGAGACACCAGGTCCAAATGAGGCCTAAATGGAGCATATTCACTAGGTTCATATGAGACCCAGTTGAGGACCTGTGTCACCAGATCTGGTTGAGGCCTAAAGGGGTACAAGAGTCACCTAGTCCAGATGACATCCAGATGGGGACCAGAGTCACCAGGTCAGGGTGAGGACCAGAGAGGTTCCAGAGTCATCATGTCCAGGTGAGGCTCAGGTGTGGAACAGAGTCACCAGGTATCAATGATGCCCAGGTGAGGACCAGAGTCACCAGGTCTGGGTGACGCACAGATAGGATCAGAGTCACCAGCTCCAGGGGAGGCCAAGAAAGTGTCCAGAGCATTCAAGTCCAGGTGGGGAACAGTCACCAGGACTGGGTGAGGCTCAGATGGGGACCAGATTCACCAGGTCCACGTGAGGCCCAGCTGGAGACCAGAGTCCCCAGGTCTGGGAGAGAACCAGGTAAGGACCAGATTCACCAGGTCCAAGAGCCCCACGCGGGGACCTGAGTCACCAGGTATGGGTGAGGCCCAGGTGGCAACCCCACTCACCATGTCCAGGTGAGGCCAACTTTTGGCCAGAGTCACTAGATCCAGTTGAGGCCCTAGTGGGGACCGGAATCACCAGGTAAATATGAGTCTACAAGAACACCACAGTCACCAGGTCCAGGTGTTGTTCATGTGGGAACGAGAGTCACCAGGTCCAGGAGAGACCCAGGTGGGGACCACAGTCACCAGGTCCAGATTGAGGCCTAGGTCGTGGGACCAGAGTCATCAGCACCAGTTGAGGCCAATGTGTGGAGAAAAGTTACCATGTCCAGGTGAGGCCCAGGTGGGGAACAGAGTAACCATGTCCCATTGATGCCAGGTGGGAAAAGAGTCACAAGGTCTAGGCGAGGCCAAAGTGAGGAGTAGATTCAATAGGTCCTGTTGAGGCCCTGTTTAGGACCGGTGTCCCCAGCTCCGGGTGAGACCCAGAGAGGGACCAGAGTCACGCGGTTCTGGTGATATCCAGGTGGGGACCAGAGTCACCACGTCAGGGAGAGGCCCAGAGGGGGACGAGAATCACTAGGTCCAGGTGAGGCCCCGATGTGGAACTGAGAAACCAGGTCCCATGATGCTCATATGAGGACCTGAGTCACCAGGTCCAGGTGAGGGCCCTGTGGGAACCAGTCACCTCGTCCAGGTGAGGCCCACGTGGGACCACAGTCACAAGGTCCAGGTAAGGCCCAGGTATATAAGAGAGTATCCAGGTCCCAATGATGCCCAGGGAAGGACCAGAGTCAACAGATCCAGGAGAGGCCCAAATATGGATCAGAGTCATTGTTTTCCAAGTGAGGCCAGATGGAGACCAAGGAACCAGGTCGAGGAGAACCCCATATGGGAACCAGAGCCACCAGATCCAGGTAAGGTTCAGGTAAGACCACAGTCACAAGGTCCAGGTGAGGCCAAGGTGGCAACAGGATGCACCAAGTCCAGGTGAGGCCCAGGTGGCGACCAGTCACAACATCCAGGTGCGGACCAGCTAAGGACCAGATTCACCAGACCCTAGTGAAGCCCAAGGGGTGACCAGAGTCACCAGGTAAGGCTGAGTCCCAGAGAGGGACCAGAGTCACCCGTTCTGGTGATATCCAGCTGGAGACCAGAGTCACCACGTCAGGGTGAGGCCAAGAGGGGGACGAGAATCACTAGGTCCAGGTGAGGCCCCGATGTGGAACTGAGAAACCAGGTCCCATGATGCCCATATGAGGACCTGAGTCACCAGGTCCAGGTGAGGTCCCTGTGGGAACCAGGCACCTCGTCCAAGTGAGGCCCAGGTGGGACCACCGTCAAAAGGTCCAGGTGAGGCCCAGGTATATAAGTGAGTATCCAGGTCCCAATGAGGCCAGGTAAGGATCAGAGACAACAGATCCAAGATAGGCCCAAATATGGATAAGAGTCATTGTGTTCCAGGTGAGGCCAGATGGAGACCACAGGAACCAGGTCCAGGAGAGCCCAATAGGGAACCAGAGCCACCAGAACAATGTGAGGTCCAGGTGGCAACACAGTCACAAGTTCCAGGTGAGGCGCAATTGGCAACAGGATTCACCAAGACCAGGGGAGGCCCAGGTGGCGACCAGTCACCACATCCAGGTGCGGACCAGCTAAGGTCCAGATTCACCAGGCCCAAGAGAAGTCAAAGGGGTTACCAGAGTCACCAGGTAAGGGTGAGGCCCAGAGGGGGTACCAGAGTAACCAGTTTAGTTTGAGGCCCAGAATGGGACCAGAGGTCCCTGGTCAGAGTGAGGCCCAGGTGTGGAATAGAGTATCCAGGTCCCAATGATGCCTGGGTGAGGAACAGAGTTACTAGGGCCATACAGGTCTAGATGGGGAACAGAATCACCAGGTCCTGGTGAGGCATAGAATAAGACCACAGTCAGCAGTATCAGGTGAGCCCCTTGTGGGAACCAGAGCCACTCTATCCAGCTGAGTCCCAGGTCCATGTGATACCCACGTGAGGACCAGATTCATCAGGTCGAATTGAGGCATAGCTGAGGACAAGAGTCACCAGTTCTGGGTGCGGCCTAGTTGGGGCAAGATTCAGCAGTTCTGAGTTAGGTCAAAGTGGGGACAAGAGTCAACAGGTCCAGGTGAGGCCAAACTGAGGACAAGAGTCACCAGGTCCAGGTGACGTCCAGGTGGGGACCAGTGTCATCAGATCCAGGTGAAGTCCAGGTGGGGCCCAGAGTCACGAGATCCAGGTGAAGTCCAGGTGGGGACCAGAGTCAATAGGTCCAGATGAGGCCCAGGTGATGACCAGAGTCACCAGGTACACGTGAGGCCCCGGTGGGGATCAGAGGCAACAGGTCATGTGAGGCCGGCTTAGGGACCATGGTCAACAGGTGTACTTGAGGCCCAGGTGTGGAACACAGTAAGCAGGTCCAGGTGATTCCCCGGTGGTGACAAGTGTCACCACGTCCTGGTTTGGCCCAGGTGGGTACCAGAATCACCAGGTACAGTGGAGGCCCTTGAAAGAACCAGAGTCAACAGTTCGAGGTCAGGCGCAGGTGGCAACCAGGGTGAGCAAGTCCAAGTCAGGCCAAAGTGGGGTTCAAAGTCACTAGGGCACGTGAGACCCAGAGGGGGACCAGAGTGACCTGGTCCAGGTGAGGTCCAGTTGTGGAACACAGTCACCGGGTCCCAAATTTGCCCAGTTGTGGACCATGGTCAACAGGGCCAGGTGAGGCCCAGATGGGGACCGGAGTCCTGAAATCCAGGTGAATCCCAGGTGGGGACCACAGTCACCAGATCCAGGGTAGTCTCAGGTGCAGACCAGAATCACCAGGTCCAGGTGACATCCAGAAGGGGACCAGAGTCACCAGGTCAGGGTGAGGCCCAGAGATTTTCCACAGTCATCAAGTCCAGGTGAGGCTCAGGTGTGGAACAGAGTCACCAGGTACCAACGATGCCCAGGTGAGGACCAGAGTCACCAGGTCTGGGTGATGCGCAGATAGAATCAGAGTCACCAGTTCCAGGTGAGGCCAAGAAAGAGTCCAGAGCAATCAGGTCCAGGTGGGGAACAAAGAACCCAGGACTGGGTGAGACCCAGATCGGGACCAGATTCACCAGGTCCAGGTGAGTCCCAGGTGGTGACCAGAGTCCCCGGGTCCGGGAAGGACCAGGTAAGGACCAGATTCACCAGGTCCAAGTGGCCCACGTGGGGACCTGAGTCAAAAGGTATGGGTGAGGCCCAGGTGGCAAGCCCACTCACCAGGTCCAGGTGAGGCCAACCTGCAAGCCAGAGTCTCCAGATCCAGGTGAGGCCCTAGTGGGCCCGGAGTCACCAGGTAAATGTGAGTCTACAGGAACACCACAGTCACCAGGTCCTCGTGTGGTTCATGTGGGAAGGAGTGTTACCAGGTCCAGGTGAGACCCAGGTGGGGACCACAGTCACCAGGTCCAGATTGAGGCCTAGGTGAGGGGACCAGAGTCACCAAGACCAGTTGAGAACAAAGTGTAGAAAAAGTTATCATGTCCAGGTGAGGCTCAGGTGGGGAACAGAGTAACCATGTCCCATTGATGCCATGTGGGAAAAGAGTCACAAGGTCCAGACGTGGCCTAACTGAGGAGTAGATTCATCAGGTCCTGTTGAGGCCCAGATTAGGACCACTGTCCCCAGCTCCGGGTGAGTCCCAGAGGGGGACCAGAGTCACTGGTTCTGGTGATATCCAGGTGGTGACCAGAGTCACCACGTCAGGATGAAGCCCAGAAAGGGACGAGAATCACTAGGTCCTGGTGAGGCATAGAATAAGACCACAGTCACCAGTATCAGGTGAGCCCCTTGTGGGAACCACAGCCACTCTATGCAGCTGAGTCCCAGGTCCATGTGAGGCCCACGTGAGGACCAGATTCATCAGGTCGAATTGAGGCATAGCTGGGGACAAGAGTCACCAGGTCTGGGTGCGGTCTAGGTGGGGCATGATTCAGCAGTTCTGAGTTAGGTCAAAGTGGGGATGAGAGACACCAGGTCCAGGTGAGGCCTAACTGAGGACCAGAGTTACCAGATCCAGGTGAGGTCCATGTTGGAAAGAGAGTCACCAGGTCGGGAGAGGTCCAGGTGGGGACCAGAGTCACCAGATCCAGGTGAACTCCAGGTGGGGACCAGAGTCACCAGATACAGGTGAAGCCCAGGTGGGGACCAGAGTCACTAGGTCCAGAAGAGGCCCAGGTGAGGACCAGAGTTTCCAGGTACACGTGATGCCCCGGTGGGGATCAGAGGCAACAGGTCCATGTGAGGCCGGCTTAGGGACCATGGTCAACAGATCTACTTGAGGCCCAGGTTTGGAACAAAGTAAGCAGGTCCAGGTGAGTCCCTGGTGGTGACAAGAGTCACCACGTCCAGGTGAGGCCCAGGTGGGGACCAGGATCACCAGGTCCAGGGGAGGACTTTGCAAGAACCAGAGTCAACAGTTCGAGGCCAGGCGCAGGTGGCAACCAGGGTCAGCAGGTCCAAGTCAGGCCACAGTGGGTTTCACAGTCACTAGGGCACGGTGACACCCAGAGGGGGACCAGATTCACCTGGTCCAGCTGAGGTCCAGTTGTGGAACACAGTCACCGGGTCCCAATTTTGCCCAGTTGAGGACCATGGTCAACAGGGCCAGGTGAGGCCCAGATGGGGATCTGAGTCCCCAAGTCAAGGTGAAGCCCAGGTGGGGACCACAGTCCCCAGATCCAGGGAAGTCTCAGGTGCAGACCAGAGTCACCATGTCCAGGTGTAGCCCAATTGAAGAGCAGAGTGAATAGGTCCGGCTGGGTCACTGTTAGAGAACAGTGTAACCATATCCTGATGCTACCCAGGTGGGTACCAGAGACACCAGGTCCTGGTGAGGCCCCGGTGGGACCAGAGTCATGAGGTCCAGTTGAGGTCCCGATGGGAACCACAGTCACCAGGTCAGGTGAGGCCATGCTTAGGATCAGAGTCACCAGTTACAGGTGAGGACCAGGTGGAACCAGAGTCACCTGGTACAGAAGAGGCCAAAGTCAGGACCAGAGTTACCAGGATCAGGTCAGTCCCAGTGAGGAATAGAGTAACCATGTCCCGATGATGCACAAGTAGAACCCGAATCACCAAGTCCAGATGAGGCGCAGGTGGGGAGCATATTCAGTAGGTCGCGGTGAGGCCCACTTGAGGACCAGATGCCCCCGGGCTAGTTTAGGCTTAGAGGGGTACCAGATTCACCTGGTCTAGGTGACATCCAGATGGGGACCAGAGTCACCATGTCAGGCTGTGGCCCAGAGGGGATCCAGAGTTATTATGTCCAGGTGAGGTAAGGTGTGGAACAGAGTATCCAGGACTTAATGGTCCACAGGTGAGGACCAGAGTCACCAGATCTGGGTGAGGCCCAGTTAGGATCAGAGTCACCAGTTCTAGGTTAGGCCAAGAAGGAGTCCTTAGCAATCAGGTCCAGGTGGGATCAAAGTCACCAGGACTGGGTGAGGCCCAGATGGGGACCAGATTCACCAGGTCCAGGTGATTCCCAGGTGGTGACCAGAGTTACCAGGTCCGGGTGAGCACCAGGTAAGGACCAGATACAAGGTCCAAGTGAGGCCCACTTGGGAACCTGAGTCACCAGGTATGGGTGAGGCCCAGGTGGCAACCCCACTCAACAGGTCCAGGTGAGGCCACCTGCAGGCCATGCAGAGGAACCATGTCCCGATGATGCCCAGCTAGGGACAGGGCTTACCATGTCCAGGTGAGGCCAACCTGCAGGACATGCTGTGGAACCATGTCCCGATGATGCCCAGGTAGTGACCAGAGTCACCAGGTGCAAATGAGGCCAAGATGGAGCATATTCACTAGGTCCAGGTGAGGCCCACTTGAAGACCAGAGTCACCAGAACTGGTTGAGGACTATCGGGGTACAGAATCACCTGGTCCAGGTGACATCCAGATGGGGACCAGCCTCACCAGGTCAGGGTGAGGCCCAGAGAGGTTCCAGAGTAATCATGTCCAGGTGAGGCTCAGGCGTGGAACAGAGTCACCAGGTACAAATGATGCCCATGTTAGGGTCAGAGTCGCCAGGTCTGGGTGACGCGCAAATAGGATCAGAGTCACCAGTTCCAGGTGAGGCCAAGAAAGAGTCCAGAGCAATCAGGTCCACGTGTTAAACGAAGTCACCAGGACTGGGTGAGGCCCAGATGGGGACCAGATTCACCAGATCCAGGTGAGGCCCAGGTGGTGACCAGAGTCCCCGGGTCTGGGAGAAGACCAGGTAAGGACCAGATTCACCAGGTCCAAGATGCCCAGGTGGGGACCTGAGTCACCAGGTATGGGTGAGGCCCAGTTGGCCACCCCACTCAGCAGGTCCCGGTGAGTCCAACATGCAGGTCAGAGTCACCAGATCCACGTGAGGCCCTGGTGGGGACCGGAGTCACCAGGTAAATATTAGTCTACAAGAACACCACAGCCACCAGGTCCAGGTGTGGTTCATGTGGGAACAAGAGTCACCAGGTCCAGGTGAGACCCAGGTGGGACCACAGTCACCAGGTCTAGATTGAGACCTAGGTGGGGGGACCAGAGTCATCAGGACGAGTTGAGGCCAAAGTGTGGAGGAAAGTTATCATATCCAGGTGAGGCCCAGGGGGGGAACAGTGTAACCATGTCCCATTGATGCCAGGTGGGAAAAAAGTCACAGGTCCAGACGAGGCCTGAGTGAGGAGTAGATTCACCAGGTCTTGTTGAGGCCCAGTTGAGGACCAGTGTCCCCAGCTCCGGGAGAGTCCCAGAGGGGGACCAGAGTGACCCGGTTCTGGTGATATCCAGGTGGGGACCAGACTCACCACGTCAGGGTGAGGCACAGAGTGGGACGAGAATCACTAGGTCCAAGTGAGGCCCCAATATGGAAGTGAGAAACCAGGTCCCATGATGCCCATATGAGGACCTGAGTCACCAGGTCCAGGTGAGCTCCCTGTGGGAACCAGTCACCTCGTCCAGGTGAGGCTCAGGTGGGACCACAGTCACCGGTCCAGGTGAGGCCCAGGTATATAAGAGAGTATCCAGCTCCCAATGATGCCCAAGTAAGGACCAGAGTCAACAGGTACAGGAGAGGCTCAAATATTGTTCAGAGTCATTGTGTTCCAAGTGAGGCCAGTTGGAGACCACAGGAACCAGGTCCAGGAGAGCCCCATATGCGAACCAGAGCCACCAGATCCAGGTGAGGTACAGGTGGGACCACAGTCACAAGGTCCAGGTGAGGCGCAGGTGGCAACAGGATTCACCAAGTCCAGGTGAGGCCCAGGTGGCGACCAGTCTCCAGATCCAGGTGCGGACCAGCTAAGGACCAGATTCACCAGACCCTAGTGAAGCCCAAGGGGTGACCAGAGTCACCAGGTAAGGCTGAGGCCCAGAGGGGAAACAGAGTAACCAGTTTAGTTTGAGGCCCAGAATGGGACCAGAAGTCCCTGGTCAAAGTGAGGCCCAGGTGTGGAATAGAGTATCCAGGGTGAGGATCATTGGGTCCATCACCCAATGATGACTGGGTGAGGACCAGAGGCACTAGGGCCATGCAGGCCCAGATGGGGAACAGAATAACTACGTCCTGGTGAGGCATAGAATAAGACCACAGTCAGCAGTATCAGGTGTGCCCCTTGTGGGAACCAGAGCCACTCTATCCAGCTGAGTCCCAGGTACATGTGAGGCACACGTGAGGACCAGATTCATCAGGTCGAATTGAGGCATAGCTGGGGACAAGAGTCACCAGGTCTGGGTGCGGCCTATGTGGGCAAGATTCAGCAGTTCTGAGTTAGGTCAAAGTGGGGACGAGAGACACCAAGTCCAGGTGAGGCCAAACTGAGGACCAGAGTCACCAGATCCACATGAGGTCCATGTTGGAAAGGAGTCACCAGGTCCAGGAGACGTCCTGGGGTGGACCAGAGTAACCAGTTCCAGGTGAAGTCCTGGTGGGGACCAGAGTCACTAGGTCCTGATGAGGCCCAGGTGAGGACCAGAGTTACCAGGTACACGTGAGGCTCCGGTGGGGATCAGAGGCAACATGTCCATGTGAGTCTGGATTGGGGACCATGGTCTACAGGTCTACTTGAGGCCCAGGTGTGGAACACAGTAAGCAGGTCCCGGTGAGTCCCCGGTGGTGACAAGAGTCACCAAGTCCAGCTGAGGCCCAGGTGGGGACCAGGATCACCAGGTCCAGGGGAGGCCCTTGAAAGAACCAGAGTCAACAGTTCGAGGTCAGGCGCAGGTGACAACCAGGGTCAGCAGGTCCAAGTCAGGCCAAATTGGGGTTCACAGTCACTAGGACATGGTGACCCCCAGAGGGGGACCAGAGTCACTTGGTCCAGGTGAGGCCACATCTGGAACACAGTCACCGGGTCCCAATTTTGCCCAGTTGAGGACAACCCCACTCACCAGGTCCAGGTGAGGCCAACCTGCTGGCCATGCCTGATACTATATCCCGATGATGCCCAGGTAGGGACCAGAGTCACCAGGTCCAAATGAGGCCCAGATGGGGTATATTCACTACGTCCAGGTGAGGCCCAGTTGAGGACCAGAGTCACCAGATCACCTTGAGCCCTAGAGGGGTACCAGAATCACCTGGTCCAGGTGACATCCAGATGGGGACCAGAGTCACCAGGTCAGAGTGAGTCCCAGAGAGGTTCCAGAGTCATCATATCCAGGTGAGGCTCAGGTGTGGAACAGAGTAACCAGGTATCAATGATGCCAAGGTGAGGACCAGAGTCACCAGATCTGGGAGACGCACAATAGGATCAGAGTCACCAGTTCCAGGTTAGGCCAAGAAGGAGTCCACAAAAATCAGGTCCAGGTGGCGAACAAAGTCACCAGGAATGGGTGAGGCCCAGATGGGGACCAGATTCACCAGCTCCAGGTGAGGCCCAGGTAGTGAGCAGAGTCCCCGGGTCTGGGAGAGGACCAGGTAAGGACCAGATTAATAGGTCAAAGAGGCCCACGTGGGGACCTGAGTCACCAGGTTTGGGTGAGGCCCAGGTGGCAACCCCACTCACCAGGTCCAAGTGAGGCCAACCTGCAGGCCAGAGTCACCAGATATAGGTGAGGCCCTAGTGAGGACCGGAGTCACCAGGTAAATGTGAGTTTACAAGTACACCACAGTCACCAGGTCCAGGTGTGGTTCCTGTGGGAACGAGAGTCACCAGGTCCAGGTGAGACCCAGGTGGGGACAACAGCCTCCAGGTCCAAATTGAGGCCTCGGTTGGGGGACCAGGGTCATTAGGACCAGTTGAGGCCAAAGTGCGGAGATAAGTTATCATGTCCATGTGAGGCCCAGGTGCGGAACAGAGTAACCATGTCCCATTGCTGCCAGGTGGGAAAAGAGTCACAAGGTCCAGACGAGGCCTAAGTGAGGAGGAGATTCACCAGGTCCTGTTGAGGCCTAGCTGAGGACCAGTGTCCCCAGCTCCGGGTGTGTCCCAGAGGGGGACCAGAGTCCCCCGGTTCTGGTGATATCCAGGTGGGGACCAGAGTGACCACGTCAGGTTGAGGCCCAGAGAGGGACGAGAATCACTAGGTACAGGTGAGGCTCCGATGTGGAACTGAAACCAGGTCCCATGATGCCCATATGAGGACCTGAGTCACCAGGTCCAGGAGAGGTCCCTGTGGGAACCAGTCACCTCGTCCAGGTGAGGCCTATGTGGGACCACAGTCACCAGGGCCAGGTGGGGCCAAGACATATAAGAGAGTATCCAGGTCCCAATGATGCCCAGGTAAGGACCAGTGTCAACAGGTCCAGGAGAGGCCCAAATATGGATCAGAGTCATTGTGTCCCAGGTGAGGCCAGATGGAGACCACAGGAACCAGGTCCAGGAGAGCCCCATATGGGAACCAGAGACACCAGATCCCGGAGAGGTCCAGGTGGGACCACAGACACAAGGTCCAGGTGAGGCGCAGGTGGCAACAGGATTTACCAAGTAGGTGAAGCCCAGGTGGCGACCAGTCACCACATCCAGGTGCGGACCAGCTAAGGACCAGATTCACCAGGCGCAAGTGAAGCCAAAAACGTAACCCGAGTAACCAGGTAAGTGTGAGTCCCAGAGAGGGAAGCAGAGTAACCACTTTAGTTTGAGGCCCAGAATGGGACCAGAGGTCCCTGGTCAAAGTGAGGCCCAGTGTGGAATAGAGTATCCAGGTCCCAATGATGCCTGGGTGAGTACCAGAGTCACTATGGCCATGGAGTCCCAGATGGGGAACAGAATCACTAGGTCTTGGTGAGGCATAGAATACGACCACAGACAGCAGTATCAGGTGAGCCCCTTGTGGGAACCAGAGCCACTCTATCCAGCTGAGTCCCAGGTCCATGTGAGGCCCCCCTGAGGACCAGATTCATCAGGTCGAATTGAGGCATAGCTGGGGACAAGAGTCATCAGGTCTGGGTGCGGCCTAGATCGGGCAAGATTCGGTAGTTCTGAGTTAGGTCAAAGTGGGGATGAGAGACACCAGGTCCTGGTGAGGCCATACTGAGGACCAGAGTCACCAGATCCAGGTGAGGTCCATGTGGGGACCAGGGTCACCAGATCCAGGTGAATTCCAGGTGGTTACCAGAGTCACCAGATCCAGGTGAAGCCCCGATGGGGACCAGAGTCACTAGGTCCAGATGAGGCCCAGGTGAGGACCAGAGTTACCAGGTACACATGAGGCCCTGGTGGAGATCAGAGGCAACACGTCCATGTGAGTCCGGCTTCGGGACCATGGTGAACAGGTCTACTTGAGTCCCAGGAGTGGAACACAGTATGCAGGTCCAGGGGAGTTCCCGGTGGTGACAAGAGTCACTACGTCCAGGTGAGGCCCAGGTGGGGACCAGGATCACCAGGTACAGGGGAGGCCCTTGAAAGAACCAGAGTCAACAGTTCGAGGTCAGGTGTAGGTGGCAACCAGGGTCAGCAGGTCCCAGTAAAGCCAAAGTGGGGTTCACAGTCACTAGTGCATGGTGAGACCCAGAGGGGAACCAGAGTCACATGGTCCAGGTGAGGTCCAGTTGTGGAACACACTCACCTGGTCCCCATTTTGCCCAGTTGAGGACAGTGGTCAACAGGGCCAGGTGAGGCCCAGATGGGGACCGGAGTCCCCAAATCCAGGTGAAGCCCAGGTGGGGACCACAGTCACCAGATCCAGTGTAGTCTCAGGTGCAGAGCAGAATCACGAAGTCCAGGTGAGGTGCAGGTGGCAACCACACTCACCAGGTCCCGGTGATGCCCTGGAGGAGACAGAGTCACGAGGTACATGAGAAACTAGAAACTCTGCAGCAACCAGGTCCACATGATGTCCATATGGGAACGCGAATCACCAGTTACAGGTGAGGGCCAGGTGGGGATCCGACTCACCATGTCCAGGTGAGACCCAGGTGGGAACCAGTGTCACCATGTCCAGGTGTGGCCCTGGTGTAGACCAGAGTTAATAGGTCAGGCCGGGTCACTGTTAGTGAACAGTGTAACCATATCCTGATGCTACCCAGGTGGGTACCAGAGACACCAGGTCCTGGTGAGGCCCAGGTGGAACCAGAGACCTGAGGTCCAGGTGAGGTCCCGATGGGAACCACAGTCACCAGGTCAGGTGAGGCCATGCTTAGGATCAGAGTCACCAGTTACAGGTGAGGTCCAGGTGGAGCCAGAGTCACCTGGTACAGAAGAGGCCAAAGTCAGGATCAGAGTTACCAGAACCAGGTCAGTCCCAGTGGGGAATACAGTAACCATTTCCCGAGGATGCCCAGGTAAAACCAGAGTCACCATGCCCAGAAGCGGCGCAGATGGGGAGCATATTCACTAGGTTCCGGTGAGGCCCAGTTGAGGACCAGTGTCACGAGGTCAAGTTGAGGCCTAGAGGGGTACCAGATTCACCTGGTCTAGGTGAAATCCAGATGGGGACCAGAGTCACCATGTCAGGCTGAGACCCAGAGGGGATCCAGATTCAACATGTCCAGGTGAGGCTCACGTGTGGAACAGTGTATCCAGTTCATAATGGTCCACAGGTGAGGACCAGAGTGACCAGATCTGGGTGAGGCCCAGTTAGTATCAGAGTCACCAGTTCCAGGTGAGCCCCAGAAGGTGTCCACAGCAATCAGGTCCAGGTGGGGAACAAAGTCACAAGGACTGGGTGAGGCCCATATGGGGACCAGATTCACCAGGTCCAGGTGAGAACCAGGTGGTGACCAGAGTCCCCGGGTCTGGGTTAGGACCAGATAAGGACCAGATTCACCAGGTCCAAGAGGCCCACGTGGGGACCTGAGTCATCAGGTACGGGTTAGGCCCAGGTGGCAACCGCACTCACCAGGTCCAGGTGAGGCCAACCTGCAGACCAGAGTCACCAGATCCAGGAGAGGCTCTAGTGGGGACCGGAGTCACCAGGTAAATGTGAGTCTACAAGAAAACCAGTAACCAGGTCCAGGTGTATTACAGGTGGGAACGAGATCAACAGGTCCAGGTGAGACCCAGGTGGGGACCACAGTCACCAGGTCCAGATTGAGGCCTAATGGGGGGACCAGAGTCATCAGGACCAGTTGAGAACAAAGTGCGGAGCAAAGTTATCATGTCCAGGTGAGGCCCAGGTGGGGAACAGAGTAACCATGTCCCATTGATGCCAGGTGGGAAAAGAGTCACAAGGTCCAGACGAGGCCTAACTGAGGAGTAGATTCACCAGGACCTGATGAGGCCCAGATTAGGACCACTGTCCCCAGCTCCGGGTGAGTCCCAGAGGGGGACCACAGTCACTGGTTCTGGTGATATCGAGGTAGTGACCAGAGTCACCACGTCAGGGTGAGGCCCAGAGCGTGACGAGAATCACTAGGTCCAGGTGAGGCCCCAATGTGGAACTGAAAAAACAAGGTCCCATGATGCCCATATGAGGACCTGAGTCACCAGGTCCAGGTGTGGTCCCTGTGGGAACCAGTCACTTCGTCCAGGTGAGGCCCAGGTGGGACCACAGTCAACAGGTCCAGGTGAGGCCCAGGTATATAATGAGTATCCAGGTCCCAATGATGCCCAAGTAAGGACCAGAGTCAACAGGTCCTGCAGAGGCCCAAATATGGATCAGAGTCATTTTGTTCCAGTTGATGCCTGATGGAGACCACAGGAACCAGGTCCAGGAGAGCCCCATATGGGAACCAGAGCCACCAGATCCAGGTGACGTCCAGGTGGGACCAGAGTCACAAGGTCCAGGTGAGGCGCAGGTGGCAACAGGATTCACCAAGTCCAGGTGAGGACCAGGTGGCGACCAGTCACCAGATCCAAGTGAGGACAAGCTAAGGACCAGATTCACCAGGGCCAAATGAAGCCAAAGGGGTGACCAGAGTCACCAGTTAAGGGTGATTCCCAGAGGGAGAACCACAGTAACCAGTTTAGTTTGAGGCCCAGAATGTGACCAGAGGTCCCTAGTCAGAGTGAGGCCTAGGTGTGGAATAGTGTATCCAGGTCCCAATGATGCCTGTGAGGACCAGAGTCACTAGGGCCATGCAGGCCCAGATGGGGAACAGAATCACTAGGTCCTGGTGAGGCATAGAATAAGACCACAGTCAGCAGTATCATTTGAGTCCCTTGCGGGAACCAGAGCCACTCTATCCAGCTGAGTCCCAGGTGATGTGAGGCTCACGTAAGGAACAGATTCATTAGGTCGAAATGAGGCATACCTGGGGACAAGAGTCACCAGGTATGGGTGCGGTCTAGGTGGGGCAAGATTCAGCAGTTCTGAGTTAGGTCAAAGTAGGGACGAGAGACGCCAGGTCCAGGTGAGGCCAAACTGAGGACCAGAGTCACCAGATCCATGTGAGGTCCATGTTGGAAAGAGAGTCACCAGGTCCAAGAGAGGTCCAGGTGGGGACCAGAGTCACCAGATCCAGGTGAAGTCCAGGTGGGGACCAGAGTCACCAGATTCAGGTGAAGCCCAGGTGGGGACAAGAGTCACTAGGTCCAGATGAGGCCCAGGTGAGGACCAGAGTTACCAGGTACACATGAGGCCCAGGTGGGGATCAGAGGCAACAGGTCCATGTGAGGCCGGCTTGGGGACCATGGTCAACAGGTCTACTTGAGGCCCTGGTGTGGAATACAGTAAGCAGGTCCAGGTGAGTGCCCGCTGGTGACAAGAGTCACCACGTACAGGTGAGTCCCAGGTGGGGACCAGGATCACCAGGCACAGGGGAGGCCCTTGAAAGAACCAGAGTCAACAGGTTGAAGTCAAGCGCAGGTGGCAACCAGGGTCAACAGGTCCAAGTCAGGCCAAAGTGGGGTTCAGAGTCATTAGGGCACGGTGAGACCCAGAGGGGGACCAGAGTCACCTGGTCCAGGTGAGGTCCATTTGTGGAACACAGTCACCGGGCCCCAATTTTGCCGAGTGAGGACCATGATCAACAGGGCCAGGTGAGGCCCAGATGGGGACCGGAGTCCCCAAATCCTGGTGAAGACAGGGGGGGACCACAGTCACCAGATCCAGGGTAGTCTCAGGTGCAGACCAGAATCACCAGGTCCAGGTGTTGTGCAGGTGGCAACCACACTCACCAGGTACCGTTGAGGCTCTTGTGGGGACCAGAGTCACGAGGAACGTGAGAAGGTAGAAACACTGCAGCCACCAGATCCACATGATGTCCATGTGGGAACGAGAATCACCAGTTACAGGTGAGGAACTGGTGGGGATCCGACTCAGCATGTCCAGGTGAGACCCAAGTGGGAACCAGTGTCACCATGTCCAGGTGTGGCCCAGGTGAAGACCAGAGTTAATACGTCCGGCAAAGTCACTGTTAGTGAACAGTGCAACCATATCCTGATTCTACCCTGGTGGGTACCAGAGTCACCAGGTCCTGGTGAGGCCCAGGTGGGACCAGAGACATGAGATCCAGGTGAGGTCCCGATGGGAACCACAGTCACCAGGTCTGGTGAGGCCACGCTTTGGATCAGAGTCACCAGTTACTGGTGAGGCCCAGGTGGAGCTAGAGTCACCTGGTCAGAAGAGGCCAAAGTCAGGACCAAAGTTACCAGGATCAGTTCAGTCCCAGTGGTGAATAGAGTAACCATGTACCGATGATGCCCAGGTAGAACCAGAGTCACCAGGTCCAGATGAGGAGCAGGTGGGGAGCATGTTCACTAGGTCTCGGTGAGGCCCAGATGAGGACCAGAATACCCAGGTCTAGTTGAGGCCTAGAGGGGTACCAGATTCACCTGGTCTAGGTGACATCCAGATGGGGACCAGAGTCACCATGTCAGGGTGAGGCCCGGAGGGATCCAGAGTCATCATGTCCAGGTGAGGCTCAGGTGAGGAACAGAGTCACCAGGTACCAATGATGCCCACGTGACGACCAGAGTCACCAGATCTGGGTGACGCGCAGATAGGTTCAGAGTCACCAGTTCCAGGTGAGACCAAGAAAGAGTCCACAGCAATCAGGTCCAGGTGGGGAACAAAGTCACCAGGACTGGGTTAGGCCCAAATGGGAACCAGATTCACCAGGTTCAGGTGAGGCCCAGTTGAGGACCAGTGTCCCCAGCTCCGGGTGGGTCCCAGAGGGGGACCAGAGTCACACGGTTCCGGTGATATCCAGGTGGGGACCAGAGTCACCACGTCAGGGTGATCCCAGAGTGGGACGAGAATCACTAGCTCCAGGAGAGGTCCCGATGTGGAACTGAAACCAGGTCCCATGATACCCATATGAGGACCTGAGTCAGCAGGTCAAGGTGAGGTCCCTGTGGGAACCAGTCATCTCGTCCAGGTGAGGCCCAGGTGGGACCACTGTCACCAGGTCCAGGTGAGGCCCAGGTATATAAGAGCGTATCCAGGTCGCAATGATGCCCAGGTAAGGACCAGAGTCAACAGTCCAGGAGAGGCACAAATATGGACCAGAGTCATTTTGTTCCAGGCGATGCCTGATGGAGACCACAGGAATCAGGTCCAGGAGAGCCCCAGATGGGAAGCAGAGCCACCAGATCTAGGTGAGGTCCTGGTGGGACCACAGTCACAAGGTCCAGGTGAGGCGCAGGTGGCAACAGGATTCACCAAATCCAGGTGAGGCCCAGCTGGCGACCAGTCACCAGATCCAAGTGAGGGCAAGCTAAGGACCAGATTCACCAGGCCCAAATGAAGCCCATGGGGTGACCAGAGTCACCAGGTAAGGGTGAGTCCCAGAGGGGGAACCAGAGTAACCAGTTTAGTTTGAGGGCCAGAATGGGTCCAGAGGTCCCTAGTCAGAGTGAGGTCCAGGTGTGGAATAGTGTATCAGGTCCCAATGATGCATGGGTGAGGACCAGAGTCACTAGGGCCATGCAGGCCCAGATCGGGACAAATCACTAGGTCCTCGTGAGGTATAGAATAAGACCACAGTCAGCCGTATCATTTGATCCCGTTGCGTGAACCAGAGCCACTCTATCCAGCTGAGTTCCAGGTCCATGTGAGGCTCACGTGAGGACCAGATTCATTAGTTCGATTTGAGGCATAGCTGGGGACAAGAGTCACCAGGTCTGTGTGCGGCCTACGTGGGGCAAGATTCAGCAGTTCTGAATTAGGTCAAAGTGGGGACGAGACACGCCAGGTCCAGGTGAGGCCAAACTGAGGACCAGAGTCACCAGATCCATGTGAGGTCCATGTTGGAAACAGAGTCACCAGTCCGGGAGAGGTCCAGGTGGGGACCAGAGTCACCAGATCCAGGTGAAGTCCAGGTCGGGATCAGAGTCACCAGATCCACGTGAAGCCCAGGTGGGGACCAGAGTCACTAGGTCCAGATGAGGCCCAGGTGAGGACCAGAGTTACCAGGTTCACGTGAGGCCCCGGTGGGGATCAGAGGCAACAGGTCCATGTGAGGCAGGCTTGGGGACCATGGTCAACAGGTCTACTTGAGTCCCAGATGTGGAACACAGTAAGCAGGTCCAGGTGAGTGCAACCTGTAGGCCATGCAGTGAAACCATGACCCGATGATGCCGAGGTAGTGACCAGAGTTACCAGGTTCAAATCAGGCCCAGATGGAGCATATTCACTAGGTCCAGTTGAGGCCCAGTTGAGGACCAGAGTCACCAGATCGGGTTGAGGCCTAGAGGAGTACCAGTATCACCTGGTCCAGGTGACACCCAGATGGGGACCAGAGTCACCAGGTCAGGGTGAGACCCAGAAAGGTTCCAGAGTCATCAGTTCCAGATGAGGCTCAGGTGTGGAACAGAGTCTCCAGGTACCAATAACTCCCAGGTGAGGACCAGAGTCACCAGATCTGGGAGTCGCGCATATAGGATCAGAGTCACCAGATCTTGTTGAGGCCTAGAGGGGTAATAGATTCACCAGGTCCAGGTAAGGCACAGGTGGTGACCAGAGTCCCCGTTCTGGGAAAGGACCAGGTAAGGACCAGATTCACTAGGTCCAAGAGGCGCACGTGGACCTGAGTCACCAGGTATGGGTGAGGCCCAGGTGGCAATAACACTCACCAGATCCAGGTGAGGCCAACCTGCAGGCCATGCAGTGGAACCATGTCCCGGTGATGCTCAGGAAGGGACCAGATTTGCCAGGTCCAGTTGAGGCCAATCTGCAGGCGATGCATTGGAACCATATCCCTATGATGCCCAGGTAGGGACCAGAGTCACCAGGTCCATATAAGGCCCAGATGGAGCATATTCACTAGGTCCAGGTGAGGCCCAGTTGAGGACCAGTTTCACCATATCTACTTGAGTCTTAGAAGGGTACCAGAATCACCTGGTCCAGGTGATATCCAGATGGGGACGAGAGTCACCACGTCAGGGTGAGGCCCAGACGGGGACGAGAATCACTAGGTCCAGGTGAGGCCCCGATGTGTAACTGAGAACCCAGGTCCCATGATGCCCATATGAGGACCTGAATCACCAGGTCCAGGTGAGGTCCCTGTGGGAACCAGTCACCTCGTCCAGGTGAGGCCCAGGTGGGACCACAGTCACCAGGTCCAGGTGAGGCCAAGGTATATAAGAGAGTATCCAGGTCCCAATGTTGCCCAGGTAAGGACCAGTGTCAACAGGTCCAGGAGAGGCCCAATTATGGATCAGAGTCATTGTGTTCCAGGTGAGGCCAGATGGAGACCACAGGAACCAGGTCCAGGAGAGCCCCATATAGGAACCAGAGCCACCAGATCCAGGTAAGGTCCAGGTGGGACCACAGTCACAAGGTCCAGGTGAGGCGCAGGTGGCAAGAGGATTCACCAAGTACACGTGGGGTCCAGTTGACGACCAGTCAGCAGATCCAGGTGCGGACCAGCTAAGGACCAGATTCACCAGGCCCAAGTGAAGCCCAAGGGGTGACCAGAGTCACCACGTAAGGGTGAGGACCAGAGCGGGAACCAGAGTAACCAGTTTAGTTTAAGGACCAGAATGGGACCAGAGGTCCCTGGACAAAGTGAGGCCCAGTTGTAGAATAGAGTATCCAGGTACCAATGATGACTGGGTGAGGAACAGAGTCACTAGGGCCATGCAGGCCCAGATGGGGAACAGAATCACTAGGTCCTGGTGAGGCCTAGAATAAGACCACAGTCAACAGTATCAGGTGAGCCCCTTGTGGGAACCAAAGACACTCTATCCAGGTAAGTCCCAGGTCCATGTAAGGCCCACGTGAGGACCAGATTCATCTTGTCGAATTGAGGCATAGCTGGGGAAAAGAGTCACCAGGTCTGGATGCGGCCTAGGTGGGTCAAGATTCAGCAGTTCTGAGTTAGGTCAAAGTGGGGACGAGAGACACCAGGTCCTGGTGAGGCCAAACTGAGGACCAGAGTCACCAGATCCAGGTGAGGTCCAGGTGGGGACCCGAGTCACCAGATCCAGGTGAAGCACAGGTGGGGACCAGAGTCACTAGGTCCAGAAGAGGCCCAGGTGAGGACGAGTTTTACCAGGTACACGTGAGGCCCCGGTGGGGATCAGAGGCAACAGGTCCATGTGAGGCCGGCTTGGGGACCATGGTCAACAGGTCTATTGAGGCCCAGGTGTGGAACACAGTAAGCAGGTCCAGGTGAGTCCCCAGTGGTGACAAGGGTCACCACGTCCAGGTGAGGCCCAGTTGCGGACCAGGATCACCAGGTACAGGGGAGGCCCTTGAAAGAACCAGAGTCAACAGTTCGAGGTCAGGCGCAGGTTTCAGCCAGGGTCAGCAGGTCCAAGTCAGGCCAAAGTGGGGTTCACAGTAACTAGGGCATGGTGAGACCCAGAGCGGCACCAGAGTCACGTGGTCCAGGTGAGGCCACTTGTGGAACACAGTCACCGGGTCCCAATTTTGCCCAGTTGAGGACCATGGTCAACAGGGCCAGGTGAGGCCCAGATGGGGACCGGAGTCCCCAAATTCAGGTGAAGCCCAGGTGGGGACCACAGTCACCAGATCCAGGGTAGTCTCAAGTGGAGACCAGAATCACCAGGTCCTGGTGAGGTGCAGGTGGCAACCACACTCACCAAGTCCGGGTGAGGCCCTGGTGGGGACCAGAGTCACGAGGTACATGAGAAGGTAGAAACACTTCAGCCACCAGGTCCACATGATGTCCATGTGGGAACGAGAATTACAAGTTACAAGTGAGGACCAGGTGGGGATCTGAGTCACCATGTCCAGGTGAGACCCTGGTGGGAACCAGTGTCACCATGTCCAAGTGTGGACCAGGTGAAGACGAGAGTTAATAGGTCCGGCCGTGTCACTGTTAGTGAACAGTGTAACCATATCCTGATGCTACTCAGGTGTGTACCAGATACAAGGTCCTGGTGAGTCCCAGTTGGGACCAGAGACATGAGGACCAGGTGAGGTACCGATGGAAACCACAGTCACCAGTTCAGGTGAGGCCATGCTTAGGATCAGAGTCACCACTTACAGGTGAGGTCCAGGGGGAGCCAGAGTCACATGGCACAGAAGAGGCGAAAGTCAGGACCAGAGTCAATACGATCAGGTCAGTCCCACTGGGAATAGAGTAACCACGTCCCGATGATGCCCGGGTAGAACCACAGTTACCAGGTCCAGGGGTGGCCAACCTAAAGGCCATGCAGTGGAACCATGTCCCGATGAAGCCCAGGTAGGGAAGAGAGTCACCAAGTCCAAATGAGGCCCAGATGGAGCATATTCAATAGGTCCACGTTAGGCCCAGTTGAGGACCAGTGTCACCAGATCCAGGTGAAGCCAAGGTGGGGACCAGAGTCACTAGGTCCAGATGAGGCCCAAGTGAGGACCAGTGTTACCAGGTACACGTGATGCCCCGGTGGGAATCAGAGGAAACAGGTCCATATGAGGTCGGCTTCGGTACCATGGTCAACAGGACTACTTGAGGCCCAGGAGTGGAACACAGTAACCAGGTCCAGGTGAGTCCCCGGTGGTGACAAGGGTCACCACGTCCAGGTGAGTCCCAGGGGGGGACCAAGATCACCAGGGACAGGGGAAGCTCTTGAATGAACCAGAGTCAACAGTTCGAGGTCAGGCGCAGGTGTCAACCAGGGTCAGCAGGTCCAAGTCAGGCCAAAGTCGGGTTCACAGTCACTAGGGCACGGTGAGGCCCAGAGGGGGACCAGAGTCACCTGGTCCAGGTGAGGTCCAGGGGTGGAACACAGTCACCGTGTCCCAATTTTGCCAGTTGAGGACCATGGTTCAGAGGGCCAGGTGAGGCCCAGATTGGGGATCCTCAATCTGGATCAGATTCACCAGTTCCAGTTGAGGTTAAGAAGGAGTCCACAGCAATCATGTCCAGATTGACGCCTTGGTCGGGGGACCAGAGTCATCAGGACTAGTTGAGGCCAAAATGTGGAGCAAAGTTATCATGTCCAGGTGAGGCCCAGGTGGGGAACAGACTAACCATGTCCCATTGATGCTAGGTGGGAAAAGAGTCACAAGATCCAGACGAGGCCTAAGTGAGGAGCAGATTCACCAGGTCCTGTTGAGGCCCAGTTGAGGACCAGTGTCCCCAGCTCCGGGTGAGTCCCAGAGGGGGACCAGAGTCACCCGGTTCTGGTGATATCCAGGTGGGGACCAGAGTCACCACGTCAGGGTGAGGACCATAATGGGACGAGAATCACTAGGTCCAGGTTAGGTCCCGATGTGGAACTGAGAAACCAGGTCCCATGATGCCCATATGAGGACCTGAGTCACCAGGTCCAGGTGAGGTCCCTGTGGGAACCAGTCACCTCGTCCAGGTGAGGCCCAGGTGGGACCACTGTCACCAGTATCATGTGAGCCCCTTGTGGGAACCAGAGCCACTCTATCCAGCTGAGTCCCAGGTCCATGTGAGGCCAACGTGAGGAGCAGATTCATCAGGTCGAATTGAGGCATAGCTGGGGACAAGAGTCACCAGGTCTGCGTGCGGCCTAGGTGGGTCAAGATTCAGCAGTTCTGAGTTAGGTCAAAGTGGGGACGAGAGAAATCAGGTCCAGGTGAGGCCAAACTGAGGACCAGAGTCACCAGATCCAGGTGAGTTCCAGGTGGGGACCAGAGTCACCAGATCCAGGTGAAGCCCAGGTGAGGACCAGAGTTACCAGGTACACGTGAGGCCCCGGTGGGGATCAGAGGAAACAGGTCTATGTGAGTCCGCCTTGGGGACCATGGTCAACAGGTCTACTTGAGGCCAAGGTGTGGAACACAGTAAGCAGGTCCTGGTGAGTCCCACGTGGTGACAAGGGTCACCACGTTCAGGTGGGGCCCAGTTACGGACCAGGATCACCAGGTACAGGAGAGGCCCTTGAGAGAACCAGAGTCAAAAGTTAGAGGTCAGGCGCAGGTGGCAACCAGGGTTAGCAGGCCCATGTCAGGCCAAAGTGGGTTTCACAGTCACTAGGGCACGGTGAGACCCAGAGGGGGACCAGAGTCACCTGGTCCTGTGAGGTCCAGTTGTGGAACAGAGTCACCGGGTCCCAATTTTCCCCAGTGAGGACCATGGTCAACAGGGCCAGTTGAGGCCCAGATGGGGACCGGAGTCCCCAAATCCAGGTGAAGCCCAGGTGGGGACCACAGTCACCAGATGCAGGGTAGTCTCAGGTGCAGACCAGAATCACCAGGTCCAGCTGAGGTGCAGGTGGCAACCACACTCACCAGGTCCCGGTGAGGCACTGGTGGGGACCAGAGTCACGAGGACATGAGAAGCTAGAAACACTGCAGCCACCAGGTCGACATGATGTCCATGTGGAAGCGAGAATCACCAGTTAAAGCTGAGGAACAGGTGGGGATCTGACTCACCATGTCCAGGTGAGACCCAGGTGGGAACGAGTGTCACCATGTCCAGGTGTGGCCCAGGTAAAGACCAGAGTTAATAGGTCCAGCTGGGTCACTGTTAGTGAACAGTGTAACCATATCCTGATGCTACCCAGGTGGTTAGCAGAGACACCAGGTCCTGGTAAGGCCCAGGTGGGACCGGAGACCTGAGGTCCAGGTGAGGTCCCGATGGGAAGCACTGTCACCAGGTCAGATGAGGCCATGCGTAGGATCAGAATCACCAGTTACAGGTGAGGTCCAGGTGGAGCCAGAATTACCTGGTACAGAAGAGTCCAAAGAGAGGACCAGAGTTACCAGGATCAGGGGATTCCCAGTGTGGAATAGAGTAACATTGTACCGATGATGCCCAGGAAGGGACCAGAGTCACAAGGTCCAAATGAGGCCCAGATGGAGCATATTCACTAGGTCCAGGTGAGGCCCAGTTGAGGACCAGAGTCACCAGATCTTGTTGAGTCCTAGAGGGGTACAAGAATCACCAGGTCCAGGTGACATCCTGATGGGGACCTGGGTCACCAGGTCAGGGTGAAGCCCAGAGTGGTTCCAGGGTCATCATGTCCAGGTGAGGCTCAGGTGTGGATCAGAGTCTTCAGGTACCAATGATGCCCAAGTGAGGACCAGAGTCACCAGGTCTGGGTGACACTCAGATAGGATCAGAGTCGCCAGTTCCAGGTGAGGCCAAGAAAGAGTCCACAGCAATCAAGTCCAGGTGGGGAAAAAAGTCACCAGGACTGGGTGAGGCACAGATGGGTACCAGCTTCACCAGGTCCAGGTGAGACCCAGGTGGTGACCAGTGTCCCCGTGGTGGGAGAGGACCAGGTAAGAACAAGATTCACCAGGTCCAAGAGGCCCACGTGGTGACCTGAGTCACCAGGTATGGGTGAGGCCCAGGTGTCAACCCCACTCACCAGGTCCAGGTGAGGCCAGCCTGCAGGCCAGAGTCACCAGATCCAGGTAATGCCCTAGTGGGGACCGGTGTCACCAGGAAAATGTGAGTCTACATGAACACCACAGTCACCAGCTCCAGGTGTGGTTTATGTGGGAACGAGAGTCACCAGGTCAAGGTGAGACCCAGGTGGGGACCACACTCACCAGGTCCAGATTGAGGCCTAGGTGGGGGGACCAGATTCATCAGGACCAGTTGAGGCCAAAGTGTGGAGCAAAGTTTTCATGTCCAGGTGAGGCCCAGGTGGGGAACAGAGTAACCATGTCCCATTGATGCCATGTGGGAAAAGAGACACATGGTCCAGAGGAGGCCTAAGTGAGGAGTAGATTCACCAGGTCCTGTTGAGGCCCAGTTGAGGACCAGTGTCCCCAGCTCCGGGAGAGTCCCAGAGGGGGACCAGAGTCACCCGGTTCTGGTGATATCCAGGGGTGACCAGAGTCACCACGTCAGAGTGAGGCCCAGAGGGGGACGAGAATCACTAGGTCCAGGTGAGGCCCCGATGTGGAACTGAAAAACCAGGTCCCATGATGCCCATATGAGGACCTGAGTCACCAGGTCCAGGTGAGGTCCCTGTGGGAACCAGTCAACTCGTCCAGGTGAGGCCCAGGTGGGACCACAGTCACCAGGTCCAGGTGAGGCCCAGGTATATAAGAGAGTATCCAGGTCCCTGTGATGCCCAGGTAAGGACCAGCGTCATCAGTTCCAGGAGAGGCCCAAATATGTATCACAGTCATGGTGTTCCAGATGAGGCCAGATGGAGACAACACGGAAGAGGTTCAGGAGAGCCCCATATGGGAACCAGAGCCACCAGATTCTGGTGAGGTCCAGGTGGGACCACAGTCACAAGGTCCAGGTGAGGCGCAGGTGGCAACAGGATTCACCAAGTCCAGGTGAGATCCAGGTGGCGACCAGTCACCAGAGCCAGGTGCGGACCAGCTAAGGACCAGATTCACCAGGCCGAAGTGAAGCCCAAGGGGTGACCAGAGTCACCAGGTAAGGGTGAGGACCAGAGTGTGAACCAGAGTAACCAGTTTAGTTTGAGGACCAGAATGGGACCAGAGTTTCCTGGACAAAGTGAGGCCCAGTTGTAGAATAGAGTATACAGGTCCCAATGATGCCTGGGTGAGGACCAAGGTCACTAGGGCCATGCAGGCCCAGATGGGGAACAGAATCACTAGGTCCCGGTGAGGCATAGAATAAGACCACAGTCAACAGTATCATGTGAGCCCCTTGTGGGAACCAGAGACACTCTATCCAGGTGAGTCCCAGGTCCATGTGAGGCCCACGTGAGGACCAGATTCATCAGGTCGAATTGAGGCATAGCTGGGGACAAGAGTCACCAGGTCTGGGTGCGGCCTAGGTGGGGCAAGATTCAGCAGTTCTGAGTTAGGTCAAAGTGGGGACGAGAGACACCAGGTCCAGGTGAGGCCAAACTGAGGACCAGAGTCACCAGATCCAGGTGAGGTCCAGGTTGGAAAGAGAGTCACTAGGTCCAGGAGAGGTCCAGGTGGGAACCAGAGTCACCAGATCCAGGTGAAGCCCAGGTGGGGACCAGAGTCACTATGTCCAGATGAGGCCCAGGTGAGGATCAGAGTTACCAGAAACACGTGAGACCCCGGCGGGTATCAGAGCCAAAAGGTCCACGTGAGGCCGGCTTGGGGACCATGGTCAACAGGTCTACCTGAGGCCCAGGTGTGGAACACAGTAAGCAGGTCCAGGTGAGTGCCCGGTGGTGACAAGAGTCACCACGTCCAGGTGAGACCCAGGTGGGGACCAGGATCACCAGGTCCAGGGGAGGCCCTTCAAAGAACCAGAGTTAACAGTTTGAGGTGAGGCGCAGGTGGCAACCTGGGTCAGCAGGTCCAAGTCAGGCCAAAGTGGGGTACAAGGTCACTAGGGGACGGTGAGACCCAGAGTGGGACCAGAGTCACCTGGTCCAGGTGAGGTCCAGTTGTGGAACACAGTCACCGGGTCCCATATTGCATGTTGAGTACCATGGTCAACAGGGGCAGGTGAGGACCAGATGGGGACCGGAGTACCCAAATCCAGGTGAAGCCCAGGTGGGGACCACAGTCACCAGATCCCGGGGAGTCTCAGGTGCAGACCAGAATCACCATGTCCAGGTGAGGTGCAGGTGGCAACCACACTCACCAGGTCCCGGTGAGGCCCTGGCGGGGAACAGAGTAACGAGGTACATGAGAAGCTAGAAACACTGCAGCCACCAGGTCCACATGACGTCCATGTGGGAACGAGAATCACCAGTTACAGGTGAGGACCAGGTGGGATCTGAATCACCATGTCCAGGTGAGACCCTGGTGGGAACCAGTGTCACCATGTCCAGGTGTGGCCCAGGTGAACACTAGAGTTAATAAGTCCGGCTGGGTCACTGTGAGTGAACAGTGTAACCATATCCTGATGGTACCCAGGTGGGTACCAGAGACACCAGGTCCTGGCGAGGCCCAGGTGGGACCAGAGACATGAGGTCCAGGTGAGGTCCCGATGGAAACCACAGTCACCAGGTCAGGTGAGGCCATGCTTAGGATCAGAGTCACCAGTTACAGGTGAGGCCCAGGTGGAGTCAGAGTCACCTGGTACAGAAGAGGTCAAAGTCAGGACCAAAGTCACCACGTCCAAATGAGGCCCAGATTGAGCATATTCACTAGGTCCAGGTGAGTCCCATTTGAGGACCAGAGTCACCAGATCTGGTTGAGGCCTATAGGGGTGCCAGAATCAGCTGGTCCAGGTGACATCCAGATGGGGACCAGAGTCACCAGGTCACGGTGAGGACAAGAGAGGTTCCAGAGTCATCATGTCCAGGTGAGGCTTAGGTGTGGAACAGAGTCACCAGGTACCAATGATGCCCATGGGAGGACCAGAGTCACCAGATCTGGGGGATGCACAGATAGGATCATAGTCACCAGTTCCAGGTGAGGCCAAGAAAGTGTCCACAGCAATCAGGTCCAGGTGGGGATCAAAGTCACTAGGACTATGTGAGGCCCAGTAGGGACCAGATTCAGCAGGTCCAGGTGAGGCACAGGTGGTTACCAGAGTCCCTGGGAGTGGGAGATGACCAGGTAAGGACCAGATTCATCAGGTCAAAGAGAGCCACGTGGGGACCTGAGTCACCAGGTATGGTTGAGGCCCTGGTGGCAACCCCACTCACCAGGTCCAGGTGAGGCCAACCGGCAGGCCAGAGTCACCAGATCCAGGTGAAGCCCTAGTGAGGACCAGAGTCACCATTTAAATGTGAGTCTACAAGAACACCACCGTCACCAGGTCCAGGTGTGGTTCATGTGGGAAAGAGAGTCACCAGGTCCAGGTGAGACCCAGGTGTGGACCAGTCACCAGGTCCAGATTGCGGCCTAGGTCGGGGGACCAGAATCATCAGGACCAGTTGAGGCCAAAGTGTGGAGCAAAGTTATCATGTCCAGTGGAGGCCTACGTGGGGAACAGAGTAACCATGTCTCATTGATGCCAGGTGGGAAAAGGGTCACAAGGTCCAGAAGAGGCCTAAGTGAGGAGTAGATTCACCAGGTCCTGTTGAGGTCCGGTTGAGGACCAGTGTCCCCAGTTCCGGGTGAGTCCCACAGGGGACCAGAGTCACCCGGTTCTGGTGATATCCAGGTGGGGACAGAGTCAGCACGTCAGGGTGAGGCCCAGAGGGGGACGAGAATCACTAGTTCCAGGTGAGGCCCCAATGTGGAACTGCGAAACCAGGTCCCATGATGTCCATATAAGGCCCTGAGTCACCAGGTACAGGTGAGTTTCCTGTGGGAACCAGTCACCTCGTCCAGGTGAGGCCCAGGTGGGACCACAGTCAACAGGTCCAGGTGAGGCCCAGGTATATAAGAGAGTATCCAGGTCCCAATGATGCCCAGGTAAGGCCCAGAGTCAATAGTTCCAGGAGAGGCCCAAATATGGATCAGAGTCATTGTGTTCTAGTTGAGGCCAGATGGAGACCACAGGAACCAGGAGCAGGAGAGCGCCATATGGGAACCAGAGCCACCAGATCCAGGTGAGGTCCGGGTGGGACCACAGTAACAAGGTCCCGGTGAGGCGCAGGTGGCAACAGGATTCACCAAGTCCAGGTGAGGCCCAGGTGGCGACAAGTCACCAGATCCAGGTGAGGACCAGCTAAGGACCAGATTCAACAGGCCCAAGTGAAGCGCAAGGGGTAACCAGAGTCACCAGGTATGGGTGAGGCCCAGAGGGGGATCCAGAGTAACCAGTTTAGTTGAGGCCCGGAATGCGACCAGAGGTCCCTGGTCAAAGTGAGGCCCAGGTGTGGAATAGAGTATCCAGGTCCCAATGATGCCTGGTTTGAGGACCAGAGTCACTGGGGCCATGCAGGCCCAGATGGAGAACAGAATCACTAGGTCCTGGTGAGGCATAGAATAAGACCACAGTCAGCAGTATCAGATGAGCCCTTTGTGTGAACCAGAGCCCCTCTATCCAGCTGAGTCCCAGGTCCATGTGAGGCCCACGTGAGGACCAGATTCATCAGGTCGAATTGAGGCATAGCTGGGGACAAGAGTCACCAGGTCTGGGTGCGGCCTAGGTGGGGCAAGATTCAGCAGTTCTGAGTTAGGTCAAAATGGGGACGAGAGACACCAGGTCCAGGTGAGGCCAAACTGAGGACCAGAATCACCAGATCCAGGTGAGGTCCATGTTGGAAAGAGAGTCAGCAGGTCCAGGAGAGGTCCAGGTGGGGACCAGAGTCACCAGATCCAGGTGAAATCCAGGTGGGGACCAGAGTCACCGGATCCAGGTGAAGCCCAGGGGGGACCAGAGTCACTAGGTCCAGATGAGGCCCAGGTGAGGACCAGAGTTACCAGGTACACGTGAGGCCCCGGTGGGCTTCAGAGGCAACAGGTCCATGTGAGGCCGGCTTGGGGACCATGGTCAACAGGTCGACTTGAGGCCCAGGTGTGGAACACAGTAACCAGGTCCAGGTGAGTCCCCGGTGGTGACAAGAGTCACCACGTCCAGGTGAGACCCAGGTGGGGACCAGGATCACCAGGTCCAGGGGAGGCCCTTGATAGAACCAGAGTCAAAGTTCGAGGTCTGGCGCAGGTGGCAAACAGGGTCAGCAGGTCCAAGTCAGTCCAAAGTGGGGTTCACAGTCACTAGGGCACGGTGAGACCCAGAGGGGGACCAGAGTCACCTGGTCCAGGTGAGATCCAGTTGTGGAACAGAGTCACCGGTTCCCAATTTTGCCCAGTTGAGGACCATGGTCAACTGGGCCAGGTGAGGCCCAGATGGGGACCGGAGTTCCCAAATCCAGGTGATGCCCAGGTGGAACCGGAGTCATCAGATCCAGGGTAGTCTCAGGTGCAGACCAGAATCACCAGGTCCAGGTGAGGCCAACCTGCAGGCCAGAGTCACCAGATCCAGGTGAGGCCCTAGTGGGGACCGGAGTCACCAGGTAAATGTGAGTCTACAGGAAAACCACAGTCACCAGGTCCAGGTGTGGTTCATGTGGGAACGAGAGTCACCAAGTCCAGGTGAGACCCTGGTCGGGACCACAGTCACAAGGTCCAGATTGAGGCTTAGGTGGGGGGACCAGAGTCATCAGGACCAGTTGAGGCCAAAGTGTGGAGCAAAGTTATCATGTCGAGGGTAGGCCCATGTGGGGAACAGAGTAACCATGTCCCATTGATTCCAGGTGGGAAAAGGGTCACAAGGTCCAGACGCGGCCTAAGTGAGGAGTAGATTCACCAGGTCCTGTTGAGGCCCAGTTGAGGACCAGTGTCCCCAGCTGCGGGTGCGTCCTTGAGGGGGACTAGAGACACCCGGTCCTGGTGATATCCAGGTCGGGAGCAGAGTCACCACGTCAGGGTGAGGCCAAGAGCGGGAGGAGAATCACTAGGTCCAGGTGAGGACCCGATGTGGAACTGAGAAACCAACTCCCAAGATGCCCATATGAGGACATGAGTCACCAGGTCCAGGTGATGTCCGGGTGTGAACCAGTCACCTCGTCCAGGTGAGGCCCAGGTGGGACCACAGTCACCAGGTCCAGGTGGGGTCCAGGCATATAAGAGAGTATCCAGGTCCCAATGATGCCCAGGTAAAGACCAGAGTCAACAGGTCCAGGAGAGGCCCAAATATGGATCAGAGTCATTGTGTTCCATTTGAGGCCAGATGGAGACCACAGGAACCAGGTCTAGGAGAGCCAATATGGGAACCAGAGCCAGCAGATCCAGGTGAGGTCCAGGTGGGATCACAGTCACAAGGTCCAGGTGAGGCGCAGGTGGCAACAGGATTCACCAAGTGCAGGTGAGGCCCAGGTGCCGAAGAGTCACCAGATCCAGGTGCGGACCAGCTAAAGACCAAATTTAACAGGCCCAATGAAGCCAAGGGGTGACCAGAGTCACCAGGTAAGGGTGAGGTCAGAGGGGGAACCAGAATAACCAGTTTAGTTTGAGGCCCAGAATGGGACCAGAGGTCTCTGGTCAAAGTGAGGCCCAGGTGTGGAATAGAGTATCCAGGTCCCAATCATGCCCGGGTGAGGACCAGAGTCACTAGGTCCATGCAGGCCCAGATGGCGAACAGAATCACTAGGTACTAGTGAGGCACAGAATAAGACTACAGTCAGTAGTGTCAGGTGAGCCCCTTGTGGGAACCAGAGCCACTCTATCCAGCTGAGTCCCAGGTCTATGTGAGGCCCACGTGAGGACCAGATTCATCAAGTCGAATTGAGGCATAGCTGGGGACAAGAGTCACCAGATCTGGGTGCGGCCTAAGTGGGGCAAGATTCAGCAGTTCTGAGTTACGTCAAAGTGGGGACAAGAGACACCAGGTACGGGTGATGCCAAACTGAGGAGCAGAGTCACCAGACCCAGGTGAGGTCCATGTTGGAAAGAGAGTCACCAGGTCCAGGAGAGGTCCAGGTTGGGACCAGAGTCCCCAGATACAGGTGAAGTCCAGGTGGGGACCAGAGTCACCAGATCCAGGTGAAGCCCAGGTGGGGACCAGAGTCACTAGGTCCAGATGAGGCCCAGGTGAGGACCAGAGTTACCAGGTACACGTGAGGCCCCTGTGGGGATCAGAGGCAACAAGACATGTGAGGCCGGCTTGGGGACCGTGGTCAACAGGTCTACTTGAGGCCCAGGTGTGGAACACAGTAACCAGGTCCAGGTAAGTCCCCAGTGGTATCAAGAGTCACCAGATCCATGTGACGCCAAGGTGGGGACCAGGATCACCAGGTACAGGGGAGGCCTTTGAAAGAACCAGAGTCAACAGTTCGAGGTCAGGTGCAGGTGGCAACCAGGGACAGAATGTGCAAGTCGGGCCAAACTGGGGTTCACAGTCACTAGGGCACGGTGAGACCCAGAGGGGGACCAGAGTCACCTGGTCCAGGTGAGGTCCAGTTGTGGAACACAGTCACCGGGTCCCAAATTTGCCCAGTTGAGGATCATGGTCAACAGAGCCAGGAGTGCCCATATGGGGCCCAGAGTCCCCAAATCCAGGTGAAGCCCAGGTGGGGACCACAGTCACCAGATCCAGGGTAGTCTCGGTTGCAGACCAGAATCACCAGGTCCAGGTGATGTGCAGGTGACAACCACACTCACCAGGTCCCGGTGAGGCCCTGGTGGGGACCCGAGCCACGAGGTACATGGGAAGCTAGAAACACTGCAGCCACCAGGTCCACATGATGTCCATGTGGGAACGCGAATCACCAGTTACAGGTGAGGACCAGGTGGGGACCCGACCCACCATGCCCAGGTGAGACCCAGGTGAAGACCAGAGTTAATAGGTCCGGCTGGGTCACTGTTAGTGAACAGTGTAACCATATCCTGATGCTACCCAGGTGGGTACCAGAGACACCATATCCTGGTGAGGCCCAGGTGGGCCCAGAGACACGAGGTCCAGATGAGGTCCCGATGGGAACCACAGTCACCAGGTCAGGTGAGGCCATGCTTAGGATCAGAGTCACCAGTTACAGGTGAGGCCCAGGTGGAGCCAGAGTCACCTGGTACAGAAGAGGCCAAAGTCAAGACCAGAGTTACCACGATCAGGTCAGTCCCAGTGGGGAATAGAGTAACCATTTCAGGATGATGCCCAGGAAGAACCAGAGTCACCAGGTCCAGATGAGGCGCAGGTGGGGAGCATATTCACTAGGTCCCTGTGAGGCCAAGTTGAGGACGAGAGTCACCAGGTCTAGTTGAGTCCTAGAGGGGTACCAGATTCACCTGGTCTAGGTGACATCCAAATGGAGACCAGAGTCACCATTTCAGGGTGAGGCCCAGAGTGGTTCCAGAGTCATCATGTCCAGGTGAGTCTCAGGTGTGCAACAGAGTATCCAGGTCTTAATGATCCACAGTTGAGGACCAGAGTCACCAGATCTGGGTGAGGCCCAGTTAGGAACAGAGTCACCAGTTCCAGGTGAGGCCAAGAAAGTGTCCACAGCAATCAGGTCCAGGTGGGGAACAAAGTCACCAGGACTGGGTGAGGCCCAGATAGGGAACAGATTCACAAGGTCCAGGTGATTCCCAGGTGATGACCAGAGTTACCAGTTCCGGATGAGGACCAGGTAAGGACCAGATTCACCAGGTCCATGTGAGGCCCACGTGGGGACCTGTGTCACCAGGTATGGGTGAGGCCCAGGTAGCAAACCCAGTCACCAGGTCAAGGTGAGTCCAACCTGCAGGCAATGCAGAGGAATCGTGTACCGAAGATGCCCGTGTAGGGAACAGAGTTACCATGTCCAGGTGAGGCCAACCTGCAGGCCATGCAGTGGAACCATGTCCTGATGATGCCCAGGTAGGGACCAGAGTAACCAGTTCCAAATGAGGCCCAGATGGAGCATATTCACTAGGTCCATGTGAGGCCCAGTTGAGGACCAGAGTCACCAGAACTGGTTGAGGCCTAGAGGGGTACCAGAATCACCTGGTCCAGGTGACATCCAGATGGGGACCAGAGTCCCTGATAGTGAACAGTGTAACCATAACATGATGCTACATAGATGGTTACCAGAGACACCAGGTCCTGGTGAGGCCGAAGAGGGACCCGAGACATGAGGTCCAGGTGAGGTCCCGATGGGAACCGCAGTCAGCAGGTCAGGTGAGACCATGCTTAGGATCAGAGTCACCAGTTACAGGTGAGGCACAGGTTGAGCCAGAGTCACCTGGTACAGAAGAGGCCAAAGTCAGGACAAGAGTTACCAGGATCAGGTCAGTCCCAGTGGGGAATAGAGTAACCATGTCCCGATGATGCCCAGGAAGAACCAGAGTCACCAGGTCCAGATGAGGCGCAGGTGGGAGCATATTCACTAGGTCCCGGTGATGCCAAGTTGAGGACAAGAGTCACCAGTTCTAGTTGAGGCGTAGAGAGGTCCAGATTCACCTGGTCTAGGTGAAATCCAGATGGGTCCAGAATCACCAAGTCAGGGTGAGGCCCAGGTGGTAACCAGGGTTACCAGTTCCGGGTGAGTATAAGGTAAGGACCAGATTCACAAGGTCCAATCTAGGCCCACGTGGGGACCTTTGTCACCAGGTATGGGTGAGGCCCAGGTGGCAACCCCACTCACCAGGTCCAGGTGAGGCCAACCTGCAGGCCATGTAGAGGAACCATGTCCCGATGATGCCCATGTAGGGACCAGAGTTACCAGGTCCAGGTGAGGCCAACCTGCAGGCTATGCAGTGGATCCATGTCCCGATGATGCCCAGGGAGGGAACAGAGTCATCAGGCCCAAATGAGGCCCAGATGGAGCATATTCACTAGGTCCAGGTGAGGCCCAGTTGAGGACCAGAGTCACCAGATCTGGGTGACGTGCAGATAGGATCAGAGCCACCAGTTCCAGGTAAGGCCAAGAAAGAGTCCACAGCAATCAGGTCCAGGTGGGGAACAAAGTCACCAGGACTGGGTGAGGCCCAGATGGAGACCAGATTCACTCACCAGGTCCAGGTGAGGCCCAGGTGGTGACCGGATTCCCCGGGTCTAGTAGAGGACCAGGTAAGGACCAGATTCACCAGGTCAAAGAGGCACACGTGGGGACCTGAGTCTCCAGGTATGGGTGTGTCCCAGGTGGCAACCCCACTCACCAAGTCCAGGTGAGGCCAACCTGCAGGCCAGAGTCACCAGATACACGTGAGGCCCTAGTGGGGACCAGAGTCACTAGGTAAATGTGAGTCTACAAGAACACCACAGTCACCAGGTCCAGGTGGTTCATGTGGGAAAAAGAGTCACCAGGTCCAAGAGACCCAGGTGGGGACCACAGTTACCAGGTCCAGATTGAGGCCTACGTGGGGGGACCAGATTCATCAGGACCAGTTGAGGCCAAAGTGTGGAGCAAAGTTATCATATCCAGGTGAGGCCCAGTTGGGGAACAGAGTAACCATGTCCCATTGATGTCAGGTGGGAAAAGAGTCACAGGTCCAGACGAGGTCTAAGTGAGGAGTAGATTCACCAGGTCCTGTTGAGGACCAGTTGTGGACCACTGTCCCCAGCTCTGGGTGAGTACCAGAGGGGAAACAGAGTCACCCGGTTCTGGTGATATCCAGATAGGGACCAGAGTCACCACGTCAGGATGAGGCCCAGAGGGGGACGAGAATCACTAGGTCCAGGTGAGGCCCCCATGTGGACCTGAGAAAGCAGGACCCATGATGCCCATATGAGGACATGGGTCACCAGGTACAGGTGAGGTCCCTGTGGGAACCAGTCACCTCGTCCAGGTGAGGCCAGGTGGGACCACAGTCACCAGGTCCAGGTGAGGCCCAGGTATATAAGTGTGTATCCAGGTCCCAATAATTCCAAGGTAAGGACAGAGTAAACAGGTCTAGGAGAGGCCCAAATATGGATCAGAGTCCTTTTGTTCCAGGTGAGGCCAGATGGAGACCACAGGAACCAGGTCCAGTAGAGCCCCATATGGGAACCAGAGCCACCAGATCCAGGTGAGGTCCAGGTGGGACCACTTTCACAAGGTCCAGGGGAGGCGCAGATGGCAACAGGATTCACCAAGCCCAGGTGAGGCCCAGGTGGCGACCTGTCACCAGATCCAGGTGTGGACCAGCTAAGGACCAGATTCACCAGGCCCAAGTGAAGCCCAAGGGGTGACCAGAGTCACCAGGTAAGGGTGAGGCCCAGAGTGGAACCAGAGTAACCAGTTTAGTTTGAGGCCCAGAATGGGACCAGAGGTCCCTGGTCAAAGTGAGGTCCAGGTGTGGAACAGAGTATCCAGGTCCCAATGATGCCTTGGTGAGGACCAGAGTCCCTAGGGCCATGCAAGCCCAGATGGGGAACAGAATCATTAGGTCCGGGTGAGACATAGAATAAGACCACATTCAGCAGTATCAGGTGAGCCCCTTGTGGGAACCAGAGCCACTCTATCCAGCTGAGTCCCACGTCCATGTGAGGCCCACTTGAGGACAAGATTCTTCAGGTTGAATAGAGGCATAGCTGGGGACAAGAGTCACCAGGTCTGGGGGCGGCCTAGGTGGGGCAAGATTCAGCAGTTCTGAGTTAGGTCAAAGTGGGGACGAGAGACACCAGGTCCAGGTGAGGCCAAACTGAGGACCAGAGTCACCAGATCCAGGTGAGGTCCATGATGGAAAGAGAGTCAGCTGGTCCAGGAGAGGTCCAGGTTGGGACCAGTGTCCCCAGATCCAGGTGAAGTCCAGGTGGGGATCAGAGTCACCAGATCCAGGTGAGGTCCAGGTTGGAAAGAGAGTCACTAGGTCCAGGAGAGGTCCAGGTGGGAACCAGAGTCACCAGATCCAGGTGAAGCCCAGGTGGGGACCATAGTCACTAGGTCCAGATGAGGCCCAGGTGAGGATCAGAGTTACCAGAAACACGTGAGACCCCGGCGGGTATCAGAGCCAAAAGGTCCATGTGAGGCCGGCTTGGGGACCATGGTCAACAGGTCTACCTGAGGCCCAGGTGTGGAACACAGTAAGCAGGTCCAGGTGAGTGCCCGGTGGTGACAAGAGTCACCACGTCCAGGTGAGACACAGGTGGGGACCAGGATCACCAGGTCCAGGGGAGGCCCTTCAAAGAACCAGAGTCAACAGTTCGAGGTGAGGCGCAGGTGGCAACCTGGATCAGCAGGTCCAAGTCAGGCCAAAGTGGGGTACAAGGTCACTAGGGGACGGTGAGACCCAGAGTGGGACCAGAGTCACCTGGTCCAGGTGAGGTCCAGATGTGGAACACAGTCACCGGGTCCCATATTGCATGTTGAGTACCATGGTCAAAGGGGCAGGTGAGGACCAGATGGGGACCGGAGTACCCAAATCCAGGTGAAGCTCAGGTGGGGACCACAGTCACCAGATCCCGGTGAGTCTCAGGTGCAGACCAGAATCACCATGTCCAGGTGAGGTGCAGGTGGCAACCACACTCACCAGGTCCCGGTGAGGCCCTGGCGGGGAACAGAGTAACGAGGTACATGAGAAGCTAGTAACACTGCAGCCACCAGGTCCACATGATGTCCATGTGGGAACGAGAATTACAAGTTACAGGTGAGGAGCAGGTGGGGATCCGAGTCACCATGTCCAGGTGAGACCCAGGTGGGAACCAGTGTCACCATGTCTTCGTGTGCCCCAGGTGAAGACCAGAGTTATTAGGTCCGGCTGGATGAGTGTTAGTGAACAGTGTAACCATATCCTGATGCTACCCAGGTGGGTACCAGAGACACCAGGTCCTGGTGAGGCCCAGTTGTAACCGGAGACATGAGGTCCAGGTGAGGTCTCGATGGGAACCACAGTCACCAGGTCAGGTGAGCCCATGCATAGGATCAGAGTCACCAGGTACAGGTGAGGCCCAGGTGGAGCCAGAGTCACCTGGTACCGAAGAGGCCAAAGTCAGGACCAGAGTTACCAGGATCAGGTCACTCCCAGTGGGTAATACAGTAACCATGTCCCAATGATGCCCAGGTAGAATCAGAGTCACCAGGTCCAGTGAGGCGCAGGTGGGGAGAATATTCACTAGGTCCAGGTGAGGCCCAGATGAGGACCAGAGTCACCAGGTCTAGTTGACGCCTAGAGGGGTACCAGATTCACCTGGTCTAGGGGACATCCAGATGGGGACCAGAGTCACAATGTCAGGGTGAGGCCCAGAGGGCATCCAGAATCATCATGTCCAGGTGAGGTTCAGGTGTGCAACAGAGTATCCAGGTCATAATGGTCCACATGTGAGGACCAGAGTCACCAGATCTGGGTGAGGCCCAGTTAGGAGCAGAGTCACAAGTTCCAGTTGAGGCCAAGAAGGAGTCCACAGCAATCAGGTCCAGGTGGGGATCAAAGTCACCAGGAATGGGTGAGGCGCAGATGGGGATCAGATTCACCAGGTCCAGGTGATTCCCAGGTGGTGACAAGGGTTACCAGTTCCGGGTGAGGACCAGGTAAGGACCAGATTCACCAGGTCCAAGTGAGGCCCACGTGAGACCTGTGTCACCAGGTATGGGTGAGTCACAGGTGACAAGCCCACTCAACAGGTCTAGGTGAGGCCAACCTGCAGGCCATGCAGAGGAACCGTGTCCCGATGATGCCCAGGTAGGGACCAGAGTTACGAGGTCCAGGTGACGCCAACGTGCAGGCCATGCAGAGGAACCGTGTCCCGATGATGCCCAGATAGGGACCAGAGTTACCAGGTCAAGAGGAGGCCAACCTGCAGACCATTATGGGAACCATGTCCCGATGTTGCCCACGTAGGGACCAGAGTCACCAGGTCCAAATGAGGCCCAGATGGAGCATATTCACTAGGTCCAGGTGAGGCCCAGTTGAGGACAAGAGTCACCAGAACTGGTTGAGCCCTAGAGGGGTTCCAGAATCACCTGGTCCAGGTGACTTCCAGATGGGGACCAGATCACCAGGTCAGGGTGAGGCCCAGAGAGGTCCCAGAGACATCATGTCCAAGTGAGGCTCAGGTGTGGAATAGAGTAACCAGGTACCAATGATGCCCAGGTGAGGACGAGAGTGACCAGGTCTGGGTGAGGCACAGATAGGATCAGAGTCACTAGTTCAAGGTGAGGGCAAGAAAGAGTCCAGAGCAAACACGTCCAGGTGGGGAACATAGTCACCAGGACTGGGTTAGGCCCAGATGGGGACCAGATTCACCAGGTCAAGGTGAGGACCAGGTTGTGACAAGATTCCCAGGGTCTGGGAGAAGACCAGGTAAGGGCCAGATTCACCAGGTCCAAGAGGCCCACGTGGGGACCTGAGTCACCAGGTATGGGTGAGGACCAGGTGGCATCCCACTAACCAAGTCCAGGTGAGGCCAACCTGCAGGCCAGAGTCACCATATCCAGGTGAGGCCCTAGTGGGGCCAGAGTTTCCAGGTAAAAGTGAGTCTAAAAGTACACCACAGTCACCAGGTCCAGGTGTGATTCATGTGGGAACGAGAGTCACAAGGTCCAGGTGAGACCCAGGTGTGGATGACAGTCTCCAGGTCCAGATTGAGGCCTAGGTGGGGGGACCAGAGTCATCGGGACGAGTTGAGACCAAAGTATGGAGCAAAGTTATCATGTCCAAGTGAGGCCCAGGTGGGGAACAGAGTAAAAATATCCCATAGATGCCAGGTGGGAAAAGAATCACAAGGTCCAGACGAGGCCTAAGTGAGGAGTAGATTCACCAGGTCCTGTTGAGGCCCAGTTGAGTATCAGTGTCCCCAGCTCTGGGTGATTCCCAGAGGGGGACCAGAGTTACCCGGTTCTGGTGTGAGTCAGGTGCGGACCAGAGTCACCACGTCAGGATGAGGCCCAGAGGGGAACGAGAATCACTAGGTCCAGGTGAGGCCCCGATGTGGAACTGAGAAAACAGGTCCCGTGATGCACATATGAGGACCTGAGTCACCAGGCCCAGGGGAGGTCCCTGTGGGAACCAGTCACCTCGTCCAGGTGAGGCCCAGGTGGGACCACAGTCACCATTTCCAGGTGAGGCCCAGGTATATAAGAGAGTATCCAGGTCCCAATGATGCCCAGGTAAGGTCCAGAGTCAACAGGTCCAAGAGAGGCCCAAATATGGATCAGAGTCATTGTGTTCCAGGGGAGGCCAGATGGAGACCACAGGAACCAGGTCCAAAAGAGCCCCATATGGGAACCAGAGCCACCAGATCCAGGTGAGGTCCAGGTGGGACCACAGTCACAAAGTCCAGGTGAGGCGCAGGTGGCAACAGGATTCACCAAGTCCAGGTGAGTCCCAGGTGGCGACCAATCACCAGATCCAGGTGCGGATCAGCTAAGGACCAGAATCACCAGGCCCATGTGAATCTCAAAGGGGTGACCAGAGAAACCAGGTAACGGTGAGGCCCAGAGGGAGAATCAGAGTAACCAGTTTAGTTAGAGGCCGAGAATGGGACAAGAGGTCCCTGGTCAAAGTGAGGCCCAGGTGTGGAATCGAGTATCCAGGTCCCAAAGATGCCTGGGTGAGGACCAGAGTCTCTAGGGCCATGCAGGCCCAGATGGGGAACAGAATCACTAGGTCCTAGTGAGGCATAGAATAAGACCAGAGTCAGCAGTATCAGGTGAGCCACTTGTGGGAACCAGAGCCACTCTACCCAGCTGAGTCCCAGGTCCATGTGAGGCCCACGTGAGGACCAGATTCATCAGGTCGAATTGAGGCATAGTTGGGGACAAGATTCACCAGGTCTGGGTGCGGCGTAGGTGGGGCAAGATTCAGCAGTTCTGAGTTAGATCAAAGGGGGAACGAAAGACACCAGGTCCAGGGGAGGCCAAACTGAGGAACAGAGTCACGAAATCCAGGGAAGAACCATGTTGGAAAGAGAGTCACCAGGTCCAAGAGAGGTCCAGGTGGGGACCAGAGTCACCAGATCCAGGTGAAGTCCAGGTAGGGACCAGAGTCACCAGATCCAGATGAGGCCCAGGTAAGGACAGAGTTACCATGTACACGTGAGGCCCCGGTGGGGATCAGAGGCAACAGGTCCATGTGAGTCCCGCCTGGGGACCATGGTCAACAGGTCTACTTGGGATACAGGTGTGGAACACAGTAAGCAGGTCCAGGTGAGTCCCCGGTGGTGACAAGAGTCACCAGGTCCAGGTGAGGCCCAGTTGGGGACCAGGAACACCAGGTACAAGGGAGGCCCTTGAAAGAATCAGAGTCAACAGCTCGAGGTCAGGCGCAGGTGGCAACCAGGGTCAGCAGGTCCAAGTCAGGCCAAAGTGGGCTTCACAGAAACTAGGGCACGGTGAGACCCAGAGGGGGACCAGAGTCACCTGGTCCAGGTGAGGTCCAGTTGTGGAACACAGTCACTGGGTCCCTATTTTTCCCCGTTGGGGACCATGGTCAACAAGGCCAGGTGAGGCCCAGGTGGGGACCGGAGTCCCCAAATCCATGTGAAGCCCAAGTGGGGACCACAGTCACCAGATCAGGGTAGTCTCGGGTGCAGACCAGAATCACCAGGTCCAGGTGAGGTGCAGGTGGCAACCACACTCACCAGGTCCCGGTGAGGCCCTGGTGGGGACCAGAGTCACGAGGTACATGAGAAGCTAGAAACACTGCAGCTACCAGGTCCACATGATGTCCATGTGGAAACGAGAATCACCAGTTTCAGTTGAGGACCAGGTGGGGATCCGACTCACCATGTCCAGATGAGACCCAGGTGGGAACCAGTGTAACCATGTCCAGGTGTGGCCCAGGTGAAGACCAGAGTTGATAGGTCTGGCTGGGTCACTGATAGTGAACAGTGTAACCATACCCTGATGCTACCCAGGTGGGTACCAGAGACACCAGGTCCTGGTGAGCCCCAGGTGCGACCAGAGACATGAGGTCCACGTGAGGTCCCGATGGGAACCACAGTCACCAGGTCAGGTGAGCCCATGCTTAGGATCAGAGTCACAGGTTACATGTGAGGCCCAGGTGGAGCCAGAGTCACCTGGTACAGATGAGGCCAAATTCAGGACCAGAGTTACCAGGATCAGGTCAGTCCCAGTGGGGAACAGAGTAACCATGTTCCGATGATGCCCAGGTAGACCCAGCGTCACCAGGTCCAGATGAGGCGCAGGTGGGGAGCATATTCACTAGGTCTCGGTGAGGCCCAGTTGAGGACCAGAGTCACCAGGTCTATTTGAGCCCTTGAGGCGTAAGAGATTCACCTGGTCTAGGGGACATCCAGATGGGGACCAGAGTCACCATGTCAGGGTGAGGCCCCTAGGGGATACAGAGTCATCATGTCCAGGTGAGGCTCACGTGTGGAACAGAGTATCCAGGTCATAATGGTCCACAGGTGAGGACCAGTGTCACCAGATCTGGGTGAGACCCAGTTAGGATCAGAGTCTCCAGTTCCAGGTGAGGCCAAGAATGAGTCCACAGCAATCAGGTCCAGGTGGGGAACAAAGTTACCAGGACTGGGTGACGCCCAGATGGGGCCTGATACACCAGGTCCACGTGAGGCCCAGGTGGTGACCAGATTCCCCAGGTTTGGGAGAGAACCAGGTAAGGACCAGATTCACCAGGTCCAAGAGGCCCACGCGGGGACCTGAGTCACCAGGTATGGGTGAGGCCCAGGTGGCAACCCCACTCACCAGGTCCAGGTGAGGCCAAATTTTGGTAGAGTCACTAGATCCAGTTGAGGCCCTAGTGGGGACCGGAGTCACCAGGTAAATGTGAGTCTACAAGAACACCACAGTCACCAGGTCCAGGTGTTGTTCATGTGGGAACGAGAGTCACCAGGTCCAGGTGAGACCCAGGTGGGGACCACAGTCACCAGGTCCAGATTGAAGCCTAGGTCAGGGGACCAGAGTCATCAGCACCAGTTGAGGCCAAAGTGTGGAGAAAAGTTACCATGTCCAGGTGAGGCCAAGGTGGGGAACAGAATATCCATATCCCATTGATGCCAGGTGGGAAAAGTGTCACAAGGTCCAGACGAGGCCAAAGTGAGGAGTAGATTCAATAGGTCCTGTTGAGGCCCTGTTTAGGACCGGTGTCCCCAGCTCCGGGTGAGACCCAGAGAGGGACCACTGTCACCCGGTTCTGGTGATATCCAGGTGGGGACCAGAGTCACCACGTCACGGAGAGGCCCAGAGGGGGACGAGAATCACTAGGTCCAGGTGAGGCCCCGATGTGGAACTGAGAAACCAGGTCCCATGATGCCCATATGAGGACCTGAGTCACCAGGTCCAGGTGAGGGCCCTGTGGGAACCAGTCACCTCGTCCAGGTGAGGCCCACGTGGGACCACAGTCACAAGGTCCAGGTAAGGCCCAGGTATATAAGAGAGTATCCAGGTCCCAATGATGCCCAGGGAAGGACCAGAGTCAACAGATCCAGGAGAGGCCCAAATGTGGATCAGAGTCATTGTTTTCCAAGTGAGGCCAGATGGAGACCAAGGAACCAGGTCGAGGAGAACCCCATATGGGAACTAGAGCCACCAGATCCAGGTAAGGTCCAGGTAGGACCACAGTCACAAGGTCCAGGTGAGGCCAAGATGGCAACAGGATTCACCAAGTCCAGGTGAGGCCCAGGTGGCGACCAGTCACAACATCCAGGTGCGGACCAGCTAAGGACCAGATTCACCAGGCCCAAGTGAAAACCAAGGGGTGACCAGAGTCACCATGTAAGGGTGAGTACCAGAGGGGGAACCAGGGTAACCAGTTTAGTTTGAGGCCCAGAATGGGACCAGAGGTCCCTGGTCAAAGTGAGGCTCAGGTGTGGAATAGAGTATCCAGGTCCCAATGATGCCTGGGTGAGGATCAGTGTCACTAGGGCCATGCAGGCCCAGATGGGGAACAGAATGACTAGGTCCTGGTGAGGCATAGGATAAGACCACAGTCACCAGTATCAGGTGAACCCCTTGTGGGAACCAGAGCCACTCTGTCCAGCTGAGTCCCAGGTCCATGTGAGGCCCACGTGAGGACCAGATTCATCAGATCGAATTGAGGCATAGCTGGGGACAAGAGTCACCAGGTTTGAGTGTGGCCTAGGTGGGGCAAGATTCAGCAGTTCTGAGTTAGGTCAAAGTGGGGACGAGAGACACCAGGTCCAGGTGAGGCCAAACTAAGGACCAGATTCACCAGATCCAGGTGAGGTCCATGTTGGAAAGAGAGTCTCCAGGTCCAGGAGAGGTCCAAGTGGGGACCAGAGACACCAGATCCAGGTGACTTCTAGGTGGGGACCAGAGTCACCAGATCCATCTGAGGCCCAGCTGAGGACCAGAGTTACGAAATACATGTGAGGCCCCGGTGGGGATCAGAGGCAACAGGTCCTTGTGAGGCCGGCTTGGGGACCTTGGTGAACAGGTCTATTTGAGGCCCAGGTTTGGAACACAGTAACCAAGTCCAGGTGAGTCCCTGGTGGTGACAAGATTCATCACGTCCAGGAGAGGTCCAGGTTGGGACCAGGATCACCAGGTCCAAGTAGGCCCTGGAGAAAACCAGAGTCAACATTTCGAGGTCAGGCACAGGTGGCAGCCATGGTCAGAAGGGCCAAGAGAGGCCAAAGTGAGGTTCACAGTCACTAGGGCACGGTGAGACCGAGAGGGGGCCAGAGTCATCTGGTCCAGGTGAGGTCCAGTTGTGGAACACAGTCACCGGGTCCCAATTTTGCCCAGTTGAGGACCATGGTCAACAGGGTCAGGTGAGACCCAGTTGGGGACCAGAGTCCCCAAATCCAGGTGAAGCCCAGGTGGGGACCAGAGTCACCAGATCCAGGTGAAGCCCAGGTGGGGACCACAGTCACCAGATCCAGGGTAGTCTCAGGTGCAGACCAGAATCACCAGGTCCAGGTGAGGTGCAGGTGGCAACCACACTCACCAAGTCCCGGTGAGGCCCTGGTGGGGACCAGAGTCACGAGGTACATGAGAAGCTAGAAACACTGCAGCTACCAGGTCCACGTGATGTCCATGCTGGAATAAGAATCACCAGTTACAAGTGAGGACCGGGTGGGGATCCGACTCACCATGTCCAGGTGATACCAAGGTTGGAACCAGTGTCACCATGTCCAGGTGTGGCCCAGGTGAAGACCAGAGTTAATAGGTCTGGCTGGGTCGCTATTAGTGAAGAGTGCAACCATATCCTGATGCTACCCAGGTGGGTACCAGAGACACCGGGTCCTGGTGTGGCCCAGGTGGGACCAGAGACACGAGGTCCAGGTGAGGTCCCGATGGGAACCACAGTCTCCAGGTCAGGTGAGGCCATGCTTAGGATCAGAGTCACCAGTTACAGGTGAGGCCCAGGTGGAGCCAGAGTCACCTGGTACAGAAGAGGCCAAAGTCAGGACCAGAGTTACCAGGATCAGGTCAGTCCCAGTGGGGAATAGAGTCACCATGTCTCGATGATGCCCAGGTAGAACCAGAGTCAACACGTCCAGATGACTCGCAGGTGGGGAGCATGCTCACTAGGTCCCGGTGAGTCCAAGTGACGACAAGATTTACCAGGTCAAGTTGAGGCCTAGAGTGGTACCAGATTCACCCTGTCTGGGTGACATCCAGATGGGGACCAGAGTCATCATGTCAGGCTGAGGCCCAGAGGGGATCTAGAGTCATCATGTCCAGGTGAGGTTCAGGTGTGGAACAGAGTATCCAGGTCATAATGGTCCACAGGAAGGAACAGAGTCACCAGATCTGGGTGAGGCCCAGTTAGGATCAGAGTCACCAATTCCAGTTGAGGCCCAGAAGGAGTCCACAGCAATCAGGTCCAGGTGGGGAGCAAAGTCACCAGGACTGGATGAGGCCCGGATGGGGACCAGATTCTCCAGGTCCAGGTGATTCCCAGGTGGTCACCAGAGTTACGAGTTCCGGGTGAGGACCAGGTAAGGACCAGATTCACCAAGTCCAAGTGAGGCCCACGTGGGGACCTGTGTCACCAGGCATGTGTGAGACCCAGGTGACAACCCCACTCACCAGGTCCAGGTGAGGCCAACCTGCAGGCCAATGCAGAGGAACCATCTCCCGATGATGCCCAGGTAGGGACTAGAGTCACCAGTTCCAGGTGAGACCCAGGTGGGGACGACAGTCAACAGGTTCAGATTGAGGCCTAGGTTGGGGGACGAGAATCATCAAGACCAGTTGAGGCCAAAGTGTGCAGCAAAGTTATCATGTCCAGGTGAGGCCCAGATGGGGAACAGAGTAACCATATCCCAATAATGCCAGGTGGGAAAATAGTCACAAGGTCCAGACGAAGCCTAAGTTTGGAGTAGATTCACCAGGTCCTGTTGAGGCTCAGCTGAGGACCAGTGTCCCCAGTTCCGGGTGTGTCACCCGGTTCTGGTGATATCCAGGTGGGGACCAGTGTCACAAGTCAGGGTGAGGCCCAGTGGGGGACGAGAATCACTAGGTCCAGGAGAGGCCCCAATGTGGAACTGTGAATCCAGGTCCCAAGATTCCCATATGAGGACCTGAGTCACCAGGTCGAGGTGATGTCCCTGTGGGAACCAGTCACCCCGTCCAGGTGAGGCCCGGGTGGGACCACAGTCACCAGGTCCTGGTGAGGCCCAGGTACATAAGAGAGTATCCAGGTCCCAATGATGCCCAGATAAGGACTAGAGTCAACAGGTCCAGGAGAGGCCCAAATATGGATCAGAGTCATTGTGTTCCAGGTGAGGCCAGATGGAGACCACAGGAACCAGGTCCAGGAGAGCCCCATATGGGAACCAGAGCCACCAGATCCAGGTGAGGTCCAGGAGGGACCACAGTCACAAGGTCCAGTTGAGGCGCAGGTGGCAACAGGATTCACCAAGTCCAGGTGAGGCCCACGTGGTGACCTGTCACCAGATCCAGGTGTGGACCAGATAAGAACCAGATTCACCTGGCCCAAGTGAAACCCAAGGGGTGACCAGATTTTCCAGGTAAGGGTGAGGCCCCGAGTGGGAACCAGAGTAACCAGTTTAGTTTGAGGCCCAGATTGGGACCAGAGGTCCCTGGTCAAAGTGAGGCCCAGGTGTGGAATAGAGTATCCAGGTCCCAATGATGCCTGGGTGAGGACCAGAGTCACTAGGGCCATGCAGGCCCAGATGGGGAACAGAATCACTTGGTCTGGTGAGGCATAGAATAAGACCACAGTCAGCAGTATCAGTGGAGCCCCTTGTGGGAACCAGAGCCACTCTATCCAGCTGTGTCCCAGGTCCATGTGAGGCCCACGTGAGGATCAGATTCATCAGGTTGAATTGAGGCATAGCTGGGGACAAGAGTCACCAGGTCTGGGTGCGTCCTAGGTGGGACAAGATTCAGCAGTACTGAGTTAGGACCAAGTGGGGACGAGAGATACCAGGTCCATGTGAGGCCAAACTGAGGACCAGAGTCACCAGATCCAGGTGAGGTCCATGTTGGAAAGAGAGTCACCAGGTCCAGGAGAGGTCCAGGTGGGTACCAGAGTCACCAGATCCAGGTGAAGTCCAGGTGGGGACCAGAGTCATCAGATCCAAGTGAAGCCCAGGTGGGGACCAGAGTCACTAGGTCCAGATGAGGCCCAGGTGAGGACCAGTGTTAACAGGTACACGTGAGGCCCCGGTGGGGATCAGAGGCAACAGGTCCATGTGAGGCCGGCTTGGGGACCATGGTCAACAGGTCTACTTGAGGCCCATGTGGAACACAGTAAAGAGGTCCAGGTGAGTCCCCGGTGGTGACAAGAGTCACCACGTCCAGGTGAGACCCAGGTGGGGACCAGGATCAGCAGGTACAGGGGAGGCCCTTGAAAGAAACAGCGTCAACAGTTCGAGGTCAGGCACAGTTGGCAACCAAGGTCAGCAGGTCCAAGTCAGGCCAAAGTGGGGTTCAGAGTCATTAGGGCACGGTGAGACCCGGGGGGGGACCAGAGTCACCCGATTCTGGTGATATCCAGGTGGGTACCAGAGTCACCACGTCAGGGTGAGGCCCAGAGGGGGACAAGAATCACTAGCTCCAGGTGAGGCCCCGATGTGGAACTGAGAAACCAGGTCCCATGATGCCCATATGAGGACCTGAGTCACCAGGTCCAGGTGAGGTCCCTGTGGGAACCAGTCACCTCGTCCAGGTGAGGTCCAGGTGGGACCACTGTCGCAAGGTCCAGGTGAGGCGCAGGTGGCAACAGGATTCACCAAGTCCAGGTGAGGCCAAGGTGGCGACCAGTCACCAGATCCAGGTGCGGAACAGCTAAGGACCAGATTCTCCAGGCCCAAGTGAAGCCCAACGGGTGACCAGAGTCACAAGGTCAGGGTGAGGGCCAGAGGGAGAACCAGTATAACCAGTTTAGTTTGAGGCCCAGAATGGGACCAGAGGTCCCTGGTCAAATTGAGGCCCAGGTGTGGATTAGAGTATCCAGGTCCCAGTGACGCTGGGTGAGGACCAGAGTCCCTAGGGCCATGCAGGCCCAGATTTGGAACAGAATCACTAGGTCCTGGTGAGGCATAGAATAAGACCACATTCAGCAGTATCAGGTGAGCCCCTTGTGGGAACCAGAGCCACTCTATCCAGCTGAGTCCCAGGACCATGTGAGGCCCACGTGAGGACCAGATTCATCAGGTCGTATAAAGGCATAGCTGGGGACAAGAGTCACCAGGTCTGGGTGCGGCCTAGGTGGGGCAAGATTCAGCAGTTCTGAGTTAGGTCCAAGTGGGGACGAGAGACACCAGGTCCAGGTGAGGCCAAACTGAGGACCAGAGTCACCAGATCCAGGTGAGGTCCATGTTGGAAAGAGAGTCACGAGGTCCAGGAGAGGTCCAGGTGGAGTCCAGAGTCACCAGATCCAGGTGAAGTCCAGGTGGGGACCAGAGTCACCAGATCCATGTGATGCCCAGATGGGGACCAGAGTCACTAGGTCCAGATGAGACCCAGGTGGGGACCAGTGTTACCAGGTACACGTGAGGACCCGGTGGGGATCAGAGTTAACAGGTCCATGTGAGTCCCGCCTGGGGACCATGGTCAACATGTCTACTTGGGACACAGGTGTGGAACACAGTAAGCAGGTCCAGGTGAGTCCCCGGTGTTGACAAGAGTCACCACGTCCAGTTGAGGCCCAATTGGGGACCAGGATCACCAGGTACAGGGGAGGCCCTTCAGAGAACCAGAGTCAACAGTTCGCGGTCAGGCGCAGGTGGCAACCAGGGTCAGCAGGTCCAAGTCAGGCCAAAGTTGGGTTCACAGTCACTAGGGCACAGTGAGACCCAGAGGGGGAACAGAGTCACCTTGTCCAGGTGAGGTCCAGTTGTGGAACACAGTCACCGAGTCCCAATTTTGCCCAGTTGAGGACCATGGTCAACAGGGCCAGGTGAGGCCCAGATGGGGACCGGAGTCCCCAAATTCAGGTGAAGCCCAGGTGGGGACCACAGTCACCAGATCCAGGGTAGTCTCAGGTGGACACCAGAATCACCAGGTCCTGGTGAGTTGCAGGTGGCAACCACACTCACCAAGTCCCGGTGAGGCCCTGGTGGGGACCAGAGTCACGAGATACATGAGAAGCTAGAAACACAGCAGCCACCAGGTCCACATGATGTCCATGTGGGAACGAGAATTACAAGTTACAGGTGAGGACCATTTGGGGATCTGAGTCACCATGTCCAGGTGAGACCCTGGTGGGAACCAGTGTCACCATGTCCAAGTGTGGACCAGGGGAAAACGAGAGTAATAGGTCCGGCCGGGTCACTGTTAGTGAACAGTGTAACCATATCCTGATGCTACTCAGGTGTGTACCAGATACAAGGTCCTGGTGAGTCCCAGTTGGGACCAGAGACATGAGGTCCAGGTGAGGTACCGATGGAAACCACAGTCACCAGGTCAGGTGAGGATATGCTTAGGATCAGAGTCACCACTTATAGGTGAGGTCCAGGGGGAGCCAGAGTCACATGGCACAGAAGAGCCGAAAGTCAGGACCAGAGTTACCACGATCAGGTCAGTCCCACTGGGAATAGAGTAACCACGTCCCGATGATGCCCAGGTAGAACCACAGTTACGAGGTCCAGGTGCGGCCCACCTAAAGGCCATGCAGTGGAACCATGTCCCGATGATGCCCAGGTAGGGAAGAGAGTCACCAGGTCCAAATGAGGCCCAGATGGAGCATATTCAATAGGTCCAGGTGAGGCCCAGTTGAGGACCAGAGTCACCAGATCCAGGTGAAGCCAAGGTGGGGACCAGAGTCACTAGGTCCAGATGAGGCCCAAGTGAGGACCAGTGTTACCAGGTACACGTGATGCCCCGGTGGGAATCAGAGGAAACAGGTCCATATGAGGCCGGCTTCGGTACCATGGTCAACAGGACTACTTGATGCCCATGTGTGGAACACAGTAACCAGGTCCAGGTGAGTCCACGGTGGTGACAAGAGTCACCACGTCCAGGTGAGTCCCAGGGGGGGAGCAGGATCACCAGGTACAGGGGAAGCCCTTGAATGAACCAGAGTCAACAGTTCGAGGTCAGGCGCAGGTGGCAACCAGGGTCAGCAGGTGCAAGTCAGGTCAAAGTGGGGTTCACCGTCACTAGGGCACGGTGAGACCCAGAGGGGGACCAGAGTCACCTGGTCCAGGTGAGGTCCAGGGGTGGAACACAGTCACCGGGTCCCAATTTTGGCAGTTGAGGACCATGGTTGACAGGGCCAGGTGAGGCCCAGATTGGTGATCCTCAATCTGGATCAGATTCACCAGTTCCAGTTGAGGCTAAGAAGGAGTCCACAGCAATCATGTCCAGATTGACGCCTAGGTCGGGGGACCAGAGTCATCAGGACTAGTTGAGGCCAAAATGTGGAGCAAAGTTATCATGTCCAGGTGAGGCCCAGGTGGGGAACAGACTAACCATGTCCCATTGATGCCAGGTGGGAAAAGAGTCACAAGGTCCAGACGAGGCCTAAGTGAGGAGCAGATTCACCAGGTCCTGTTGAGGCCCAGTTGAGGACCAGTGTCCCCAGCTCCGGGTGAGTCCCAGAGGGGGACCAGAGTCACCCGGTTCTGGTGATATCCAGGTAAGGACCAGAGTCACCACGTCAGGGTGAGGCCCAGAGCGGGACGAGAATCACTAGGTGCAGGTGAGGCCCCGATGTGGAACTGAGAAAACAGGTCCCATGATGCCCATATGAGGACTTGAGTCACCAGGTCCAGGTGAGGTCCCTGTGGGAACGAGTCACCTCGTCCAGGTGAGGCCCAGGTGGGACCACAGTCACAAGGTCCAGGTGAGGCACAGGAGGCAACAGGATTCACCAAGTCCAGGTGGGGCCCAGGTGGCGACCAGTCACCAGATCCAGGTGCGGAACAGATAAGGACCAGATTCTCCAGGCCTAAGTGAAGCCCAACGGGTGACCAGAGTCACCAGGGCAGGGTGAGGCCCAGAGGGAGGACCAGAGTAACCAGTTTAGTTTGAGGCCCAGAATGGGACCAGAGGTCCCTGGTCAAAGAGAGGCCCAGGTGTGGAATAGAGTATCCAGGTCACAATGACGCCTGGGTGAGGACCAGAGTCACTAGGGCCATACAGGCCCAGATGGGGAACAGAATCACCAGGTCCTAGTGAGGCATAGAATAAGACCACATTCAGCAGTATCAGGTGAGCCCCTTGTGAGAACCAGAGCCACTCTATCCAGCTGAGTCCCAGGACCAGGTGAGTCCCACGTGAGGATCAGATTCATCAGGTCGAATTGAGGCATAGCTGGGGACAAGAGTCACCAGGTCTGTGTGCGGCCTAGGTGGGGCAAGATTCAGCAGTTCTGAGTTAGGTCAAAGTGGGGACGAGAGACACCAGTCCAGGTGAGGCCAAACTGAGGACCAGATTCACCAGATCCAGGTGAGGTCCATGTTGCAAAGAGAGTCACGAGGTCCAGGAGAGGTCCAGGTGGGGTCCAGAGTCACCAGATCCATGTGAAGTCCAGGTGGGGACCAGAGTCACCAGATCCATGTGATGCCCAGGTGGGGACCAGAGTCACTAGTTCCAGTTGAGGCCCAGGTGAGGACCAGAGATACCAGGTACACGTGAGGACCCGGTGCGGATCAGAGGCAACAGGTCCATGTGAGGCCGGCTTGGGGACCATGGTCAACAGGTCTACTTGAGGCCCAGGTGTGGAACACAGTAAGCAGGTCCAGGTGAGTCCCCATTGGTGACAGGAGTCACCACGTCCAGGTGTGGGCCAGGTCCCACCAGGATCACCAGGTCCAGGGAAGGCCCTTGAAAGAACCAGAGTCAACAGTTCGAGGTCAGGCGCAGGTGGCAACCAGGGTCAGCAGGTCCAAGACAGGCCAATGTCGGGTTCACAGTCACTAGGGCACGGTGACACCCAGAGTGGGACCAGAGTCACCTGGTCCAGGTGAGGTCCAGTTGTGGAACACAGTCACCGGGTCCCAATTTTGCACAGTTGAGGACCATGTCAACAGGGCCAGGTGAGGCCCAAATGGGGACCGGAGTCCCCAAATCCAGGTGAAGCCCAGGTGGAGACCACAGTCACCAGATCCAGGGTAGTCTCAGGTGCAGACCAGAATCAACAGGTCCATGTGAGCTGCAGGTGGCAACCACACTCACCCGGTCCCGGAGAGGCCCCGGTGGGGACCAGAGACACGAGGTACATGAGAAGCTAGAAACACTGCAGCCACCAGGTCCACATGATGTCCATGTGGGAACGAAAATCACCAGTTACATGTGAGGACCAGGTGGGGATCCGACTCACCATGTCCAGGTGAGACCCAGGTGGGAACCAGTGTCACCATGTCTTCGTGTGCCCCAGGTGAAGACCAGAGTTATTAGGTCCGGCTGGATGAGTGTTAGTGAACAGTGTAACCATATCCTGATGCTACCCAGGTGGGTACCAGAGACACCAGGTACTGGTGAGGCCCAGGTGTAACCGGAGACATGAGGTCCAGGTGAGGTCTCGATGGGAACCACAGTCACCAGGTCAGGTGAGCCCATGCTTAGGATCAGAGTCACCAGGTACAGGTGAAGCCCAGGTGGAGCCAGAGTCACCTGGTACAGAAGAGGCCAAAGTCAGGACCAGAGTTACCAGGATCAGGTCAGTCCCAGTGGGTAATACAGTAACCATGTCCCAATGATGCCCAGGTAGAATCAGAGTCACCAGGTCCAGTGAGGCGCAGGTGGGGAGAATATTCACTAGGTCCAGGTGAGGCCCAGATGAGGACCAGAGTCACCAGGTCTAGTTGACGCCTAGAGGGGTACCAGATTCACTTGGTCTAGGGGACATCCAGATGGGGACCAGAGTCACAATGTCAGGGTGAGGCCCAGAGGGCATCCAGAATCATCATGTCCAGGTGAGGTTCAGGTGTGGAACAGGGTATCCAGGTCATAATGGTGCACATGTGAGGACCAGAGTCACCAGATCTGGGTGAGGCCCAGTTAGGAGCAGAGTCACAAGTTCCAGTTGAGGCCAAGAAGGAGTCCACAGCAATCAGGTCCAGGTGGGGATCAAAGTCACCAGGAACAGGTAAGGCCCAGATGGGGATCAGATTCACCAGGTCCACGTGATTCCCAGGTGGTGACAAGGGTTACCAGTTCCGGGTGAGGACCAGGTAAGGACCAGATTCACCAGGTCCAAGTGAGGCCCACGTGAGACCTGTGTCACCAGGTATGGGTGAGGCCCAGGTGGCAAGCCCACTCACCAGGTCTAGGTGAGGCCAACCTGCAGGCCATGCAGAGGAATCGTGTCCCGATGATGCCCAGGTAGGGACCAGAGGTACGAAGTCCAGGTGACGCCAACCTGCAGGCCATGCAGAGGAACCGTGTCCTGATTATGCCCAGATAGGGACCAGAGTTACCAGGTCAAGAGGAGGCCAACCTGCAGACCATTATGTGGAACCATTTCCCGATGTTGCCCACGTAGGGACCAGAGTCACCAGGTCCAAATGAGGCCCAGATGGAGCATATTCACTAGGTCCAGGTGAGGCCCAGTTGAGGACAAGAGTCACCAGAACTGGTTGAGGCCTAGAGGGGTTCCAGTATCAACTGGTCCAGGTGACATCCAGATGGGGACCAGATCACCAAGTCAGGGTGAGGCCCAGAGAGGTCCCAGAGACATCATGTCCAGGTGAGGCTCAGGTGTGGAACAGAGTAACCAGGTACCAATGATGCCCAGGTGAGGACGAGAGTCACCATGTCTGGGTGACGCACAGATCGGATCAGTCACCAGTTCAAAGTGAGGGCAAGAATGAGTCCAGAGCAAACACGTCCAGGTGGGGAACATAGTCACCAGGACTGGGTTAGGCCCAGATGTGGACCAGATTCACCAGGTATGGGTGAGGCCCAGGTGGCAACCCCACTCACCAGGTCCAGGTGAGGCCAAATTTTGGTAGAGTCACTAGATCCAGTTGAGGCCCTAGTGGGGACCGGAGTCACCAGGTAAATGTGAGTCTACAAGAACACCACAGTCACCAGGTCCAGGTGTTGTTCATGTGGGAATGAGAGTCCCCAGGTCCAGGTGAGACCCAGGTGGGGACCACAGTCACCAGGTCCAGATTGAGGCCTAGGTCGGGGGACCAGAGTCATCAGCACCAGTTGAGGCCAAAGTGTGGAGAAAAGTTACCATGTCCAGGTGAGGCCCAGGTGGGGAACAGAGTAAACATGTCCCATTGATGCCAGGTGGGAAAAGAGTCACAAGGTCCAGACGAGGCCAAAGTGAGGAGTAGATTCAATAGGTCCTGTTGAGGCCCTGTTTAGGACCGGTGTCTTCAGCTCCGGGTGAGACCCAGAGAGGGACGAGAGTCACCCGGTTCTGGTGATATCCAGGAGGGGACCAGAGTCACCACGTCAGGGTGAGGACCATAATGGGACGAGAATCACCAGGTCCAGGTGAGGCCCCGATGTGGAACTGAGAAACCAGGTCCCATGATGCCCATATGAGGACCTGAGTCACCAGGTCCAGGTGAGGGCCCTGTGGGAACCAGTCACCTCGTCCAGGGGAGGCCCACGTGGGACCACAGTCACAAGGTCCAGGTAAGGCCCAGGTATATAAGAGAGTATCCAGGTCCCAATGATGCCCAGGGAAGGACCAGAGTCAACAGATCCAGGAGAGGCCCAAATATGGATCAGAGTCATTGTTTTCCAAGTGAGGCCAGATGGAGACCAAGGAACCAGGTCGAGGAGAACCCCATATGGGAACTAGAGCCACCAGATCCAGGTAAGGTCCAGGTAGGACCACAGTCACAAGGTCCAGGTGAGGCCAAGGTGGCAACAGGATTCACCAGGTCCAGGTGAGGCCCAGGTGGCGACCAGTCACAACATCCAGGTGCGGAGCAGCTAAGGACCAGATTCACCAGGCCCAAGTGAAAACCAAGGGGTGACCAGAGTCACCATGTAAGGGTGAGTACCAGAGGGGGAACCAGAGTAACCAGTTTAGTTTGAGGCCCAGAATGGGACCAGAGGTCCGTGGTCAAAGTGAGGCTCAGGTGTGGAATAGAGTATCCAGGTCCCAATGATGCCTGGGTGAGGATCAGTGTCACTAGGGCCATGCAGGCCCAGATGGGGAACAGAATCACTAGGTCCTGATGAGGCATAGGATAAGACCACAGTCACCAGTATCAGGTGAACCCCTTGTGGGAACCAGAGCCACTCTGTCCAGCTGAGTCCCAGGTCCATGTGAGGCCCACGTGAGGACCAGATTCATCAGATCGAATTGAGGCATAGCTGGGGACAAGAGTCACCAGGTTTGAGTGTGGCCTAGGTGGGGCAAGATTCAGCAGTTCTGAGTTAGGTCAAAGTGGGGACGAGAGACACCAGGTCCAGGTGAGGCCAAACTGAGGACCAGATTCACCAGATCCAGGTGAGGTCCATGTTGGAAAGAGAGTCTCCAGGTCCAGGAGAGGTCCAAATGGGGACCAGAGTCACGAGATCCAGGTGACTTCCAGGTGGGGACCAGAGTCACCAGATCCATCTGAGGCCCAGCTGAGGACCAGAGTTACGAAATACATGTGAGGCCCCGGTGGGGATCAGAGGCAACAGGTCCTTGTGAGGCCGGCTTGGGGACCTTGGTGAACAGGTCTATTTGAGGCCCAGGTTTGGAACACAGTAACCAAGTCCAGGTGAGTCCCCGGTGGTGACAAGTTTCATCACGTCCAGGAGAGGCCAAGGTTGGGACCAGAATCACCAAGTCCAAGTAGGCCCTGGAAAGAACCAGAGTCAACATTACGAGGTCAGGCGCAGGTGTCAGCCATGGTCAGAAGGGCCAAGACAGGCCAAAGTGGGGTTCACAGTCACTAGGGCACGGTGAGACCGAGAGGGGGCCAGAGTCATTTGGTCCAGGTGAGGTCCAGTTGTGGAACACTTTCACCGGGTCCCAATTTTGCCCAGTTGAGGACCATGGTCAACAGGGTCAGGTGAGACCCAGTTGGGGACCAGAGTCCCCAAATCCAGGTGAAGCCCAGGTGGGGACCAGAGTCACCAGATCCAGGTGAAGCCCAGGTGGGGACCACAGTCACCAGATCCAGGGTAGTCTCAGGTGCAGACCAGAAACACCAGGTCCAGGTGAGGTGCAGGTGGCAACCACACTCACCAAGTCCCGGTGAGGCCCTGGTGGGGACCAGAGTCACGAGGTACATGAGAAGCTAGAAACACTGCAGCCACTAGTTCCACATGATGTCCATGCTGGAATGAGAATCACCAGTTACAGGTGAGGACCAGGTGGGGATCCGACTCACCATGTCCAGGTGATACCAAGGTTGGAACAAGTGTCACCATGTCCAGGTGTGGCCCAGGTGAAGACCAGAGTAATAGGTCTGGCTGGGTCGCTATTAGTGAACAGTGCAACCATATCCTGATGCTACCCAGGTGGGTACCAGAGACACCGGGTCCTGGTGTGGCCCAGGTGGGACCAGAGACACGAGGTCCAGGTGAGGTCCCGATGGGAACCACAGTCTCCAAGTCAGGTGAGGCCATGATTAGGATCAGAGTCACCAGTTACAGGTGAGGCCCAGGTGGAGCCAGAGTCACCTGGTACAGAAGAGGCCAAAGTCAGGACCAGAGTTACCAGGATCAGGTCAGTCCCACTGGGGAATAGAGTCACCAAGTCTCGATGATGCCCAGGTAGAACCAGAGTCAACACGTCCAGATGAGGCGCAGGTGGGGAGCATGCTCACTAGGTCCCGGTGAGTCCAAGTGAGGACCAGATTTACCAGGTCAAGTTGAGGCCTAGAGGGGTACCAGATTCACCTGGTCTAGGTGACATCCAGATGGGGACCAGAGTCATCATGTCAGGCTGAGGCCCAGAGGGGATCTAGAGTCATCATGTCCAGGTGAGGCTCAGGTGTGGAACAGAGTATCCAGGTCATAATGGTCCACAGGAAGGAACAGAGTCACCAGATCTGGTGAGGCCCAGTTAGGATCAGAGTCACCAATTCCAGGTGAGGCCAAGAAGGAGTCCACAGCAATCAGGTCCAGGTGGGGAGCAAAGTCACCAGGACTGGATGAGGCCAGGATGGGGACCAGATTCTCCAGGTCCAGGTGATTCCCAGATGGTTACCAGAGTTACGAGTTCCGGGTGAGGACCAGGTAAGGACCAGATTCACCAAGTCCAAGTGAGGCCCACGTGGGGACCTGTGTCACCAGGCATGTGTGATACCCAGGTGACAACCCCACTCACCAGGTCCAGGTGAGGCCAACCTGCAGGCCAATGCAGAGGAACCATCTCTCGATGATGCCCAGGTAGGGACTAGAGTTACCAGGTCCAGGTGAGGCCAAACTGCAGGCCATGCAGTGGAACCATGTCCCGATAATGCCCAGGTAGGGACCAGAATCACCAGGTCCAATGAGGCCCAGATGGAGCATATTCACTAGGTCCAGGTGAGGTCCAGTGGAGGACCAGAGTCACCAGACTTTGTTGAGGTCTAGAGGGGTACGAGAATCACCTGGTCCAGGTGACTTCCAGATGGGGACCAGAGTCACCAGGTCAGGATGAGGCCCAGAGAGGTTCCAGAGTCATCATGTCCAGGTGAGGCTCAGGTGTGGAACAGAGTCACCAGGTACCAAAAATGCCCAGGTGAGGACCAGCGTCACCAGGTCTCGGTGACGGGCAGATAGGATCAGAGTCACCAGTTCCAGGTGAGGCGAAGAAAGAGTCCACAGCAATCAGATACAGATGGGTACAAAGTCAACAGGCCTGGGTGAGGCCCAGATGGGGATCAGATTCACCATGTCCAGGTAGGCTCAGGTGGTGACCAGAGACCCCGGGGCTGGGAGACGACCAGGTATGGACCAGATACCAGGTCCAAGAGGCCCACGAGGGGACCTGACTCACCAGGTATGGGTGAGGCCCAGGTGGCAACACCACTCACCATGTCCAGGTGAGGCCAACCTGCATGCCAAAGTCACCAGATCCACGTGAGGCCCTGGTCGGCACTGGAGAAGGCAGGTAAAAGTGAGTCTACAAGAACACCACAGTCACCAGGTCCAGGTGTGGTTCATGTGGGAACGAGAGTCACCAGTTCCAGGTGAGACCCAGGTGGGGACGACAGGCACCAGGTCCAGATTGAGGCCTAGGTTGGGGGACGAGAGTCATCAAGACCAGTTGAGGCCAAATTGTGCAGCAAAGTTATCATGTCCAGGTGAGGCCCAGATGGGGAACAGAGTAACCATATCCCAATAATGCCAGGTGGGAAAATAGTCACAAGGTCCAGACGAAGCCTAAGTTTGGAGTAGATTCACCAGGTCCTGTTGAGGCCCAACTGAGGACCAGTGTTCCCAGCTCCGGTGTGTCACCCGGTTCTGGTGATATCCAGGTGGGGACCAGAGTCACCATCTCAGGGTGAGGCCCAGAGGGCATCCAGAGTCATCATGTCCAGGTGAGGTTCAGGTGTGGAACAGAGTATCCAGGTCATAATGGTTCACAGGTGAGGACCAGAGTCACCAGATCTGGGTGAGGCCCAGTTAGGAGCAGAGTCACAAGTTCCAGGTGAGGCCAAGAAGGAGGCCACAGCAATCAGGTCAAGGTGGGGATCAAAGTCACCAGGAATGGGTGAGGCCCAGTTGGGGACCAGATTCACCAGGTCCAGGTGATTCCCATTTGGTGACAAGGGTTACCATTTCCGTGTGAGGACCAGGTAAGGACCAGATTCACCAGGTCCAAGTGAGGCCCACGTGAGATCTGTGTCACCAGGTATGGGTGAGGCCCAGGTGGCAAGCCCACTCACCAGGTCTAGGTGAGGCCAACCTGCAGGCCATGCAGAGGAACCGTGTCCCGATGATGCCCAGGTAGGGACCAGAGGTACGAGGTCCAGGTGACGCCAACCTGCAGGCCATGCAGAGGAACCGTATCCCGATGATGCCCAGGTAGGGACCAGAGTTACTAGGTCAAGAAGAGGCCAACCTGCAGACCATTATGTGGAACCAGGTCGCGATGTTGCCCACGTAGGGACCAGAGTCACCAGGTCCAAATGAGGCCCAGATGGAGCATATTTACTAGGTACAGGTGAGGCCCAGTTGAGGACCAGAGTCACCAGATCTGGTTGAGGCCCAGAGGGGTACCAGATTCACCTGGTCTAGGTGACATCCAGATAGGGACCAGAGTAACCATGTCAGGGTGAGGCCCAGAGGGGTCCAGAGTCATCATGTCCAGGTGAGGCTCAGGTGTGGAACAGAGTATCCAGGTCATAATGGTCCACCCGTGAGGACCAGAGTCACCAGATCTGGGAGAGGCCCAGTTAGGATCAGAGTTACCAATTCCAGGTGAGGCCAAGAAGGTGTCCACAGCAATCAGGTCCAGGTGGGGAACAAAGTCACCAGGACTATGTGATACCCAGGTGGTGACCAGATTTACCAGTTCCGGGTAGAACTAGGTAAGGACCACATTCACCGGGTCCAAGTGAGGCCCACGTGGGGACCTGTGTCACCAGGCATGGGTAAGACCCACGTGGGAACCCCACTCACCAGGTCAAGATGAGGCCAACATGCAGGCCATGCAGAGGAGCCATGTCCCGATGATGCCCAGGTAGGGACCAGAGTTGCCAGATCCAGGTGAGACCCAGGTGGGGAACACAGGAACTAGGTCCAGATTGAGGTCTAGGTGGGGGGACCAGAGTCATCAGGACCAGTTGAGGCCAAAGTGCGGAGAAAACTTATCATGTCCAGGTGAGGCCCAGGTGGGGAACAGAGTAACCATGTCCCATTGATGCCAGGTTGGATAAGAGTCACAGGGTCCAGACGAGGCCTAAGTGAGGAGTAGATTCACCAGATCCTGTTGAGCCCAGGTGAGGACCTGTGTCCCCAGCTCCGGGTGAGTCCCAGAGGGGGACCAGAGTCACCCTGTTCTGGTGATATCCAGGTGGGGACCAGAGTCACCAGGTCAGGGTGAGGCCCAGAGTGGGACGAGATCACTAGGTCCAGGTGAGGCCCCAATGTGGCACTGAGATACCAGGTCCCATGATACCAATTTGAGGACCTGAGTCACCAGGTCCAGGTGAGGTCCCTGTGGGAACCAGTGTCCTCATCCAGATGAGGTCCAGGTGGGACCACAGTCACCAGGTCCAGGTGAGGCCCAGGTATATAAGAGAGTATACATGTCCCAATGATGGCCAGGTAAGGACCAGACTCAACAGGTCCAGGAGAGCCCCATATGAAACCAGAGCCACCAGATCCAGGTGAGTTCCAGGTCGGACCACAGTCACAAGGTCCAGGTGAGGCGCAGGTGGCAACAGGATTCACCAAGTGCAGGTGAGGCCCAGGTGGCGACAAATCACCAGATCCAGGTGCGGATCAGCTAAGGACCAGATTCACCAGGCCCATGTGAAGCTCAAGGGGTGACCAGAGAAACCAGGTAACGGTGAGTCCCAGAGGTAGAATCAGAGTAACCAGTTTAGTTAGAGGCACAGAATTGGACCAGAGGTCCCTGGTCAAAGTGAGACCCAGGTGTGGAATAGAGTATCCAGGTCCCAATGATGCCTGGGAGAGGACCAGAGTCTCTAGGGCCATGAAGGCCCAGATGGGGAACAGAATAACTAGGTCCTAGTGAGGCATAGAATAAGACCACAGTCAGCAGTATCAGGTGAGCCCCTTGAGGAAACCAGAGCCACTCTACCCAGCTGAGTCCAAGGTCCATGTGAGGCCCACGTGAGGACCAGATTCATCAGATCGAATTGAGGCATAGCTGGAGACAAGAGTCACCAGGTGTGGGTGCGGCCTAGGTGGGGCAAGATTCAGCAGTTCTGAGTTAGGTCAAAGAGGGAACGAGAGACACCAGGTCCAGGGGAGGCCAAACTGCGGACCAGAGTCACCAAATCCAGGTGAGGTCCATGTTGGAAAGAGAGTCACCAGGTCCAGGAGAGGTCCAGGAGGGGACCAGAGTCACCAGATCCAGGTTAAGTCCAGGTGGGGACCCGAGTCACCAGCTCCAGGTGAAGCCCAGGTGGGAACCAGAGTCACTAGGTCCAGATGAGGCCCAGGTGAGGACCAGAGTTACCAGGTACACGTGAGGCCCCGGTGGGGATCAGAGGCAACAGGTCCATGCGAGTCCCGCCTGGGGACCATGGTCAACAGGTCTACTTGAGGCCCAGGTGTGGAACACAGTAAGCTGGTCCAGGTGAGTCCCCGGTGGTGACAAGAGTCACCACGTCCAGGTGAGGCCCAGGTGGGGACCAGGAACACCAGGTACAGGGGAGGCCCTTGAAAGAATCAGAGTCAACAGCTCGAGGTCAGGCGCAGGTGGCAACCAGGGTCAGCAGGTCCAAGTGAGGCCAAAGTGGGGTTCACAGTCACTAGGGCACGGTGAGACCCAGAGGGGGACCAGAGTCACCTGGTCCAGGTGAGGTCCAGTTGTGGAACACAGTCACCGTGTCCCAATTTTGCCCAGTTGAGGATCATGGTCAACAGAGCCTAGTGTGCCCATATGGGGACCGGAGTCCCCAAATCCAGGTGAAGCCCAGGTGGGGACCACAGTCACCAGATCCAGGGTAGTCTCGGTTGCAGACCAGAATCACCAGGTCCATGTGAGGTGCAGGTGGCAACCACACTCACCAGGTCCCGGTGAGGCCCTGGTGGGGACCCGAGCCACGAGGTACATGAGAAGCTAGAAACACTGCAGCCACCAGGTCCACATAATGTCCATGTGGGAACGCGAATCACCAGTTACAGGTGAGGACCAGGTGGGGATCCGACCCACCATGCCCAGGTGAGACCCAGGTGAAGACCAGAGTTAATCGGTCCGGCTGGGTCACTGTTAGTGAACAGTGTAACCATATCCTGATGCTACCCAGGTGGGTACCAGAGACACCATATCCTGGTGAGGCCCAGGTGGGCCCAGAGACATGAGGTCCAGGTGAGGTCCCGATGGGAACCACAGTCACCACGTCAGGTGAGGCCAAGCTTAGGATCAGAGTCACCAGTTACAGGTGAGGCCCAGGTGGAGCCAGAGTCACCTGGTACAGAAGAGGCCAAAGTCAAGACCAGAGTCACCACGATCAGGTCAGTCCCAGTGGGGAATAGAGTAACCATTTCAGGATGATGCCCAGGAAGAACCAGAGTCACCAGGTCCAGATTGGCGCAGGTGGGGAGCATATTCACTAGGTCCCTGTGAGGCCAATTGAGGACGAGAGTCACCAGGTCTAGTTGAGTCCTAGAGGGGTACCAGATTCACCTGGTCTAGGTGACATCCAAATGGAGACCAGAGTCACCATTTCAGGGTGAGGCCAAGAGAGGTTCCAGAGTCATCAAGTCCAGGTGAGGCTCAGGTGTGGAACAGAGTATCCAGGTCTTAATGATCCACAGTTGAGGACCAGAGTCACCAGATCTGGGTGAGGCCCAGTTAGGAACAGAGTCACCAGTTCCAGGTGAGGCCAAGAAAGTGTCCACAGCAATCAGGTCCAGGTGGGGAACAAAGTCACCAGGACTGGGTGAGGCCCAGATTGGGAACAGATTCACAAGGTCCAGGTGATTCCCAGGTGATGACCAGAGTTACCAGTTCCGGATGAGGACCAGGTAAGGACCAGATTCACCAGGTCCATGTGAGGCCCACGTGGGGACCTGTGTCACCAGGTATGGGTGAGGCCCAGGTAGCAAACCCACTCACCAAGTCAAGGTGAGTCCAACCTGCAGGCAATGCAGAGGAATCGTGTACCGAAGATGCCCGTGTAGGGAACAGAGTTACCAGGTCCAGGTGAGGCCAACCTGCAGGCCATGCAGTGGAACCATGTCCCGATGATGCCCAGGTAGGGACCAGAGTAACCAGTTCCAAATGAGGCCCAGATGGAGCATATTCTCTAGGCCCATGTGAGGCCCAGTTGAGGACCAGAGTCACCAGATCTGGTTGAGGCCTAGAGGGGTACCAGAATCACCTGATCCAGGTGACATCCAGATGGGGACCAGAGTCCCTGATATTGAACAGTGTCACCATAACCTGATGCTACATAGATGGTTACCAGAGACACCAGATCCTGGTGAGGCCCAAGAGGGACCCGAGACATGAGGTCCAGGTGAGGTCCCGATGGGAACCGCAGTCTTCAGGTCAGGTGAAACCATGCTTAAGATCAGAGTCACCAGTTACAGGTGAGGCACAGGTTGAGCCAGAGTCACCTTGTACAGAAGAGGCCAAAGTCAGGACAAGAGTTACCAGGATCAGGTCAGTCCCAGTGGGGAATAGAGTAACCATGTCCCGATGATGCCCAGGAAGAACCAGAGTCACCAGGTCCAGATGAGGCGCAGGTGGGGAGCATATTCACTAGGTCCCAGTGAGGCCAAGTTGAGGACAAGAGTCACCAGTTCTAGTTGAGGCGTAGAGGGGTCCAGATTCACCTGGTCTAGGTGACATCCAGATGGGACCAGAGTCATCATGTCAGCCTCACCTGGACTTGCTGACTCTGGGCAAGGTCCTGGTGAGGCCCAGGTGGGACCAGAGACATGAGGTCCAGGTGAGGTCCCGATGGGAACCACAGTCACCAGGTCAGGGGAGGCCATGCTTAGGATCAGAGGCACCATTTACAGGTGAGGCCCAGGTGGATCCAGAGTCACCTGGTACAGAAGAGGCCAAAGGCAGGACCAGAGTTACCAGGATCAGTTCAGTCCCAGTGGGGAATAGAGTAACCATGTCCCGATGATGCCCAGGTAGAAACAGAGTCACCAGGACCAGATGACGCGCAGGTGGGGAGCATGTTCACTAGGTCCCGGTGAGGCCCAGTTGAGGACCAGCGTCACCAGGTCAAGTTGAGGCCTAGAGGGGTACCAGATTCACCTGGTCTAGGTGACATCCAGATGGGGACCAGAGTCACCATGTCAGGCTGAGGCCCAGAGGGGATCCAGAGTCATCATGTCCAGGTGAGCACAGGTGTGGAGTAGAGTATCCAGGTCATAATGGTCCACAGGTGAGGACCAGAGTCACCAGATCTGGGTGAGGCCCAGTTAGGTTCAGAGTCACCAATACCAGGTGAGGCCAAGAAGGAGTCCACAGCAATCAGGTCTAGGTGGGGAACAAAGTCACTAGGACTGGATGAGGCCCAGATGGGGACCAGATTCACCAGGTCCAGATGATTCCCAGGTGGTGACCAGAGTTACAAGTTCCGGGTGAGGACAAGGTAAAGACCAGATTCACCAGGTCCAAGTGAGGCCCACGTGGGGACCTGTGTCACCAGGCATGGGTGAGGCCCAGGTGACAACCCCACTCACCAGGTCCAGGTGAGGCCAACCTGCAGGCCATGCAGAGGAACCATGTCCCGATGATGCCCAGGTAGGGACCAGAATTACCATGTCCAGGTGAGGCCAACCTGCAGGTCATGCAGGGGAACCATGTCCCGATGATGCCCAGGTAGGGACCAGAGTTACCAGGTCCAGGTGAGGCCAATCTGCAGGCCATGCAGGGGAACCATGTCCCGAAGATGCCCAGGTAGGGACCAGAGTCACCAGGTCCAAATGAGGCCAACCTGCAGGCCATGCAGGGGAACCATGTCCGATGATGCCCAGGGAGGGCCCAGAGTCATGAGGTCGTGGTGAGTCTAACCTGCATGCCATGCAGTGGAACCATATCCCTATGATGCCCAGGTAGAGACCAGAATTACCAGGTCCAGGTGAGGCCAACCTGCAGTTCATGCAGTGGAACCATGTCCGGATGATGCCCAGGTGAGGAACAGAGTCACCAGGTTTGGGGGACGCGCAGAAAATATCAGAGTCACCATTTTCAGGTGAGGCCAAAAAGAGTCCACAGCAATCAGGTCCAGGTGGGGAACAAAGTCACCAGGACTGGGTGAGTCCCAGATGATGACCGGATTCACCAGGTCCAGGTGAGGCCCAGTTGGGGACCAGAGTCCCCGGGTCTTGGAGAGGACCAGGTAAGGATCAGATTCACCAGGTCCAAGAGGCCCAGGTGGGTAAGTAACACCACGTATGGGTGAGGCCCAGGTAGCAACCCCACTCACCAGGTCCAGGTGAGGCCAACCTGCAAGCCAGAGTCACCAGAACCAGGTGAGGCCCTAGTGGGACCGGAGTCACCAGGTAAATGTGAGTCTACAAGAACACCACAGTCACCTGGTCCAGGTGTGTTTCATGTGGGAACGAGTGTCACCAGGTACAGGTAAGGCCCTGGTGGGGACTACAGTCACCAGGTCCAGATTGAGGCCTAGGTGGGGGGACCAGAGTCATCAGGACGAGTTGAGGCCAAAGTGTGGAGCAAAGTTATCATGTCCAAGCGAGGCCCAGGTGGGGAACAGAGTAACCATGTCCCATTGATGACAGGTGGGAAAAGAGTCACAATGTCCAGACGAGGCCTAAGTGAGGAGTAGATACACCAGGTCCTGTTGAGGCCCAGTTGAGGACCAGTGTCCCCAGCTCCGGGTGAGTCCAAGATGTGGAACAGAGTCACCCGGTTCTGGTGATATCCAGGTGGGAACCAGAGTCACCACGTCAGGGTGAGGCCCAGAGGGGGACGAGAATCACTAGGTCCAGGTGAGGCCCCGATGTGGAACTGAGAAACCAGGTCCCATGATGCCCATATGAGGACCTGAGTCCCCAGGTCCAGGTGAGTTCCCTTGGAAGCCAGTCACCTCGTCCAGGTGAGGCCTAGGTGGGACCACAGTCACCAGATCCAAGAGAGGCCTAGGTATATAAGAGAGTATCCAGGTCCCAAAAATGCCCAGGTAAGGACCAGAGTCAACAGGTCCAGGAGAGGTCCAAATATGTATCAGAGTCATTGTGTTCCAGGTGAGGCCAGATGGAGACCACAGGAACCTGGTCCAGGAGAGACCCATATGGGAACCAGAGCCACCAGAGCCAGGTGAGGTCTAGGTGGGACCACAGTCACATGGTCCAGGTGAGGCGCAGGTGGCAACAGGATTCACCAAGTCCAGGTGAGGCCCAGCTGGCGAACAGTCACCAGATACAGGTGAGGACCAGCTAAGGACCAGATTCACCAGGCCAAAGTGCAGCCCAGGGGGTGACCAGAGTCACCAGGTAAGGGTGAGGCCTAGAGGGGGAACCAGAGTAACCAGTTTAGTTGAGGCCCAGAATGGGACCAGAGGTCCCTGGTCAAAGTGAGGCCCAGGTGTGGAATAGAGTATCCAGGTCCCAATGATGCCTGGGTCAGGACCAGAGTCACTAGGGCCAGGCAGACCCAGATGGGGAACAGAATCACTAGGTCCTGGTGAAGCATATAATAAGACCACAGTCAGCAGTAACAGGTGAGCCCCTTGTGGGTACCAGAGCCACTATATCCAGCTGAGTCCCAGGTCCATGTGAGGCCCACGTGAGGACCAGATTCATCAGGTCGAATTGAGGCATAGCTGGGGACAAGAGTCACCAGGTGTGGGTGCGGCCTAGGTGGGGCAAGATTCAGCAGTTCTGAGTTAGGTCAAAGTGGGGACGAGAGACACCAGGTCCATGTGAGGCCAAACTGAGGACCAGAGTCACCAGATCCACATGAGTTCCATGTTGGAAAGAGAGTCACCAGGTGCAGGAGAGGTCCAGGTGGGGACCAGAGTCACCAGATCCAGGTAAATTTCAGGTGGGGACCAGAGTCACCAGATCCAGGTGAAGTCCAGGTGGGGACCAGAGTTACCAGGTACACGTGAGGCCCCGGTGGGGATCAGAGGCAACAGATCCATGTTAGGCGGTCTTGGGGACCATGGTCAAGAAGTGTACTTGAGGCCCAAGTGTGGAACACAGTAAGCAGGTCCAGGTGAGTCCCCGGTGGTGACAAGAGTCACCACGTCCAGATGAGGCCCAGGTGGGCACCAGGATCACCAGGTACAGGGGAGGCCCTTGAAAGAACCAGAGTCAACAGTTCGAGGTCAGGCTCAGGTGGCAACCAGGGTCATCAGGTCGAAGCCAAGCCAAAGTGGGGTTCACAGTCAATAGGGCACGGTGAGACCCAGAGGGGGACCAGTGTAAACTGGTCCAGGTGTGGTCCAGTTGTGGAACACAGTCACCGGGTCCCAATTTTGCCCAGTTGAGGACCTTGGTCAACAGTGCCAGGTGAGGCCCAGATGGGGACTGGAGTCCCAAAATCCAGGTGAAGCCCAGGAGGGAACCACAGTCACCAGATCCAGGGTATTCTCAGGTGCAGACCAGAATCACCAGGTCCAGGTGAGGTGCAGGTGGCAACCACACTCACCAGGTCCCGGTGAGGCCCTGGTGGGGACCAGAGTCACGAGGTACATGAGAAGCTAGAAACACTGCAGCCACCAGGTCCACATGATGTCCATGCTGTAATGAGAATCACCAGGTACAGGTGAGGACCAGGTGGGGATCCGACTCACCATGTCCAGGTGAGACCCAGGGGGGAACCAGTGTCACCATGTCCAGGTGTGGACAAGGTGAAGACCAGAGTTAATAGGTCTGGCTGTGTCACTATTAGTGAACAGTGTAACCATATCCTAATGCTACCCAGGTGGGTAGCAGAGACACCAGGTCCTTTGAGGCCCAAATGTGACCAGAGACATGAGGTCCAGGTGAGGTCCCGATGGGAAACACAGTCACCAGGTCAGGTGAGGCCATGCTTAGGATCAGAGTCACCAGTTACAGGTGAGGCCCAGGTGGAGCCAGAGTCACCTGGTACAGAAGAGGCCAAAGTCAGGACCAGAGTTACCAGGATCAGGTCAGTCCCAGTGTGGAATAGAGTAACCATGTCCCGATGATGCCCAGGTAGAACCAGAGTTACCATGTCCAGATGAGGTGCAGGTGGGGAGCATATTCACTAGGTCCCGGTTAGGCCAAGTTGAGGACCTGAGTCACCAGGTCTAGTAGAGGCTTGGAGGGGTACCATATTCACCTGGTCTAGGTGACATCCAGATGGGGACCAGAGTCACCATGTCAGGCTGAGGCCCAGAGGGGATCCAGAGTCATCATGTCCAGGTGAGGCTCACGTGTAGAACAGAGTATCCAGATCATAATGGTCCACAGGTGAGGACCAGAGTCACCAGATCTGGGTGAGGCCCAGTTAGGATCAGAGTCACTAGTTCCAGGTGAGGGCCATAAGGAGTACACAGCAATCAGGTCCAGGTGGGAACAAAGTCACCTGGAATGGATGAGGCCCAATGGGGACCAGAATCACAATGTCCAGGTGATTCCCAGGTGATGACCAGAGTTACCAGTTCCGGGTGAGGACAAGGGAAGGACCAGATTCACCACGTGCACGTGAGGCCCACGTTGGGACCTGTGTCACCAGGCATGGGTCAGTCTCAGCTGACAACCACACTCACTAGGTCCAAGTGAGGACAACCTGCAGGCCATGCCGAGGAACCATGTCCTGATGATGCCCAGGTGGGGTCTAGAGTTATCAGGTCCAGGTAAGGCACACCTGCAGGCCATGCAGTGGAACCATGTCCCGGTAATGCTGAGGTAGGGATCAGAATCACCATGTACAAATGAGGCCCAGATGGAGCATATTCACTAGGTCTAGGTGAGGCCCAGTTGAGGACCAGAGTCACCAGATCTGGTTGAGGCCTAGAGGGGTACCAGAATCACCTGGTCCAGGTGACATCCAGAAGGGTCCAGAGTCACCAGATCAGGGTGAGGCCCAGAGAGGTTCCAGAGTCATCATGTCCAGGTGAGTCTCAGGTATGGAACAGAGTCACCAGGTACCAAAGATGCCCAGGTGAGGACCAGAGTCACCAGGTCTGGGTGAAGCGCAGATAGGATCAGAGTCACCAGTTCCAGGTGAGGGCAAGAAAGAGTCCACAGCAATCAGGTCCAGGGTCGGAACAAAGTCACCAGGACTGGGTGAGGCCCAGATGGGGACCAGATTCACCAGGTCCAGGTGAGTCCCAGGTGGTGACCAGAGTCTCCGGGTCTGGGAGAGGACCAGGTAAGTAACAGGTTCACTGGGTCCAAGAGGCCCACGTGGAGACCTGAGTCACCAGGTATGGGTGAGGCCCAGGTGGCAACCCCACTCACCAGGTCCAGGTGAGGCCACCTGCAGGCTAGAGTCACCAGATCCAGGTAAGGCCCTAGTGGGGACCGGAGTCACCAGGTAATTGTGAGTCTACAAGAACACCACAGGCACCAGGTCCAGGTGTGGTTCATATGGGAAAGAGAGTCACTAGGTCCAGGTGAGCCCCAGGTGGGGACCAGTCACCAGTTCCAGATTGAGGCCTAGGTGGGGGACCAGAGTCATCAGGACCAGCTGAGGCCAACTGCGGAGCAAATTTATCATGTCCAGGTGAGGCCCAGGTGAGGAACAGATTAACTATGTCCCATTGATGCCAGGGGGGAAAAGAGTCACAAGGTCCAGACGAGGCCTATGTGAGGAGTAGATTCACCAGGTCCTATTGAGGCCCAGTTGTGGACCGGTGTCCCCAGCTCCGGGTGAGTCCCAGAGGGGGACAAGAGTCACCCGGTTCTAGTGATAACCAGGTGAGGACCAGAGTCACCACGTCAGGGTGAGGCCCAGAGGGAGACGAGAATCACTAGGTTCAAGTGAGGCCCCGATTTGGAACTGTGAAACCAGGTCCCATGATGCCCATATGAGGACCTGAGTCTCCAGGTCCAGGTGATGTCCCTGTGGGAACCAGTCACCCGGTTCAGGTGAGGCCCAAGTGGGACCACAGTCACCAGGTCCAGGTGAGGCCCAGGTAAATAAGAGAGTATCCATGTCCCAATGATGCCCAGGTAAGGACCAGAGTCAACAGGTCCAGGAGAGGCCCAAATATGGATCAGATTCATTGTGTTCCAGGTGAGGCCAGATGGAGACCACAGGAACCAGGTCCAGGAGAGCCCCATATGGGAATCAGAGCCACCAGATCCAGGTGAGGTCCAGGAGGGACCACAGTCAGAAGGTCCAGGTGAGGCGCAGGTGGCAACATGATTCACCAAGTCCAGGTGAGGCCCACGTCGTGACCTGTCACCAGATCCAGGTGCGGACCAGCTAAGGACCAGATTCACCAGGCCCAAGTGAAGCCCAAAGGGTGACCAGATTCACCAGGTAAGTGTGAGGCCCAGAGGGGGAACCAGAGTAACCAGTTTAGATTGAGGCCCAGAATGGGGCCAGAGGTCCCTGGTCAAAGTGAGGCCCAGGTGTGGAATAGAGTATCCAGGTCCCAATGATGCCTGGGTGAGGACCAGAGTCACTAGGGCCATGCAAGTCCACATGGGGAACAGAATCACTAGGTCCTGGTGAGGCATAGAATAAGAACACAGTCACCAGTATCATTTGAGCCCCTTGTTGGAACCAGAGCCACTCCATCCAGCTGAGTCCCAGGTCCATGTGAGGCCCACGTGAGGACCAGATTCATTAGGTCGAATTGAGGCATAGCTGGGGACAAGAGTCACCAGGTCTGGGTGCGGCCTAGGTGTGGCAAGATTCAGCAGTTCTGAGTTAGGTCAAAGTGAGGACGAGAGACACCAGGTCCAGGTGAGGCCAAACTGAGGACCAGAGTCACCAGATCCAGGTGAGGTCCATGTTGGAAAGAGAGTCACCAGGTCCAGGAGAGGTACAGGTGGGGACCAGAGTCACCAGATCCAGGTAAAGTCCAGTTGGGGATCAGAGTCACGAGATCCAGGAGAAGTCCAGGTGGGCACCAGAGTCTCTAGGTGCAGATGAGGCCCAGGTGAGGACCAGAGTTACCAGGTACACGTGAGGCCCCGGTGGGGATCAGAGGCAACAGGTCCATGTTAGGCGGGCTTAGGTACCATGGTCAAGAGGTGTACTTGAGGCCCAGGTGTGGAACACAGTAAGCAGGTCCAGGTGAGTCTCCGGTGGTGACAAGAGTCACCACGTCCAGGAGAGGCCCAGGTTGGCACCAGGATCACAAGTTACAGGGGAGGCCCTTGAAAGAACCAGAGTCAACATTTCGAGGTCAGGCACAGGTGGCAACCAGGGTCAGCAGGTAGTAGCCAGGCCAAAGTGGGGTTCACAGTCACTGGGGTACGGTGAGACCCAGAGGGGTCCTGAGTCACCTGTTCCAGGTGAGGTCCAGTTGTGGAACACAGTCACAGGGTCCCAATTTTGCCGGGTGAGGACCATGGTCAACAGGGCCAGGTGAGGCCCAGATGGGGACCGGAGTCCCCAAATCCACGTGAAGCCCAGGAGGGAACCACAGTCACCAGATCCAGGTTAGTCTCAGGTGCAGACCAGAATCACCAGTTCCAGGTGAGGTGCAGGTGGCAACCACACTCACCAGGTCCCGGTGAGGCCCTGGTGGGGACCAGAGTCACGAGGTACATGAGAAGCTAGAAACACTGCAGCCACCAGGTGAACATGATGTCCATGCTGGAATGAGAATCACCAGTTACAGGTGAGGACCAGGTGGGGATCCGACTCACCATGTCCAGGTGAGACCCAGGTTGGAACCAGTGTCACCATGTCCAGGTGTGGCCCAGGTGAAGACCAGAGTTAATAGGACTTGCTGGGTCACTACTAGTGAACAGTGTAACCATATCCTGATGCTACCCAGGTGGGTACCAGAGACACCAGGTCCTGGTGTGGCCCAGGTGGAACCAGAGACACGAGGCCCAGGTGAGGTCCCGATGGGGACCACAGTCACCAGGTCAGGTGAGGCCATGCTTAGGATCAGAGTCACCAGTTACATTTGAGGCCCAGGTTGAGCCAGAGTCACCTGGTACAGAAGAGGCCAAAGTCACGACCAGAGTTACCAGGATCAGGTCAGTCCCAGTGGGGAATAGAGTAACCATGTCCCGATGATGCCCACGTAGAACCAGAGTCACCATGTCCAGATGAGGCGCATTTGGGGAGCATATTCACTAGGTCTCGGTGAGGCCAAGTTGAGGACTAGAGTCACCAGGTTTGGTTGAGGCCTAGAGGGGTACCAGATTCACCTGGTCTAGGTGAAATCCAGATGGGGACCAGAGTATCCGTGTCAGAGGGAGGCCCAGAGTGGATCCAGAGTCATCATGTCCAGGTGAGGCTCAGGTGTGGAACAGAGTATCCAGGTCGTATTGATCCACAGGTGAGGACCAGAGTCAGCAGATCTGGGTGAGGCCCAGTTAGGATCAGAGTCACCAGTTCCAGGTGAGGCCAAGAAGGCGTCCACAGCAATCAGGTCCAGGTGGGAAACAAAGTCACCAGGACTGAGTGAGGCCCAGATGGGGACCAGATTCATCAGGCCCAGGTGATTTCCAGGTGGTGACCAGGTTACGAGTTACGGGTGAGGAGCAGGTAAGGACCAGATTCACCAGGTCCAAGTGAGGCCCACGTGGGGACCTGTGTTACCAAGTATGGGTGAGGCCCAGGTGACAACCCCACTCAACAGGTCCAGGTGAGGCCAACCTGCAGGCCATGCAGAGGAAACATGTCCCGATGATGCCCAGGTAGGGACGAGTGATACCAGGTCCAGCTGAGGCCAACCTGCAGGCCATGCTGTGGAACCATGTCCCGATGATGCCCAGGTAGGGACTAGAGTCACCAGCCCAAATGAGGCCCAGATGGAGCATATTCACTAGGTCCAGGTGAGGCCCAGTTGAGGACCAGAGTCACCAGATCTGGTTGAGTCCCAGAGGGGTACCAGAATCACCTGGTCCGGGTGACATCCACATGGGTCCAGAGTCACCATGTCAGGGTGAGGCCCAGAGAGGTTCCACAGTCATCATGTCCAGGTGAGGCTCAGGTATGGAACAGAGTCACCAAGTAAAAAAGATGCCCAGGTGAGGACCAGAGTCACCAGGTCTGGGTGACGCGCAGATTGGATCAGAGTCACCAGTTCCAAGTGAGGCCAAGAAAGAGTCACAGCAATCAGGTCCAGGTGCGGAACCAGGTCACCAGGACCGGGTGAGGCCCAGATGGGGACTAGATTGACCAGGTCCAGGTGAGGCCCAGGTGGTGACCAGAGTCCCCGGGTCTGGGAGAGGACCAGGTAAGTAACAGATTCACCAGGTCCAAAGGGCCACGTGGAGACCTGAGTCACCAGGTATGGGTGAGGCCCAGGTGGCAACCCCACTCACCAGGTCCAGGTGAGGCCAACCTGCAGGCCAGAGTCACCAGATCCAGGTGAGGCTCTAGTGGGGACCGGAGTCACAGGTAAATGTGAGTCTACAAGAACACCACAGTCAACAGGGCCAGGTGTGTTTCAAGTGGGAACGAGAGTCACCAGGTCCAGGTGAAACCCAGGTGGGGACCACAGTCACCAGGTCCAGATTGAGGCCTAGGTTGGGGGACCAGATTCATCAGGACCAGTTGAGGCCAAAGTGTGGAGCAAAGTTATCATATCCAGGTGAGGCCCAGGTGGGGAACAGAGTAACCATGTCCCATTGATTCCAGGTGGGAAAAGAGTCACAAGGTCCATACGAGGCCTAAGTGAGGAGTAGATTCACCAGGCCCTGTTTAGGCCCAATTGAGGACCAGTGTCCCCAGCTCTGGGAGAGTCCCATAGGGGGAGCAGAGTCACCCGGTTCTGGTGATATCCAGGGGTGACCAGAGTCACCACGTCACGGTGAGGCCCTAGGGGACGAGAATCACTAGGTCCAGGTGAGGCCCCGATGTGGAACTCAGAAACCAGGTCGATAGATGCCCATATGAGGACCTGAGTCACCAGGTCCAGTTGAGGTCCCTGTGGGAACCAGTCACCTCGTCCAGGTAAGGCCCAGGTGGGAACACAGTCACCAGGTCCAGGTGAGGCCCAGGTATATAAGAGAGTATCAAGGTCCCAGTGATGCCCAGGTAAGGACCAGCGTCATCAGGTCTAGGAGAGGCCCAAATAAGTATCAGAGTCATTGTGTTCCAGGTGAGGCCAGATTGAGACAACACGGACCAGATTCAGGAGAGCCCCATATGGGAACCAGAGCAACCAGATCCAGGTGAGGTCCAGGTGGGACCACAGTCACAAGGTCCAGGGGAGGCGCAGGTGGCAACAGGATTCACCAAGTCCAGGTGAGACCCAGGTGGCGACCAGTCACCAGATCCAAGTGCGGACCACCTCAGGACCAGATTCACCAGTCCCAATTGAAGCCCAAGGGGTGACCTGAGTCACCAGGTAAGGGTGAGGCCCAGAGGGGGAACCAGAGTATCCAGTATAGTTTGAGACCCAGAATGGGACCAGAGGTCCCTGGTCAAAGTGAGGCCCAGGTGTGGCATAGAGTATCCAGGTCCCAATGATGCCTGGGTGAGGACCAGAGTCACTAGGGCCATGCAGGTCCAGATGGAGAACAGAATCACTAGGTCCTGGTGAGGCATAGAATAAGACCACAGTCACCAGTATCAGGTGAGCCCCTGAGGGAACCAGAGCCACTCTATCCAGCTGAGTCCCAGGTCCATGTGAGGCCCACGTGAGGACCAGATGCATCAGGTCGAATTGAGGCATAGCTGGGGACAAGAGTCACCAGGTCTGGGTGCGGCCTAGGTGGGGCAAAATTCAGCAGTTCTGAGTTAGGTCAAAGTGGGGACGAGAGACACCAGGTCCACTTGAGGCCAAACTGAGTACCAGAGTCACCAGATCCAGGTGAGTTCCATGTTGGAAAGAGAGTCACCATGTGCAGGAGAGGTCCAGAAGGGGACCAGAGTCACCAGATCCAGGTGAAGTCCAGGTGGGGACCAGAGTCACCAGATCCAGGTGAAGCCGAGGTTGGCACAGATTCACTAGGTCCAGATGAGGCCCAGGTGAGGACCAGAGTTACCAGGTACACGTGAGGCCACGGTGGGGATCAGAGGCAACAGGTCCATGTGAGGCCGGCTTGGGGACCATGGTCAACAAGTGTACTTGAGGCCCATGTGTGGAACACAGGAACCAGGTCCAGGTGAGTCCCTGGTGGTGACAAGAGTAACGAGGGTCATGAGAATCTAGAAACACTGCAGCCACCAGGTCCACATGATGTCCATGTGGGAACGAAAATCACCAGTTACAGGTGAGGAACAGGTGGGGATCCGACTCACCATGTCCAGGTGAGACCCAGGTGGGAACCAGTGTCACCATGTCCTGGTGTGCCCCAGGTGAAGACCAGAGTTATTAGGTCCTGCTGGATGAGTGTTAGTGAACAGTGTAACCATATCCTGATGCTACCCAGGTGGGTACCAGAGACACCAAGTCCTGGTGAGGCCCAGGTGTAACCGGAGACATGAGGTCCAGGTGAGGTCCCGATGGGAACCACAGTCACCAGGTCAGGTGAGGCCATGCTTAGGATCAGAGTCACCAGGTACAGGTGAGGCCCAGGTGGAGCCAGAGTCACCTGGCAAAGAAGAGGCCAAAGTCAGGACCAGAGTTACCAGGATCAGGTTAGTCCCAGTGGGTAATACAGTAACCATGTCCCAATGATGCCCAGGTAGAATCAGAGTCACCAGGTCCATCGAGGCGCAGGTGGGGAGAATATTAAGTAGGTCCAGGTGAGGCCCAGATGAGGACCAGAGTCACCAGGTCTAGTTGACGCCTAGAGGGGTACCAGATTCACCTGGTCTAGGGGACGTCCAGATGGGGACCAGAGTCACCATGTCATGGTGAGGCCTTGAGTGAATCCAGAGTCATCATGTCCAGGTGAGGCTCAGGTGTGGAACAGAGTATCCAGGTCATAATGGTCCACAGGTGAGGACCAGAGTCAACAGATCTGGGTGAGGCCCAGCTACGATCAGAGTCACCACTTCCAGGTGAGGCCAAGAAGGAGTCCACAGCAATCAGGTCCAGGTGGGGAACAAAATCACCAGGACTGGGTGAGGCCCAGATGGGGACCAGATTCACCAGGCCCAGGTGATTCCCAGGTGGTGACCAGAGTTAGCAGTTCCGGGTGAGGACCAGGTAAGGACCAGATTCACCAGGTCCAAGTGAGGCCCACGTGGGCACCTGGGTCACCAGGTATGGGTGAGGCCCAAGTGGCAACCACACTCACCAGGTCCAGGTGAGGCCACCCTGCAGGCAATGCAGAGGAAGAGTGTCCCGATGATGCCCAGGTAGAACCACAGTTACCAGGTCCAGGTGCGGCCAACCTAAAGGCCATGCAGTGGAACCATGTCCCGATGATGCCCAGGTAGGGAAGGGAGTCACCAGGTCCAAATGAGGCCCAGATGGAGCATATTCAATAGGTCCAGGTGAGGCCCAGTTGAGGACCAGCGTCACCAGAACTGGTTGAGGCCTAGAGGGGTACAAAAATCACCTGGTCCATGTGACATCCAGATGGAGACCAGAGTCACCAGGTCAGGGTTAGGCCCAGAGTGGTTCCAGAGTCCAGAGCCTCATGTCCAGGTGAGGCTCAGGTGTGGAACAGAGTCACCAGGTACCAATGACGCCCAGGTGAGGACCAGAGTCACCAGGTCTGGGTGACACGCAGATAGGATCAGAGTCACCAGGTCCAGGTGAGGCCATGAAAGAGTCCACAGCAATCAGGTCAAGGTGGGGAACAAAGTCACCAGGACTCGGGGAGGCCCAGATGGGGACCAGATTCACTCACCAGGTCCAGGTGAGGCCCACGTGGTGACCTGTCACCAGATCCAGGTGCGGACCAGCTAGGAACCAGATTCACCAGGCCCAAGTGAAGCCCAAGGGGTGACGAGAGTCAACAGGTAAGGGTGAGGTCCCGAGGGGGAACCAGAGTAACCAGTTTAGTTTGAGGCCCAGAATGGGACCAGAGGTCCCTGGACAAAGTGAGGCCCAGGTGTGGAATAGAGTATCCAGGTCCCAATGATGCCTGGGTGAGGACCAGATTCACTAGGGCCATGAAAGCCCAGATGGGGACCAGATTCACCCGGTCCAGGTGATTCCCAGGTGGTGACCAGAGTTACCAGTTCTGGGTGAGGACCAGGTAGGTACCAGATTCACCAGGTCCAAGTGAGGCCCACGGGGGGACCTGTGTCACCAGGTATGGGTGAGGCCCTGGTGGCAACCCCACTCACCAGATCCAGGTGAGGCCAACCTGCAGGCCATGCAGAGGAACCGTGTCCCGATGAAGCCCAGGTAGGGATCAGAGTTACCAGGTCCACGTGAGGCCAACCTGCAGGCCATGCAGAGGAACCGTGTCCCGATGAAGCCCAGGTAGGGACCAGAGTCACCAGCTCCATATGAGGCCCAGATCGAGTATATTCACTAGGTCCAAGTGAGGCCCATTTGAGGACCAGAGTCACCAGATCTGGTTGAGGCCTAGAGGGGTACCAGAATCACCTGGTCCAGGTGACATCCAGATGGGGACCAGAGTCACCAGGTCAGGGTGAGGCCCAGAGAGGTTCCAGAGTCACCAGTTCCAGGTGAGGCAAAGAAAGAGTCCACAGCAATCAGGTCCAGGTGCGGAACAAAGTAAACAGGACTGGGTGAGGCCCAGATGGGGACAAGATTCACCTTGTCCAGGTGAGGCCCAGGTGATGACCAGAGACCCCAGGTTGGGAGAGGACCAGGTAAGGACCAGAATCACCAGGTCCAAGAGGACGACGTGGGGACCTGAGTCACCAGGTATGGGTGAGCCCCAGGTGGCAATCCCACTCAACAGTTCCAGGTGAGGCCAACCTGCAGGCCATGTAGTGGAATCATGTCCCGATGTTGCCCAGGTAGGGACCCGAGACACCAGGTCCAAATGAGGCCAAGATGGAGCATATTCTCTAAGTCCAGGTGAGTCCCAGTTGAGGACCAGAGTCACCAGATCTGGTTGAGGTCTAGAGGGGTACCAGAATCACCTGGTCCAGGTGACATCCTAATGGGGACCAGAGTCACAAGGTCAGGGTGAGGCCCAGAGTGGTTCCAGAGTCATCATGTCCAGGTGAGGCTCAGATGTGGAACAGAGTATCCAGGTCATAATGGTCCACAGGTTAAGACCAGATTCAGCAGATTTATGTGAGGCCCACTTAGGATCAGAGTAACTAGTTCCAGGTGAGGCCAAGAAGGAGTCCACAGCAATCAGGTCCAGGTGGGGAACAAAGTCGCCAGGACTGGGAGAGGCCCAGACGGGTACCAGATTCACAAGGTCCAGGAGATTCCCAGATGATGACCGGAGTTACCAGTTCCGGGTGAGGACCAGGTAAGGACCAGATTCACCAGGTCGAAGTGTGGCCCACGTGGGGACCCGTGTCACCAGGTATGGGTGAGACCCAGGTGGCAACCACACTCACCAGGTCCAGGTGAGGCCAACCTGCAGGCAATGCAGAGTAACCATGTTCTGATGATGCCCAGGTAGGGACCAGAGTTCCAGGTCCAAATGAGGCCCAGATGGATTATATTCACTTGGTCCAGCTGAGGTCCATGTGAGGACCAGAGTCACCAGATCTGGTTGACCCTAGAGGGGTACCAGAATCACCTGGACCAGGTGAATTCCAGATGGGGACCAGAGTCACCAGGTCAGGGTGAGGCCTAGAGAGGTTCCAGAGTCATCATGTGCAGGTGTGACTCCGGTGTGGAAGAGAGTATCCAGGTCATAATTGTCCATAGGTGAGGACCACAGTCACCAGATCTGGGTGAGGCCCAGTTAGGATCAGAGTCACCAGTTCCAGGTGAGGTCAAGAAGGAGTCCACAGCAATCAGGTCCAGGTGGGGAACAAAGTCATCAGGACTTGGTGAAGCCCAGATGGGGACCAGATTCACCAGGTCCACGTGATTCCCAGGTGGTGACGAGATTTACCAGATTCACCAAGTCCAGGTGATTCTCAGAAGGTGACCAGAATTACCAGATACACCAGATCCAAGTTAGACCCACGTGGGGACCTGTGTCACCTAGTATGGGTGAGGCCCAAGTGGTAACCCCACTCACCAGGTCCAGAGGAGGCCATCCTGCAGGCCTTGCAGTGGAACCACGTCCCGAAGATGCCCATCTAGGGACTAGATTTACCAGGTCCAGGTGAGGACAACCTGCAGGCAAGAGTCACCAGATCCAGGTGGGGACCAGAGTCTCCAGGTAAATGTGAGTCTACAAGAACACCACAGTCACCAGGTCCAGGTGTGGTTCCTGTGGGAACGAGAGTCACCAGGTCCAGGTGAGAACCTGGTGGGGACCACAGTCACCAGGTCCAGATTGTGGCCTAGGTGGGGGGACGAGAGTCATCAGGACCATTTGAGGCAAAAGTGTGGAGCAAAGTTATCGTGTCCAGGTTAGGCCCAGGTGGGGAACAGAGTAACCGTGTCCTATTGATGCCAGGTGGGAAAAGAGTCACAAGGTCCAGATGAGGCCTAAGTGAGGAGTAGATTCACCAGGTCCTGTTGAGGCCCAGTTGAGGCCCAGTGTCCCCAGCTCCGGGTGAGTCCCAGAAGGGGACCAGAGTCACCCGGTTCTGGTGATATCCAGGTGGGGACAAGAGTCACCACGTCATGGTGAGGCCCAGAGGGGGACGAGAGTCACTAGGTCCAGATGAGGTCCCGATGTGGAAATGAGAAACCAGGTCCCATGATGCCCATATGAGGACCTGAGTCACCAGGTCCAGGTGAGTTCCCTGCGGGAACCAGTCACCCCGTCCAGGTGAGGCCCAGGTGGGACCACAGTCACCAGGTCTAGGTGAGGCCCAGGTATATAAGAGAGTATCCAGGTCCCAATGATGCCCAGGTAAGGACCAGAGTCAACAGGTTCAGGAGAGGCCCAAATATGGATCAGAGTCATTGTGTTCCAGGTGAGTCCAGATGGAGACCACAGGAACCAGGTCCAGGAGAGCCCCATATGGGAACCGGAGCCACCAGATCCAGGAGAGGTTCAGGTGGGACCACATTCACAAGGTCCAGGTAAGGTGCAGGTGGCAACAGGATTTACCAAGTCCAGGTGAGGCCCAGGTGGCGACCAGTCACCAGATCCAGGTGAATACCAGCTAAGGTCCAGATTCACCACCCCCAAGTGAAGCCCACGGGGTGACTAGAGTCACCAGGTAAGGGTGAGGCCCAGAGGGGCAACCAGAGTAACCAGTTTAGTTTGAGGCCCATAATGGGACCAGAGATCCCGGGTCAAAGTGAGGCCCAGGTGTGGAATAGAGTATCCAGGTCCGAATGATGGCTGGGTGAGGACCAGAGTCACTAAGGCCATGCAGGCCCAAATGGGGAACAAAATCACTAGGTCCTGGTGAGGCATAGAATAAGACCACAGTCACCAGTATCAGGGGAGGCACTTGTGGGAACCAGAGCCACTCTATGCAGCTGAGTCCCAGGTCCATGTGAGGCCCACGTTAGGACCAGATTCATCAGGTCGAATTGAGGCATAGCTGGGGACAAGAGTCATCAGGTCTGGGTGCGGCCTAGATGGGGCAAGATTCAGCAGTTCTGAGTTAGGTCAAAGTGGGGATGAGAGACCTTAGGTCCAGGTGAGGCCAAAGTGGGGACGAGAGTCACCAGATCCAGGTGAGGTCCAGGTGGGTACCAGAGTCACCAGATCCAGGTGAATTCCAGGTGGGGACCAGAGTGACCAGATGCAGGTGAAGCCCAGGTGGGGACGAGAGTCACTAGGTCCAGATGAGACCCATGTGAGGACCAGAGTTACCAGGTACACGTGAGGCCCCGGTGGGGATCAGAGGCAAAAGGTCCATGTGATTCTGTCTTGGGGACCATGGTGATCAGGTATACTTGTGGCCCAGGTGTGGAACACAGTAAGCAGGTCCAAGTGAGTCCCCGGTGGTGACAAAGGTCACCATGCCCAGGTAAGTCCCAGCTGGGGACCAGGATCACCATGACCAGGGGAGGCCCTTGAAAGAACCAGAGTCAACAGTTCGAGGTCAGGCGCAGGTGGCAACCAGGGTCAGCAGGTCCAAGTCAGGCCAAAGTGGGGTTCACAGTAATTAGGGCACGGTGAGACCCAGAGGGGAACCAGAGTCACATGGTCCAGGTGAGGTCCAGTTGTGGAACACAGTCACCGGGGCCCAATTTTGCCCAGATGAGACCTTGACCAACAGGGCCAGGTGAGGCCCAGATGGGGACCGGAGTCCCTAAATCCAGATAATGTCCAGGTCGGGACCACAGTCACCAGATCCAGGGTAGTCTCACGTGCAGACCAGAATCAACAGGTCCAGGTGAGGTGCAGGTGACAACCACATTCACCAGGTCCCCGTGAGGCCCTGGTGGGGACCAGAGTCACGAGGTACATGAGAAGCTAGAAACACTGCAGCCACCAGGTCCACATGATGTCCATGTGGGAACGAGAATCACCAGTTACAGGTGAGGACCAGGTGGGGATACGACTCACCATGTCCAGGTGAGACCCAGGTGGGAACGAGTGTCACCATGTCCAGGTGTGGCCCAGGTGAAGACCAGAGTTAATAGGTCCGGCTGGGTCACTGTTAGTGAACAGTGTAACCATATCCTGATGCTACCAAGGATGGTACCTGAGACACCAGGTCCTGGTGAGGCCCAGGTTGGACCAGAGACATGAGGTCCAGGTGAGGTCCCGACGGGAACCACAGTCACCAGGTCAGGTGAGGACATGCTTACGATCAGAGTCACCAGTTACAGCTGAGGCCCAGGTGGAGCCAGAGTCACTAAGTACAGAAGAGGCCAAAGTCAGGACCAGTGTTACAAGGATCAGGTCAGTCCCAGTGGGGAATAGAGTAACCAGGTCCCGATGATGCCCAGGTAGAACCAGAGTCACCAGGTCCAGATGAGGCGCAGGTGGGGAGCATGTTCACTAGGTCCCAGTGAGGCCCAGTTGAGGACCAGAGTCACCAGATCTGGTTGAGGCCTAGAGAGGTACCAGAAACACCTAGTCCAGGTGACATCCAGATGGGGACCAGAGTCACCAGGTCCAGGTTATTCCCAGGTGGTGAACAGAGTTACGAGTTCAGGGTGAGGACCAGGTAAGGACCAGAGTCACCAGGTCCAAGTGAGGCCCAAGTGGGGACCTGTGTCACCAGGCATTTGTGAGGCCCATATGACAACCCCCCTCACCACGTACAGGTGAGGCCAACTTCCAAGCCATGCAGAGGAACCATGTCCAGATGATGCCGAGGTAGGGACTAGAGTTCTCAGGTCCAGGTGAGGCCAACCTGCAAGCCATGCAGTGAACATGTCCCGATGATGGCCAGGTAGGGATCAGAGTCACCAGGTCCAAATGAGGCCCAGATGGAGCATATTCACTAGGTGCAGGTGAGGCCCAGTTGAGGATCACAGTCACCATTTCTGATTGAGTCCTAGAGGAGTACAAGAATCACCTGGACCAGGTGACATCCAGATGGGGACCAGAGTCACCAGGTCAGGGTGAGGCCCAGAGAGGTTCCAGAGTCATCATGTCCAGGTGAGGCTCAGGTGAGGAACAGAGTGACCAGGTACCAATGATGCCCAGGTGAGGACGAGAGTCACCAGATCTGGGTGACGTGCAGATACGATCAGAGTCACCAGTTCCAGGTGAGGCCAAGAAGGAGTCCACAAAAATCAGGTCCAGGTGGCGAACAAAGTCACCAGGAATGGGTGAGGCCCAGATGGGGACCAGATTCACCAGCCCAGGTGAGGCCCAGGTAGTGAGCAGAGTCCCCGGGTCTGGGAGAGGACCAGGTAAGGACCAGATTAATAGGTCAAAGAGGCCCACGTGGGGACCTGAGTCACCAGGTTTGGGTGAGGCCCAGGTGGCAACCCCACTCACCAGGTCCAAGTGAGGCCAACCTGCAGGCCAGAGTCACCAGATCCAGGTGAGGCCCTAGTGGGGACCGGAGTCACCAGGTAAATGTGAGTCTACAAGTACACCACAGTCACCAGGTCCAGGTGTGGTTCCAGTGGGAACGAGAGTCTCCAGGTCCAGGTGAGACCCAGGTGGGGACGACAGCCTCCAGGTCCAAATTGAGGCCTCGGTTGCGGGACCAGGGTCATCAGGACCAGTTGAGGCCAAAGTGCGGAGATAAGTTATCATATCCATGTGAGGCCCAGGTGCGGAACAGAGTAACCATGTCCCATTGCTGCCAGGTGGGAAAAGAGTCACAAGGTCCAGACGAGGCCTAAGTGAGGAGGAGATTCACCAGGTCCTGTTGAGGCTTAGCTGAGGACCAGTGTCCCCAGCTCCGGGTGTGTACCAGAGGGGGACCAGAGTCCCCCGGTTCTGGTGATATCCAGGTGGGGACCAGAGTCACCATCAGGTTGAGGCCCAGAGAGGGACGTGAATCACTAGGTCCAGGTGAGTCCCCGATGTGGAACTGAGAAACCAGGTCCCATGATGCCCTAATGAGGACCTGAGTCACCAGGTCCAGGAGAGGTCCCTGTGGGAACCAGTCACCTGTCCAGGTGAGGCCCATGTGGGACCACAGTCACCAGGGCCAGGTGGGGCCAAGACATATAAGAGAGTATTCAAGTCCCAATGATGCCCAGGTAAGGACCAGAGTCAACAGGTCCAGGAGAGGCCCAAATATGGATCAGAGTCATTGTGTTCCAGGTGAGGTCAGATGGAGACCACAGGAACCAGGTCCAGGAGAGCCCCATATGGGAACCAGAGACACCAGATCCCGGTGAGGTCCAGGTGGGACCACAGTCACAAGGTCCAGGTGAGGCGCAGGTGGCAACAGGATTTACCAAGTCCAGGTGAAGCCCAGGTGGCGACCAGTCACCACATCCAGGTGCGGACCAGCTAAGGACCAGATTCACCAGGCGCAAGTGAAGCGCAAGGGGTAACCCGAGTAACCAGGTAAGGGTGAGTCCCAGAGGGGGAAGCAGAGTAACCAGTTTAGTTTGAGGCCCAGAATGGGACCAGAGGTCCCTGGTCAAAGTGAGGCCCAGTGTGGAATAGAGTATCCAGGTCCCAATGATGCCTGGGTGAGGACCAGAGTCACTATGGCCATGGAGTCCCAGATGGGGAACAGAATCACTAGGTCTTGGTGAGGCATAGAATAAGACCACAGTCAGCAGTATCAGGTGAGCCCCTTGTGGGAACCAGAGCCACTCTATCCAGCTGAGTCCCAGGTCCATGTGAGGCCCTGGTGAGGACCAGATTCATCAGGTCGAATTGAGGCATAGCTGGGGACAAGAGTCATCAGGTCTGGGTGCGGCCTAGATGGGGCAAGATTCAGTAGTTCTGAGTTAGGTCAAAGTGGGGATGAGAGACACCAGGTCCAGGTGAGGCCATACTGAGGACCAGAGTCACCAGATCCAGGTGAGGTCCATGTGGGGACCAGGGTCACCAGATCCAGGTGAATTCCAGGTGGGGACCAGAGTCACCAGATCCAGGTGAAGCCCAGGTGGGGACCAGAGTCACTAGGTCCAGATGAGGCCCAGGTGAGGACCAGAGTTACCAGGTACACGTGAGTCCTGGTGGAGATCAGAGGCAACAGGTCCATGTGAGTCCGGCTTCGGGACCATGGTGAACAGGTCTACTTGAGGCCCAGGAGTGGAACACAGTAAGCAGGTCCAGGTGAGTCCCCGGTGGTGACAAGAGTCACTACGTCCAGGTGAGGCCCAGTTGGGGACCAGGATCACCAGGTACAGGGGAGGCCCTTGAAAGAACCAGAGTCAACAGTTCGAGGTCAGGCATAGGTGGCAACCAGGGTCAGCAGGTCCCAGTAAAGCCAAAGTGGGGTTCACAGTCATTAGTGCATGGTGAGACCCAGAGGGGAACCAGAGTCACATGGTCCAGGTGAGGTCCAGTTGTGGAACACACTCACCGGGTCCCCATTTTGCCCAGTTGAGGACCGTGGTCAACAGGGCCAGGTGAGGCCCAGAAGGGGACCGGAGTCCCCAAATCCAGGTGAAGCCCAGGTGGGGACCACAGTCACCAGATCCAGGGTAGTCTCAGGTGCAGAGCAGAATCACGAAGTCCAGGTGAGGTGCAGGTGTCAACCACACTCACCAGGTCCCGGTGAGGCCCTGGAGGAGACAGAGTCACGAGGTACATGAGAAACTAGAAACTCTGCAGCAACCAGGTCCACATGATGTCCATATGGGAACACAAATCACCAGTTACAGGTGAGGGCCAGGTGGGGATCTGACTCACCATGTCCAGGTGAGACCCAGGTGGGAACCAGTGTCACCATGTCCAGGTGTGGCCCTGGTGAAGACCAGAGTTAATAGGTCAGGCTGGGTCACTGTTAGTGAACAGTGTAACCATATCCTGATGCTACCCAGGTGGGTACCAGAGACACCAGGTCCTGGTGAGGCCCAGGTGGAACCAGAGACATGAGGTCCAGGTGAGGTCCCGATGGGAACCACAGTCACCAGGTCAGGTGAGGCCATGCTTAGGATCAGAGTCACAAGTTACAGGTGAGGTCCAGGTGGAGCCAGAGTCCCCTGGTACAGAAGAGGCCAAAGTCAGGATCAGAGTTGCCAGAATCAGGTCAGTCCCAATGGGGAATACAGTAACCATTTCCGGAGAATGCCCAGGTAAAACCAGAGTCATCATGCCAAGATGCTGCGCAGATGGGGGGCATATTCACTAGGTTCCGGTGAGGCCCAGTTGAGGACCAGTGTCACGAGGTCAAGTTGAGGCCTAGAGGGGTACCAGATTCACCTGGTCTAGGTGAAATCCAGATGGGGACCAGAGTCACCATGTCAGGCTGAGGCCCAGAGGGGATCCAGAGTCAACATGTCCAGGTGAGGCTCACGTGTGGAACAGTGTATCCAGTTCATAATGGTCCACAGGTGAGGACCAGAGTCACCAGATCTGGGTGAGGCCCAGTTAGTATCAGAGTCACCAGTTCCAGATGAGCCCCAGAAGGTGTCCACAGCAATCGCACAGGAGGCACCCCCAATCACCAGGTCCAGGTGAGGACAACCTGTAGGCCATGAAGAAGAACCGTGTCCCACGGATGCCAAGGTAGGGACCAGAGTCACCAGGTCCAGAATCGGCGCAGGTGGGAGCATATTCACTAGGTCCCTGTGAGGCCCATTTGCGGACCAGAGTCACCAGGTCTACTTGAGGCCAAGAGGGGTACCAGATTCACCTGTTCTAGATGACATCCTGATGGGGACCATAGTCACCATGTTAGCCTCACCTGGACATGATGACTCTGGGCCAGGTCCTGGTGAGGCCCAGGTGGGACCAGAGATATGAGGTCCAGGTGAGGTCCCGATGGGAACCACAGTCACCAGGTCAGGTGAGGCCATTCTTAGGATCAGAGTCACCCGTTACAGGTGAGGCCCATGTGGAGCGACAGTCACCTGGTACAGAAGAGGCCAAAGTCAGGATCAGAGTGACCAGGATCAGGTCAGTCCCAGTGGGGAATAGAGTAACTATGTCCCGATGATGCCAAGGTAGAACCAGAGTCACCAGGTCCAGAAGAGGCGCATGTGGGGAGCATGGTCACTAGGTCCCAGTGAGGCCCAGTTGAGGACCAGAGTCACCAGGTCAAGTAGAGGCCTAGAGGGGTACCAGATTCACCTGGTCTAGGTGACATCCAGATGGGGACAGAGTCACCATGTCAGGCTGAGGCCCAGAGGGGATCCAGAGTTATCATGTCCACGTGAGGCACACATGTGGAACAGAGTATCCAGGTCATAATTGTCCACAGGTGAGGACCAGAGTCACCAGGTCTGGGTGACGCGCAGACAGGATCAGAGTCACCAGTTCCAGGTGAGGCCAAGATGGAGTCCACAGCAATCAGGTCCAGGTGGGGAACAAAGTCACCAGGACTGGGTGAGGCCCAGATGGGGACCAGATTCACCAGGTCCAGGTGAGGCGAGGTGGTGACCAGAGTCCCCGGGTCTGGGAGAGGACCAGGTAAGGACGAGATTCACCAGGTCCAAGAGGCCCACGTGTGGAACTGAGTCACCAGGTATGGGTGAGGCGCAGGTGGCAACCCCACTCTCCAGTCCAGGTGAGGCCAACCTGCAGGCCAGAGTCACCAGATCCAGGTGAGTCCCTAGTGGGGACTGGAGTCACCAGGTAAATGTGAGTGTACAAGAAAACCACATTCACCAGGTCCAGGTGTGGTTCATGTGGGAACGAGAGTCACCAGGTCCAGGTGAGACCCAGGTGGGGACCATAGTCACCAGGTCCAGATTGAGGCCTCGGTGGGGGGACCAGAGTCATCAGGATCATTTGAGGCCAAAGTGTGGAGCAAAGGTATCATGTCCAGTTGATGTCCATGTGGGGAACAGAGTAACCATATCCCATTGAGGCCAAGTGGGAAAAGAGTCAGAAGGTACAGAAGAGGCCTAAATGAGGACTAGATTCACCAGGTCCTGTTGACGTCCAGTTGAGTACCAGTGTCCCCAGCTCTGAGTGAGTCCCAGAGGGGGACCAGAGTCACCCGGTTCTGGTGATATCCAGGTGGGGACAAGAATCACCACGTCAGGGTGAGGCCCAGAGGGGGACGAGAATCACTAGTTTCATGTGAGGCCCCGTTGTGGAACTGAGAAAAAAGGTCCCATAATGCCCAAATGAGGACCTGAGTCACCAGTTCCAGGTGAGGTCCCTGTGGGAACCAGTCACCTTGTCAAGGTGAGGCCCACGTGGGACCACAGTCACCCGGTCCAGGTGAGGCCCAGGTATATAAGAGAGTATCCAGGTCCCAGTGATGCCCAGGTAAGGACCAGCGTCATCAGGTTCAGGAGAGGCCCAAATATCTATCAGAGTCATTGTGTTCCAGGTGAGGCCAGATGGAGACAACATGGACCACGTTCAGGAGAGCCCCATATGGGAACCAGAGCCACCCGATCCAGGTGAGGTCCAGGTGGGACCACAGTCACAAGGTCCAGGTGAGGCACAGGTGGCAACAGGATTCACCATGTCCAGGTGAGGCCCAGGTGGCGACCAGTCACCACATCCAGGTGCGGACCAGCGAAGGACCAGATTCACCAGGTCCATGTGAAGACCAATGGGTGACCAGAGTCACCACCTAAGGGTGAGGCCCAGAGGGGGAACCAGAGTAACCAGTTTAGTTTGAGGCCCAGAATTTGACCAGAGGTCCCTCGTCAAAATGAGGCCGAGGAGTGGAATAGAGTATCCAGGTCCCAATGATGCCTGGGTGAGCCCAGAGTCACTAGGGTCATGCAGACCCAGATGGCAAACAGAATCACTAGGTCCTAGTGAGGCATAGGATAAGACCACAGTCACCAGTATCAGGTGAGCCCCTTGTGGGAACCAGAGCCACTCTATCCAGCTGAGTCCCAGGTCCATGTGAGGCCCACGTGAGGGCGAGATTCATCAGGTCGAATTGAGGCATAGCTGGGGACAAGAGTCACCAGGTCTTTGTGCGGCGTAGGTGGGGCAAGATTCAGCAGTTCTGAGTTAGGTCAAAGTGGGGACGAGAGACACCAGGTCCATGTGAGGCCAAACTGAGGACCAGAGTCACCAGATCCAGGTGAGGTCCATGTTGGAAAGACAGTTACCAGGTCCAGGAGAGGTCCAGGTGGGGACCAGAGTCACCAGATCCAGGTGAAGTCCCGGTGGGGACTAGAGTCACCAGATCCAGGTGAAGCAAAGGTGGGGACCAGAGTCACTAGGTCAAGATGAGGCCCAGGTGAGGACCAGAGTTACCAGGTACACGTGAGGCCCAGGTGGGGATCAGAGACAACAGGTCCATGTGAGGCCAGCTTGGGGACCATGGTCAACAGGTCTACTTGAGGCCCAGGTGTGGAACACAGTAAGCAGGTCCAGGTGAGTCCCCGGTGGTGACCAGAGTTACGAGTTCCGGATGAGGACCAGGTAAGGACCAGATTCACCAGGTCCAAGTGAGGCCCACGTGGGGACCTGTGTCACCAGGCATGAGTGAGGCCCAGGTGACAACCCCACTCACCAGGTCCACGTGATGCCAATCTGCAGGCCATGCAGTGGAACCATGCCCTGATGATGTCCAGGTAGGGACCAGGGTTACCAGGTCCAGTTGAGGCCAACATGCAGGCCATGCAGTGGAACCATGTCCCGATGATGCCCGGGTAGTGACCAGAATCACCAGGTCCAATGAGGCCCAGATGGAGCATATTCACTAGGTCCAGGTGTGGTCCAGTGGAGGACCAGAGTCACCAGACCTGGTTGAGGCCTAGAGGGGTACCAGAATCACCTGGTCCAGGTGACATCCAGATGGGACCAGAGTAACCAGGTCAGGATGAGGCCCAGAGAGGTTCCAGAGTCATCATGTCCAGGTGTGGAACAGAGTCACCAGGTACCAAAGATGCCCAGGTGAGGACAGAGTCACCAGGTCTGGGTGACGGGCAGATAGGATCAGAGTCACCTGTTCCAGGTGAGGCCAAGAAAGAGTCCACAGCAATCAGATACAGGAGTGGAACAAAGTCAACATGCCTGGGTGAGGCCCAGATGGGGATCAGATTCACCAGGTCCAGGTAGGCCCAGGTGGTGACCAGAGACCCCGGGGCTGGGAAACGACCAGGTAAGGACCAGATTTACCAGGTCCAAGAGGCCTACGCGGGGACCTGACTCACCAGGTATGGGTGAGGCCCAGGGGCAACCCCATTCACAAGGTCCAGGTGAGGCCAACCTGCATGCCAAAGTCACCAGAACCACGTGAGGCCCTAGTCGGCACCGGTGACAGCAGGTAAAAGTGAGTCTACAAGAACACTACAGTCACCAGCTCCAGGGGTGGTTCATGTGGGAACGAGAGCCACCAGTTCCAGGTGAGACCCAGGTTGGGACGACAGCCACCAGGTCCGGATTGAGGCCTAAGAGGGTAACAGTGTCATCAGGACCAGTTGAGGCCCAACTGACGAACAAAGTTATCATGTCCAGTTGAGGCTCAGGTGTGGAACAGAGTATCCAGGTCATAATGGTCCACAGGTGAGGACCAGAGTCACCAGATCTGGGTGAGGTCCAGTTAGGATCAGAGTCACCAGTTCCAGGTGAGGCCAAAAAGGAGTCCACAGCAATAAGGTCCAGGTGGGGAACAAAGTCACCAGGACTGGGTGAGGCCCAGATGGGGACCAGATTCACCAGGTCCAGGTGATTCAAAGGTGATGACCAGAGTTACCAGTTCCGGGTGAGGAACAGATAAGGACCAGATTCACCAGGTCCAAGTGAAGCCCACGTGGGACCTGTGTCACCAGGTATGGGTGAGGGCCAGGTGGCAAACCCACTCACCAGGTCCAGGTGATGGAACCTGCAGGCCATGCAGTGGAACCATGTCCCGATGATGCCCAGGTAGGGACCGGAGTCATCAGGTCCAAATGAGGCCCAGATAAATCATATTCACTAGGTCCAGGTGAGGCCCAGTTGAGGACCAGAGTCACCAGAACTGCTTGAGACCTAGAGGGGTACCAGAATCCCCTGGTCCAGGTGACATCTCGACGGGGACCAGAGTCACCAGGTCAAGGTGAGGCACAGAGAGGTTCATGAGTCACCATGTCCAGGTGAGACTCAGGTGTGGAACAGACTCACCAGGTACCAATGATGCCCAGGGGAGGTCCAGAGTCACCAGATCTGGGTGACGCGCAGATAGGATCAGAGTCACCAGTTCCAGGTGAGGCCAAGAAAGAGTCCACAGCAATCAGGTCCAGGTGGGGAACAAAGTCACCAGGACTGGGTGAGGCCCAGATTCACCCGGTCCAGGTGAGGCCCAGGTGGTGACCAGAGTCCCCGGTTCTGGGAGAGGACCAGGTAAGGACCAGATTCACCAGGTCCAAGAGGCCCACGTGGGGACCTGAGTCACCAGGTATGGGTGAGGCCCAGGTGGCAACCCCACTCACCAGGTCCAGGTGAGGCAAGCCTGCCGGCCAGAGTTACCACATCCAAGTGAGGCCCTAGTGGGGACCGGAGTCACCAGGTAAATGTGAGTCTACAAGAACACCACAGTCACCAGATCTAGTTGTGGGTCATGTGGGAACGAGAGTCACCAGGTCCAGGTGAGACCCCGTGGGGACCACAGTCATCAGGTACAGATTGAGGCCTAGGTGGGGGGGAAAGAGTCATCAGGACCAGTTGAGGCCAAAGTGTGGAGCAAAGTTCTCATGTCCAGGTGAGGCCCAGGTGGGGAACAGAGTTACCATGTCCCATTGGTGCCAGGTGGGAAAAGACTCACAAGGTCCAGACGAGGCCTAAGTGAGGAGTAGAATCACCAGGTCCTGTGGAGCCTCAGCAGAGGACCAGTGTCCCAAGCTCCGGGTGAGTCCCAGAGGGGGACCAGAGTCACCCGGTTCTGGTGATATCTAGGTGGGAACCAGAGTCAGCACGTCAGGGTGAGGCCCAGAGGGGGACGAGAATCACTAGGTTCAGGTGAGGCCCCGATGTGGAACTGAGAAACCAGGTTCCATGATGGCCATATGAGGACCTGAGTCACCAGGTCCAGGTGAGGTCCCTGTGGGAACCAGTCACCTCGTCCAGGTGAGGCCCAGGTGGGACCACTGTCACAAGTTCCAGGTGAGGCCCAGGTATATCCAGGTCCCAATGATGCCCAGGTAAGGACCAGAGTCAACAAGTCCAGGAGAGGCCCAAATATGGATCAGAGTCATTGTGTTCCAGGTGAGGCCAGATGGAGACCACAGGAACCAGGACCAGGAGAGCCCCATATGGGAACCAGAGTCACCAGAGCCAGGTGAGGTCCAGGTGGGACCACAATCACAAGGTCCAGGTGAGGCGTAGGTGGCAACAGGATTCACCAAGTCCAGGTGAGGCCCAGGTGGCGACCAGTCACCACATCCAGGTGTGGACCAGCTAAGGACCAGATTAACCAGGCCGAAGTGAAGCCCAAGGGGTGACCAGAGTCACCGGGTAAGGGTGATTCCCAGAGGGGGCACCAGAGTAAGAATTTTAGTTTGAGGGCCAGAATGGGACAAGAGGTCCGTGGTCAAAGTGAGGCCCAGGTGTGGAATAGAGTATCCAGGTCTCAATGATGCTGAGGACCAGAGTCACTAGGGCCATGCAGGCCCAGATGGGGAACAGAATCACTAGGTCCTGGTGAGACATAGAATAAGACCAAAGTCACCAGTATCAGGTGAGCCCATTGTGGGAACCAGAGCCACTGTATCCAGCTGAGTCCCAGGTCCATGTGAGGCCCACGTGAGGACCAGATTCATCAGGTCGAATTGAGGCATAGCTGGGGACAAGAGTCACCAGGTCTGGGTGCGGCCTTGTTGGGGCAAGATTCAGCAGTTCTGAGTTAGGTCAAAGTGGGGACGAGAGACACCAGGTCCAAGTGAGGGCAAACTGAGGACCAGAGTCACCAGATCCAGCTGAGGTCCAAGTGGGGACCAGAGTCACCAGATCCAGGTGAAGTCCAGGTGTGGACCAGAGTCACCAGATCCAGGTGAAGCCCAGATCAGGACCAGAGTCACCAGATCTGCTTGATGCCTAGAGGGGTACCAGAATCACCTTGTCCAGGTAACATCCACATGGGGACCAGAGTCACCAGGTCACGAAGTGGCCCAGAGAGGTTCCAGAGGCATCATGTCCAGGTGAGGCTCAGGTGAGGAACAGAGTCTCCAGGTACCAATGATGCACAGGTGAGGACCAGAGTCACCAGATCTGGGTGACGCGCAGATAGGTTCAGAGTCACCAGTTCCAGGTGAGTCCAAGAAAGTGTCCACAGCAATCAGGTCCAGGTGGGGAACAAAGTCACAAGGACTGGGTGAGGCCCAGATGGGGACCAGATTCACCAGGTCCAGGTGAGAACCAGGTGGTGAGCAGAGTCCCCGGGTCTGGGTTAGGACCAGATAAGGACTAAATTCACCAGGTCCAAGAGGCCCACGTGGGGACCTGAGTCACCAGGTACGAGTTAGGCCCAGGTGGCAACCGCACTCACCAGGTCCAGGTGAGGCCAACCTGCAGACCAGAGTCACCAGATCCAGGTGAGGCTCTAGTGGGGACCGGAGTCACCAGGTAAATGTGAGTCTACAAGAAAACCAGTAACCAGGTCCAGGTGTATTACAGGTGGGAACGAGATCAACAGGTCCAGGTGAGACCCAGGTGGGGACCACAGTCACCAGGTCCAGATTGAGGCCTAATGGGGGGAACAGAGTCATCAGGACCAGTTGAGGCCAAAGTGTGGAGCAAAGTTATCATGTCCAGGTGAGGCCCAGGTGGGGAACAGAGTAATCATGTCCCATTGATGCCAGGTGGGAAAAGAGTCACAAGTTCCAGACGAGGCCTAAGTGAGGAGTAGATTCACTAGGTCCTGTTGAGGCCCAGTTGAGGACCAGTGTCCACAGCTCTGGGTGAGTCCCAGAGGGGGACCACAGTCACCAGGTTCTGGTGATATCCAGGTTGGGACCAGAGTCACCACGTCAGGGTCAGGCCCAGAGGGGGACCAGAATCACTAGGTCCACTTGAGGCCCCGATGTGGAACTGAGAAACCAGGTCCCATGATGCCCATATGAGGACCTGAGTCACGAGGTTCATGTGATGTCCCTGAGGGAACCAGTCACCTCGTCCCGGTGAGGTCCAGGTGGGGCGACAGTCACCACGTCCAGGTGAGGACCAGGTATATAAGAGAGTATCCAGGCCCCAATGATGGCCAGTTAAGGACCAGAGTCAACAGGTCCAGGAGAGGCACAAATATGCATCAGAGTCATTGTGTTCCAGGTGAGGCCTGATGGAGACCACAGGAACCAGGTCCAGGAGAGCCCCATATGGGAACCAGAGCAACCAGATCCAGGTGAAGTCCAGGTTGGACCACTGTCACAAGGTCCAGGTGAGGCGCAGGTGACAACAGGATTCACCAAGTCCAGGTGAGACCCAGGTGTCGACCACTCACCATAAAGAAGTGAGGACAAGCTAAGGACCAGATTCACCAGGCCCATATGATACCCAAGGGGTGTCCAGAGTCACCAGGTAAGGGTGAGGCCCAAAGGGGAACCAGTAACTAGTTTAGTTTGAGTCCCAGAATGGGACGAGAGGTCCTTGGTTTATGTGAGGCACAGGTGTGGAATAGAGTATCCAGTTCCTAATGATTCCTGGGTGAGGACCAGAGTCACTAGGGCCATGCAGGCCCAGATGGGAACAGAATCGCTAGGACCAGGTGAGGCATAGAATAAGACCACAGTCAGCTATATCAGGTGAGCCCCTTGTTGGAACCAGAGCCACTCTATCAGCTGAGCCCCAGGTCCATGTGGGGCCCACCTGAGGAGCAGATTCATCAGGTCGAATTGAGGCATAGCTGGGGACAAGAGTCACCAAGTCTGGGTGCGGCCGAGGTGGGGCAAGATTCAGCAGTTCTGAGTTAGGTCAAAGTGGAGACGAGAGATGCCAGATCCAGATGAGGCCAAACTGAGGACCAGAGTCACCAGATGCAGGTTAGGTCCAGGTGTGGACCAGAGTCAGAAGATCCAGGTGAAGTCCAGGTGGGGACCAGAGTCACCAGATCCAGGTGAAGCCCAGGTAGGGACCAGAGTCGCCTGGTCCAGATGAGACCCAGATGAGGACCAGAGTTACCAGGTACACGTGAAGCCCCGGTGGGGATCAGAGGCAACATGTCCATGTGAGGCTGGCTTGGGGACCATGGTCAACAGGTCTACTTGAGGCCCAGGTGTGGAACACCGTAAGCAGGTCCAGGTGAGTTCCCGGTGGTGACAAGAGTCACCAGGTTCAGGTCAGGCCCATGTGGGCACCAGGATCACCACGTCCAGGGGAGGCCCTTGAAAGAACCAGAGTCAACAGTTCGAGGTCAGGCGCAGGTGGCAACCATGGTCAGGAGGTCCAAGTCAGACCAAAGTGGGGTTCACAGTCACTAGGGCACGGTGACACCCAGAGAGGGACCAGAGTCACCTGGTCCAGGTGAGGTCCAGTTGTGGATCACAGTCACCGGGTCCCAATTTTGCCCAGTTGAGGACCATGGTCAACAGGGCCAGGTGAGCCTCAGATGGGAAGGAGAGCCCAAAATCCAGGTGAAGCCCAGGTGGGGACCACAGTCACCAGATCCAGGGTAGTCTCAGGTGCAGACCAGAATCACCAGGTCCAGGTGAGGTGCAGGTGGCAACCACACACAACAGGTACCGGTGAGGCCCTGGTGGGGACCAGAGTCACGAGGTACATGAGAAGCTAGAAACACTGCAGCCACCAGATCCACATGATGTCCATGTGGGAACGAGAATCACCAGTTACAGGTGAGGATCAGGCAGGGATCTGAATCACATGTCCACGTGAGACCCAAGAGGGAACCAGTGCCACCATGTTCAGGTGTGGCCCAGGTGAAGACCAGAGTTAATAGGTCCGGCTGGGTCACTGTTAGTGAAGAGTGTAACCATATCCTGATGCTACCCAGGTGGGTACCAGAGACACCAGGTCCTGGTGAGGCCCAGGTGGGACCAGAGACATGAGGTCCAGGTGAGGTCCCGATGGGAACCACAGACACCAGGTCAGGTGAGGCCATGCTTAGGATCAGAGTCACCAGTTACAGGTGAGGCCCAGGTGGAGCCAGAGTCACCAAGTAGAGAAGACGCCAAAGTCAGGACCAGAGTTACCAGGATCAGGAGAGTCCCAGTGGGGAATAGACTAACCATATCCCGATAATGCCCAGGTAGAACCCGAGTCACCAAGTACAGATGAGGCGCAGGTGGGGAGTATATTCACTAGGTCCCGGTGAGGCCCAGTTGAGGACCAGATTCCCCCACTCTAGTTGAGGCCTAGAGGGGTACCAGATTCACCTGGTCCGGTGACATCCAGATGGGGACCAGAGTCACCAGGACAGGGTGAGGCCCAGAGGGGATCCAGAGTCATCATGTCCAGGTGAGGCTCAGGTGTGGAACAAAGTATCCAGGTCGTATTGGTCCACAGGTGAGGACAAGAATCAACAGATCTGGGTGAGGTCCAGTTAGGATCAAGTCAGCAGTTCCAGGTGAGGACAAGAAGGAGTCCACAGCAATCAGGTCCTGGTTGGGAACAAAGTCACCAAGACTAGGTGAGGCCCAGATGGGGACCAGATTCACCAGGTCCAGGTGATTCTCAGGTGGTGACCAGAGTTACCAGTTCCAAGTGAAGACCAGGTAAGGACCAGATTCACCAGGTCCAAGTTAGGGCCACGTGGGGACTTGTGCCTCCATGTATGGGTGATCCCCAGGTGGTGAGCAGAATTACCAGATACACCAGGTCCAAGTGAGGCCCACGTAGGGGCCTGTGTCACCAGGTATGGGGGAGGCCCAAGAGGCAACCCCACTCACCAGTTCCAGGTGAGGCCTACCTGCAGGCCATGCAAAGCAACCGGGTCCCGATAATGCCAAGGTAAGGACCAGAGTTACCAGGTCCAGGTGAGGCCAACCTGCAGGCCATGCAGTAGAAATAGGTCCCCATGATGCCCTGGTAGGGATCAGAGTAACCAGGTCCAAATGAGGCCAAGATGGAGCATATTCACTAGGACCAACCGAGGCCCAGTTGAGGACAAGAGAAACCAGATCTGGTTGAGGCCTAGAGGGGTACCAGAATCCCCTGGTCCAGGTGACATCCAGATGGGGACCAGAGTCACCAGGACAGGGTGAGGCCCAGAGTGGTTCCAGAGTCATCATGTCCAGGTGAGGCTCAGGTGTGGAACAGAGTCACCAGATACCAATGATGCCCAGGTGAGGACCAGAGTCACCAGGCCTGAGTCACGCGCAGAGAGGATAAGAGTCACCAGTTCCAGGTGAGGCCAAGAAACAGTCCAAAGCAATCAGGTCCAGTTGTGGAACAAAGTCACCAAGACTGGGTGAGGCCAAGATGGGGAAGAGATTCACCAGGTCAGGTGAGGCCCAAGTGGTGACCAGAGTCCCTGGGTCTGGGAGAGGACCATGTAAGGACCAGATTCACCAGGTCCAAGAGGACCACGTGTGTTCCTGAGTCACCAGGTATGGGTGAACCTCAGGTGGCAACCCCACTCACCATGTAAAGGGGAGGCCAACCGACAGGCCACAGTCAGCAGAACCAGGTGAGGCCCTAGTGGGGACCGGTGTCACCAGGTAAATGTGAGTCTACAAGAACAACACAGTCACCAGGTCCAGGTGTGGTTCATGTGGGAACGAGAGTCACCAGATCCAGGTGAGACCCAGGTGGGGACCACAGTCACCAGGTCCAGATTGAGGCCTAGGTGGGGGGACCAGAGTCATCAGGACCAGTTGAGGCCAAAGTGTGGATAAAAGTTATCATGTTGATGTGAGGCCAAGGTGGGGAACAGAGTAACCATGTCCCATTGATGCCAGATGGGAAAAGAGTCACAAAGTCCAGACGAGGCCTAAGTAAGGAGTAGATTCAACAGGTCCGGTTGAGGACCAGATGAGGACCAGTGTCCCCAGCTCCGGGTGAGTCCCAGAGGGGGACCAGAGGCACCCGGTTCTGGTGATATCCAGGTGGGGACCAGAGTCACCACGTCAGGGTGAGGCCCAGAGGGGGACAAGAATCACTAGGTCCAGGTGAGGCCCCGATGTGGAACTGAGAAACCAGGTCCCATGATGCCCATATGAGGACCTGAGTCAGAGGTCCAGGTGAGGTCCCTGTGGGAACCAGTCACCTCGTCCAGGTGAGGTCCAGGTGGGACCACAGTCGCAAGGTCCAGGTGAGGCGCAGGTGGCAACAGGATTCAACAAGTCCAGGTGAGGCCAAGGTCGCGACCAGTCACCAGATCCAGGTGCGGAACAGCTAAGGACAAGATTCTCCAGGCCCAAGTGAAGCCCAACGGGTGACCAGAGTCACCAGGTCAGGGTGAGGGCCAGAGGGGGAACCAGAGTAACCAGTTTATTTTGAGGCCCAGAATGGGACCAGAGGTCCCTGGTCAAAGTGAGGCCCAGGTGTGGAATAGAGTATCCAGGTCCCAGTGACGCCTGGGTGAGGACCAGAGTCACTAGGGCCATGCAGGCCCAGATGGGGAACAGAATCACTAGGTCCTATTGAGGCATAGAATAAGACCACATTCAGCAGTATCAGGTGAGCCCCTTGTGGGAACCAGAGCCACTCTATCCAGCTGAGTCCCAGGTCCATGTGAGGCCCACGTGAGGACCAGATTCATCAGGTCGTATTCAGGCATAGCTGGGGACAAGGGTCACCAGGTCTGGGTGCGGCCTAGGTTGGGCAAGATTCAGCAGTTCTGAGTTAGGTCCAAGTGGGGACGAGAGACACCAGGTCCAGGTGAGTCCAAACTGAGGACCAGAGTCACCAGATCCAGGTGAGGTCCATGTTGGAAAGAGAGTCACGAGGTCCAGGAGAGGTCCAGGTGGAGTCCAGAGTCACCAGATCCAGGTAAAGTCCAGGTGGGGACCAGAGTCACCAGATCCATGTGAAGCCCAGATGGGGACCAGAGTCACTAGGTCCAGATCTGACCCAGGTGAGGACCAGAGTTACCAGGTACACGTGAGGACCCGGTGGGGATCAGAGTCAACAGGTCCATGTGAGGCCAGCTTGGGAACCATGGTCAACAGGTCTACTTGAGGCCCAGGTGTGGAACACAGTAAGCAGGTCCAGGTGACTACCCATTGGTGACAGGAGTCACCACGTCCAGGACCACAGTCACTAGAACCAGGTGAAGTCCAGGTGGTGACCAGAGTCCCCGGGTCTGGGAGAGGACCAGCTAAGGACCAGATTCAACAGGTCCAAATGAGGCCCACGTGGGGACCTGAGTCACCAGCTATGTGTGAGGCCTAGGTGGCAACCCGACTCCCCAGGTCCATGTGAGGCCAACCTGCAGGCCAGAGTCACCAGATGCAGGTGAGGTCCAGGTGGGGACCAGAGTCACCAGATCCAGGTGAAGCACAAGTGGGGACCAAAATCAATAGGTCAAGATGAGGCCCAGGTGAGGACCAGAGTTACTAGGTACACATGAGGCCCCGGTGGGGATCAGAAGCAACAGGTCCATGTGAGGCCGGCTTGGGGACCATGGTCAACTGGTCTACTTGAGGCCCAGGTGTGGAACACAGTAAGCAGGTCCAGGAAGTCCCCGGGGGTGACAAGAGTCACCACGTCCAGGTGAGGCCCACGTGGGGACCAGGATCACCAGGTACACGGGAGGCCATTGAAAGAACCAGAGTCAACACTTCGAGGTCAGGAGCAGGTGGTAACCAGGGTCAGCAGGTCCAAGTCAGGCCAAAGTGGGGTTCACAGTCACTAGGGCACGGTGAGACCCAGAGGGGGACCAGAGTCACCTGGTTCTGGTGAGGTTCAGTTGTGGAACACAGTCACCGGGTCCCAATTTTGCCCAGTTGAGGACCATGGTAAACAGGGGCAGGTGAGGCCCAGATGGGGACCGGAGTCTCCAAATCCAGGTGAAGCCCAGGTGGGGAACACAGTCACCAGATCCGGGGTAGTCTCAGGTGCAGATCAGAATCACCAGGTCCAGGTGAGGTGCAGGTGGAAACCACACTCACCAGGTCCTGGTGAGGCCCTGGTGGGGACCAGAGAGACGAGGTACACGATAAGCTAGAAACACTGCAGCCACCAGGTCCACATGATGTCCACGTGGGAACGAGAATCACCAGTTACAGTTGAGGACCAGGTGGCGATCCCACTCCCCATGTCCAGGTGAGACACAGGTGGAAACAAGTGTCACCATGTCCAGGTGTGGCCCAGTTGAAGACCAGAGTTAATAGTTCCCGCTGGGTTACTGTTAGTTAACAGAGTACCATATCCTGATGCTAACCAGGTGGGTACCAGAGACACCAGGTCCTGGTGAGGGCCAAGTGGGACCAGAGTCACCAGATCTGGTTGAGGCCTAGAGGGGTACCAGAATCACCTGGTCCAGGTGACATCCAGATGGGGACCAGAGTCACCAGGTCAGGGGGAGGCCCAGAGAGGATCCCCAGTCATCATTCCAGGTGAGGCTCAGGTGTGGAACAGAGTCACCAGGTACCTATGATGCCAAGGTGAGGACCAGAGTCACCAGATATGGGTGATGCGAAGGTAGGATCGGAGTCACCAGATCTAGGTGAGGCAAAGAAAGTGTCCACAGCAATCAGGTCCAGGTGGGTAACAAAGTCCCCAGGACTGGGTGAGGCTCAGATGGGGACCAGATTCACCAGGTCCAGGTGAGGCCCAGGTGGTGACCAGAGTTCCCGGGTCTGGGAGAGGACGAGGTAAGGACCAGATTTACCAGGTCCAAGAGGCCCACGGTGGGACCTGAGTCACCAGGTATGGGTGAGGCCCAGGTGGCCATCCCACTCACAAGGTCCAGGAGAGGCCAACCTGCATGCCAGAGTCACCAGATCCAGGTGACGCCCTAGTGGGGACCGGAGTCACCAGGTAAATGTGAGTCTACAAGAACACCACAGTCACCAGGTCCTGGTGTGGTTCATGTGTGAACGAGAGTCACCAGGTCCAGGTGAGACCCAGGTGGGGACCACAGTCACCAGGTCCAGATTGAGGCCTAGGTGGAGGGACCAGATTCATCAGGAGCAGTTGAGGCCAAAGTGTTGAGCAAAGTTATCATGTCTAGTTGAGACCTAGGTGGGGAACAGAGTAACCATGTCCCATTGATGCCAGTTGGGAAAAGAGTCACAAGGTCCGAGAGAGAGTCCACAGCAAACAGGTCCAGGTGGGGAACAAAGTCACCAGGACTGGGTGAGGCTCAGATGGGGACCAGAGTCACCAGATCCAGGTGAAGCCCAGGTGGGGAGCAGAGTCACTAGGTCCAGATGAGGCCCAGGTGAGGACCAGAGTTACATGGTACACGTGAGACCCCGATTGGGATCAGAGGCAACAGGTCCATGTGAGGCCGGCTTGGGGACATGGTCAACAGGTGTACTTGAGGCCCAGGTGTGGAACACAGTAACCAGGTCCTGGTGAGTCCCCGGTGGTGAGAAGAGTCACCACATCCAGGTGAGCTCCAGGTGGGGACCAGGATCACCAGGTAAAAGGGAGGCCCTTGAAAGAACGAGAGACAACAGTTCGAGTTCAGGCGCAGGTGGCAACCAGGGTCAGCAGGTCCAATTCAGGCCAAAGTGAGGTTCACAGTCACTAGGGCACGGTGAGACCCAGACGGGGACCAGAGTCATCTGGTCCAGGTGAGGTCCAGTTGTGGAACACCGTCACCGGGTCCCAATTTTGCCCAGTTGAGGACCATGGTCAACAGGGCCAGGTGAGGCCAAGATGGGGACCGGAGACCCCAAATCCTGGCGAAGCCCAGGTGGGGACCACAGTCACCAGATCCAGGGTAGTCTCAGGTGCAGACCAGAATCACCAGGTCCAGGTGAGGTGCAGGTGGCAACCACACTTTCCAGGAACCTGTGGGGCCTGGTGAGGACCAGAGTCACGAGGTACATGCAAACCTAGAAACACTGCAGCCACCAGGTCCACATGATGTCCATGTGGGAACGAGAATCACCAGTTACAGGTGAGGACCAGGTGGTGATCCGACTCACCATGTCCAGGTGAGACCCAGGTGGGAGCCAGTCTAACCATGACCAGGTGTGGCCAAGGTGAAGACTAGAGTTAATAGGTCCGGCTGGGTCAATGTTAGTGAACAGTGTAACGATATCCTGATGCTACACAGGTGGGTACCAGAGACACCAGGTCCTGGTGACCCCGAGATGGGACCAGAGACCTAAGGTCCAGTTGAGGTCCCGATGGGAACCACAGTCACCATGTCAGGTGAGGCCATGCTTAGAATCAGAGTCACCAGTTACAGGTGAGGCCCAGGTGGAGCCAGAGTCACCTGGTATAGAAGAGGCCAAAGTCAGGACCAAAGTTACAAGGATCAGGGCAGTCCCAGTGGGGAATAGAGTAACCATGTCCCAATGATTCCCAGGAAGAAACAGATTCGCCAGGTCCAGATGAGGGGCAGTTGGGGAGCATAATCACTAGGTCCCGGTGAGGCCCAGTTGAGGACCAAAGTCACCAGGTCAAGTTGAGGCCTAGAGGCGTACCAGATTCCCCTGGTCTAGGTGACATCCACATGAGGACCAGAGTCACCACGTCAGGGTGAGGCCCAGAGTGGATCCAGAGTCATCATGTCCAGGTGAGGCTCAGGTGTGGAACAGAGTATCCAGGTCATAATGATCCACAGGTGAGGACCAGAGTCACCAGATCTGGTTGAGGCCCAGTAAGGATCAGAGCCAGCAGTTCCAGGTGAGGCCAAGTAGGAGTCCACAGCAATCAGGTCCAGGTGGGGAGCAAAGTAACCAAGCCTGGGTGACGCCCAGATGGGGACCAGATTCACCAGACCCAGGTGATTCCCAGGTGGTGACCAGAGTTAGCAGTTCCGGGTGAGGACCAGGTAAGGACCAGATTCACCAGGTCCAAGTGAGGCCCACGTGGGGCCTTTGTCACCAGGTATGAGTGAGGCCCAGGTGGCAAGCACACTCACCAGGTCCAGGTGAGGCCAACCTGCAGGCAATGCAGAGAAAGCGTGTCCCGATGATGCCCAGGTAGGGACCAGAGTTACCAGGTCCAGGTGAGGTCAACCTGCAGGCCATGCAGTGGAACCATGTCCCGATGATGCCCAGGTAGGGACCAGAGTCACCAGGTCCACATCAGGCCCAGATGGAGCATATTCACTAGGTCCAGGTGAGGCTCAGTTGAGGACCAGAGTCACCAGATCTGGTTGAGACCTAGAGGGGTACAAGAATCACCAGGCCCAGGTGACATCCAGATGGGGACCAGGGTCATGAGGTCAGGGTGAGGCCGAGAGAGGTTCCAGTGTCATCATGTCCAGGTGAGGCTCAGGTGTGGATCAGAGTCTCCAGGTACCAATGATGCCCAGGTGAGGACCAGAGTCACCAGGTCTGGGTGACGCTCAGATAGGATCAGAGTCACCAGTTCCAGGTGAGGCCAATTATTAGTCCACAGCAATCAGGTCCAGGTGGGAAACAAAGTCACCAGGACTGGGTGAGGCCCAGATGGGGACCAGATTAAACAGGTCCAGGTGATTCCCAGGTAGTGACAAGGGTTACCAGTTCTGGGTGAGGACCAGGTAAGGACCAGATTCACCAGGTCCACGTGAGGCCCACGTGGGACCTGTGTCACCAGTTATGGGGAGACCCAGGTGGCAACCTCACTCACCAGGTCCAGGGGAGGCCAACCTGAAGGCCATGCAGAGGAACCGTGTCCCGATGATGGCCATGTAGGGACCAGAGTTACGAGGTCCAGGTGAGGCCAACCTGCATGAAATGCAGTGGAACCATGTCCCGATGGTGCCCACGTAGGTACCAGAGTCACCAGGTCCAAATGAGGCCCCGATGGAGCATATTCACTACGTCCAGGTGAGGCCGAGTTGAGGACCAGAGTCACCAGATCTGGTTGAGGCCTAGAGGGGTACCAGAATCCCCTGGTCCAGGTGACATCCTGATGGGGACGAGAGTCACCAGGTCAGGGTGAGGCCCAGAGAGGTTCCAGAGTCATTAAGTCCAGGTGAGGGTCAGCCTGTGGAACAGAGTCACCAGGTACCAATGATGCCCAGGTGAGGACCAGAGTCACCAGATCTGGGTGATGCGCAGATAGATTAGAGTCACCAGTTCCAGGTGAAGCCAAGAAAGTGTCCACAGCAATCAGGTCCAGGTGGTGAACAAAGTCACCATGACTGGCTGAGGCCCAGATGGATTCCAGATTCACCAGGTCCAGGTGAGGTCGAGGTGGTGACCAGAGTCCCCGGGTCTGGCAGAGGACCAGGTAAGGACCAGATTCACCAGGTCCAAGTGAGGCCCACGTGAGGACCTGAGTCACCAGGTATGGGTGAGGCCCAGGTGGCAACCCCACTCACCAGGTCCAGGTGAGGCCAACCTGCAGGCCAGAGTCACCAGATCCAGGTGAGGCCCTAGTGGGGACCGGAGTCACCAGGTAAATGTGAGTCTACAAGAACAACACAGTCACCAGGTCCAGGTGTGGTTCATGTGGGAACGAGAATCACCAGGACCAGGTGAGATCCAGGTGGGGACCACAGTCACCGGGTCCAGATTGAGGCCTAGGTTGGGGGACCAAGTCATCAGGACCAGTTGAGGCAAAAGTGTGGAGCAAAGTTATCATGTCTAGGTGAGGCCCAGGTGGGGAACAGAGTAACCATGTCCCGTTGATGCCAGGTGGGATAAGAGTCACAAGGTTCAGACGGGAACTAAGTGAGGAATAGATTCAACAGGTACTGTTGAGATCCAGTTGAGGACCAGTGTCCCCAGCTCTGGGTTAGTCCCAGAGGGGGACCAGAGTCACCCGGTTCTGGTGATATCCAGATGGGGACCAGAGTCACCACGTCAGGGTGAGGCCCAGAGGGGGACAAGAGTCACTAGGTCCAGGTGAGGCCCCGATGTGGAACTGAGAAACCAGGTCCCATGATGCCCATATGAGGACCTGAGTCAACAGGTCCAGGTGAGGTCCCTGTGGGAACCCGTCACCTCGTCCAGGTGAGGCCCAGGTGGGACCACAGTCACAAGGTCCAGGTGAGGCCCAAGTATATAAGAGAGTATCCATGTCCCAATGATGCCCAGGTAAGGACCAGAGTCAACAGGCCCAGGAGAGGCCCAAATATGGATCAGAGTCATTGTGATCCAGGTGAGGCCAGATGGAGACCACAGGAACCAGGTCCAGGGGAGCCCCATATGGGAACCAGAGCCACCAGATCCAGGTGAGGTCCAGGTGGGACCACAGTCACAAGGTCCCAGTGATGCGCAGGTGGCAACAGGATTCACCAAGTCCAGGAGAGGCCCAGGAGGCGAACAGTCACCAGATCCAGGTTCGGACCATCTAAGGACCAGAATCACCAGGCCCAAGTGAAGCCCAAGGAGTGACCAGAGTCACCAGGTAAGGGTGAGACCCAGAGTAGTAACCAGAGTAACCAGTTTAGTTTGAGGCCCAGAATGGGACCAGAGGTGCCTGGTCAAAGTGACGCCCAGGTGTAGAATAGAGTATCCAGGTCCCAATGATGGCTGAGTGAGGACCAGAGTCACTAGGCCCATGCAGGCCCTGATGGGGAACAGAATCACTAGGTCCTGGTTCGGCATAGAATAAGACCACAGTCAGCAGTATCCGGTGAGCCCCTTGTGGGAACCAGAGCCACACTATCCAGCTGAGTCCCAGGCCCATGGGAGGCCCACGTGAGTAACTTATTCATCAGGTCGAAATGAGACATAGCTGCGGACAAGAGTCACCAGGACTGGGTGCGGCCTAGGTGGGGCAAGATTCAGCAGTTCTGAGTTAGGTCAAAGTGGGGACGAGAGACACCAGGTCCAGGTGTGGCCAAACTGAGGACCAGAGTCACCATATCCAGTTGAGGTCCATGTTGGAAAGAGAGTCACCAGGTCCAGGAGAGGTCCAGGTGTGACTAGAGTCACCACATCCAGGTGAAGCCCAGGTGGGGATCAGAGTCATTAGGTCCAGATGAGGCCCAGGTGAGGACCAGAGTTATCAGGTACACGTGAGGCTCCGGTGGGGATCAGAGGCCACAGGTCCATGTGAGGCCGGCTTGGGGACCATGGTCAACAGATCTACTTGAGGCCCAGGTGTGGAACACAGTAAGCAGGTACAGGTGAGTCCCCAGTGGTGACAAGAGTGACCACGTCCAGGTGAGGCCCAGGTGGGGACCAGGATCATCAGGTCCCGGGGAGGCCCTTGAAAGAACCAGAGTCAACAGTTCGAGGTCAGGCGCAGGTGGCAACCAGGGTCAGGAGGTCCAAGTCAGACCAAAGTGGGGTTCACAGTCACTAGGGCACGGTGAGACCCAGAGAGGGACCAGAGTCACCTGGTCCAGGTGAGGCCCAGTTGAGGACCAGTTTCACCATATCTGGTTCGGCTTAGAAGGGTACCAGAATCACCTGATCGAGGTGATATCCAGTTGGGGACCAGAGTCACCAGGTCAGGGTGAGGCCCAGAGTGGTTCCAGAGTCATCGGGTCCAGGTGAGGCTCAGGTGTGGAACAGAATCTCCAGGTACCAATGATGCCCAGGTGAGGACCAGAGTCACCAGATCTGGGTGACAGGCAGATAGGATCAGAGTCACCAGTCCCAGGTGACTGAGAAGAAGAAGAAGGCGTCTACTAAATCAGGTCCAGGTGGTGAAGAAAGTCACCAGGACTTGGTGAGGCCCAGATTTGGACCAGATTCACCAGGTCCAGGTTATTCCCAGGTGGTGACCAGAGTCCTCGGGGCTGGGAGAGGACCAGCTAAGGACCAGATTCAACAGGTCCAAATGAGGCCCACGTGGGGACCTGAGTCACCAGCTATGTGTGAGGCCCAAGTGGCAACCCCACTCCCCAGGTCCAGGTGAGGCCAACCAGCAGGCTAGAGTCACCAGATGCAGGTGAGGACAAGGAGGGGACCAGAGTCACCAAATCCAGGTGACGTCCATGTTCAAAGAGAGTCACCATGTCCAGGAAAAGTCCAGGTGGGGACCAGAGTCACCAGATCCAGGTGAAGCCCAGCTGGGGACCAGAGTCACTAGGTCCAGATGAGGTCAAGGTTGGGACCAGAGATACCAGGTACAAGGGAGGCCCCGGTGGGGAGCAGTGGCAACAGGTCCATGTGAGCCCGGCCTGGGGACCATGGTCAACAGGTCTACTTGAGGCCCAGGTGTGGAACACAGTAAGCAGGTCCAGGTGAGTCCCCGGTGGTGACAAGTGTCACCACGTCCAGGTGAGACCCAGGTGGGGACCAGGATCACCAGGTCCAGGGGAGGCCATTGAAAGAACCAGAGTCAACAGTTCGAGGTCAGTCGCAGGTGGCGACCAGGGTCAGCAGGTCCAAGTCAGGCCAAAGTGGGGTTCACAGTCACTAGGGCACGGTGAGACCCAGAGGGGGACCAGAGTCACCTCTTCCAGGTGAGGTCCAGTTGTGGAACACAGTCACCGGGTCCCAATTTTGTCCAGTTGAGGACCATGGTCAACAGGACCAGGTGAGGCCCAGATGCGGATTGGAGTCCCCAAATCCAGGTGAAGACCAGGTGGGGACCACAGTCAACAGATCCAGGATAGTCTCATGTGCAGACCAGATTCACCAGGTCCAGGTGAGTTGCAGGTGGCAACCACACTCACAAGATCCCGGTGAGGCCCTGGTGCGGACCAGAGTCACGAGGTACATGAGAAGCTAGAAACAATGCAGCCACCAGTTCCACGTGATGTCCACGTGGGAACGAGAATCTCCAGTTACACGTGAGGACCTGGTGGGGATCCGACTCACCATGTCCAGGTGAGACCCAGGTGGGAACAAGTGTCACCATGTCCAGGTGTGGCCCAGGTGAAGACCAGAGTTAATAGGTCCAGCTGGGTCACTGTTAGTGAACAGTGTAACCATATTCTGATGCTACCCCTGTGGGTACCAGATACACCAGGTCCTGGTGAGGCCTAGGTGGGACCAGAGACATGAGTTCCAGGTGAGTTCCCATGGGAACCACAGTCACCAGGTCAGGTGAGGCCATGCTTAGGATCAGAGTAACCAGTTACAGGTGAGGCCCAGGAGGAGCCAGAGTCACCTGGTACAGAAGAGGCCAAAGTCAGGACATGAGTTACCAGGATCAGTTCAGTCCCAGTGGTGAATAGAGTAACCATTTCCTGATGATGCCCTGGTAAAACCAGAGTCACCAGGTCCAGATGAGGCGCAGGTGGGGAGTATGTTCACTATGTCCCAGTGAGGCCCAGATGAGGACTAGAGTCACCAGGTCAAGTTGAGGCCTAGAAGGGTACCAGATTCACCTGGTCTAGGTGACATCCAGATGGGGACCAGAGTCACCATGTCAGGCTGAGGCCCAGAGGGGATCCAGAGTCATCAAGTCCAGGTGAGTTCAGGTGTGGAACAGAGTATCCAGGTCATAAAATCCACAGGTGAGTACCAGAGTCAGCAGATCTGGGTGAGGTCCAGTTAGGATCAGAGTCACCAGTTACAGGTGAGGCCAAGAAGGAGTCCACAGCAATCAGGTCCAGGTTGGGAACAAAGTCACCAAGACTGGGTGAGGCCCAGATGGGGGCCAGATTCACCAGGTCCAGGTGATTCCCAGGTGGTGACCAGAGTTACCAGTTCCAGGTGAGCACCAGGTAAGGACCAGATTCACTAGGTCCAAGTGAGGCCCACGTGGAGACTTGTGTCTCCAGGTATTGGTGAGGCCCAGGTGGAAATCCCAATCACCAGGTCCAGGTGAGGCCAACGTGCAGGCCATGCAGAGGAACCATGTCCCAATGATGCCCACGTAGGGACCAGACTTACCTGGTCCAGGTGAGGCCAACCTTTCGGACCTGCTGAGGAAACGTGTCCCGATGATGCCCATGTAGGGTCCAGAGACACCAGGTCCAAATGAGGCCAAGATGGAGCATATTCACTAGGTCCAGGTGAGGCCCAGTTGAGGACCAGAATCACCAGATCTGGTTGAGCCCTAGAGGGATACCAGAATCACCTGGTCCAGGTGACATCCAGATGGGGACCAGAGTCACCAGGTCAGAGTGAGGCCCAGAGAGGTTCAAGAGTCATCATGTTCAGGAGAGGCTCAGGTGTGTAACAGAGTCACCACGTACCAAGGATGCCCAGGTGAGGACCAGAGTCACCAGGTCTGGGTGACGCCCAGATAGGATCAGAGTCACCAGTTCCAGGTGAGGCCAAGAAAAAGTCCACAGCAATCAGGTCCAGGTGGGGAACAAAGTCACCAGGACTGGGTGTGGCCCAGATGGGGACCAGATTCACCAGGTCCAGGAGAGGCCCAGTTGGCGACCAGAGTCCCCTGGTATGGGAGAGGACCAGGTAAGGACCAGATTCACCACGTCCAAGAGGTCCACGTGGGGACCTGAGTCACCAGGTATGGGTGAGGCCCAGGTGGCAACCCCACTCACCAGGTCCAGGTGAGGCCAACCAGCAGGCCACAGTTACCAAATCCAGGAGAGGCCCTAGTGAGGACCAGAGTCACCAGGTAAAATTGAGTCTACAAGAACACCACAGTCACCAGGTCCAGGTGTGATTCATGTGGGAACGAGAGTCACCAGGTCCAGGTGAGGCCAAACTGAGGACCAGAGTCACCAGATCCAGGTGAGGTCCATGTTGGAAAGGAGTCACCAGGTCCAGGAGAGGTCCAGGTGGGGACCAGAGTCACCAGATCCAGGTGAAGTCCATGTGGGGACCAGAGTCACCAGATCCAGGTGAAGCCCAGGTGGGGACCAGAGTCACTAAGTCCAGATGAGGTCAAGGTGGGGACCAGAGATACCAGGTACAAGTGAGACCCCGGTGTGAGCAGTGTCAACACGTCCATGTGAGGCCGTCCTGGGGAACATGGTCAACAGGTCTACTTGAGGCCCAGGTGTGGAACACAGTAAGCAGGTCCAGGAGAGTCCCCGATGGTGACAATGTCACCACGTCCAAGTGAGACCCAGGTGGGGACCAGGATGACCAGGTCGAGGGGAGGCCTTTGAAAAACCAGAGTCCTCAGTTTGAGGTCAGGCACAGGAGGCAACCAGTATCAGCAGGACCAAGACAGGCCATAGAGGGGGTTCACAGTCACTAGGGAACGGTGAGAACCAGAGGGGGACCAGATTCACCTGGTCCAGGTGAGGTCCAGTTGTGGAACACAGTCACCGGGTTCCAATTTTGCCCAGTTGAGGACCATGGTCAACAGGGCCAGGTGAAGCCCAGATGGAGACCGGAGTCCCCAAATCCAAGTGAAGCTCAGGTGGGGACCAGAGTCACCAGATCCAGGGTATTCTCAGGTGTAGACCAGAATCACCAGGTCCAGGTGAGGTGCAGGATGCAACCACACTCACCAGGTCCCAGTGAGGCCCTGCTGGGGACCAGATTCACGATGTATATGAGAAGCTAGAAACACTGCATGCACAAGGTCCACATTATGTCCATGTGGGAATGAAAATCACCAGTTACAGGTGAGGACCATGTGGGGATCCGACTCACCATGTCCAGGTGAGACCCAGATGGGAACCAGTGTCACCATGTCCAGGTGTGGCCCAGGTGAAGACCAGAGTTAATAGGTCCGGCTGGGTCACTGTTAGTGAACAGTGTAAACATATCCTGATGCTACCCAGGTGGGAACCACAGAAACCAGGTCCTGGTGAGTTCCAGGAGGGCTTAGAGACATGAGGTCCAGAAGAGGTCCCGATGGGAACCACAGTCACCAGGTCAGGTGAGTCCATGCTTAGGATCAGATTCACCAGTTACAGGTGAGGCCCCTGTTGAGCCAGAGTCACCTGGTACAGAAGAGGCCAAAGTCAGGACCATAGTTACCAGGATCAGGTCAGTCCCAGTGGGGAATAGAGTAACCATGCCCCGATGATGCCCAGGTAGAACCAGAGTCACCAGGTCCAGATGAGGCGCAGGTGGGGAGCATATTCACTCGGTCCCAGTGAGGCTCAGTTGCGGACCAGAGTCACGAGGTCTAGTTGAGGCCTAGAGGAGTACCAGATTCACCTGGTCTACGTGACATCCAGATGGGGAGCAGAGTCACCATGTCAGGGTGAGGCCCATAGGGGATCCAGAGTCATCATGTCCAAGTGAGGCTCAGGTGTGGAACGGAGTATCTAGATCATAATGGTCCACAGTTGAGGACCAGAGTCACCAGATCTGGATGAGGCCAAGTTAGGATCACACTCACCACTTCCAGGTGAAGCCAAGAATGTGTCCACAACAATCAGGTCCAGGTGGGGAACAAAGTCACCAGGACTGTGTGAGGCCCAGATGGGGACCAGATTCAAAATGTCCAGGTGATTCCCAGGTGGTGACCAGAGTTACCAGTTCCAGGTGAGGACCAGGTAAGGACCAGATTCACCAGGTTCAAGTGAGGCCCACGTGGGTGCATGGGTCACCAGGTACAGGGGAGGAATAGCTGGGGACAAGAGTCACCAGATCTGGGTTCGGCCTAGGTGGCTCAGGTGGAAACCCCAATCACCAGGTCCAGGTGAGGCCAACCCTTGTGCCATGCAGAGGAACCGTGTCCCGATGATGCCCATGCAGGGACCAGAGTTACCGGCTCCTGGTGATTCCAACCTGTAGGCCATGCTGTGTAACCATGTCTCGTTGATGCCCAGGGAGGGACCAAAGTCACCAGGTCCAAATGAGGCCCAGATGGAGCATATTCACTAGGTCCCGTTGAGGCCCAGTTGAGGACCAGAGTCACCAGAACTGGTTGAGGCCTAGAGGGGTACCAGAATCACCTGGACCAGGTGACATCCAGATGGGGACCAGAGTCACCAGGTCAGGGTGAGGCCCAGAGGGGATCCAGAGTCATCATGTCAGGTGAGGTTCAGGTGTGGAAGAGAGTATCCAGGTCATAATGGTCCACAGGTGAGGACCAGAGTCACCAGATCTGGGTGAAGCCCAGTTAGGATCAGAGTCAACAGTTCCAGTTGAGTCCAAGAAGGAGTCCACAGCAATCAGTTCCAGGTGGGGAAGAAAGTCAACAGGACTGGGTGAGGCCCAGATGGGGACCAGATTCACCAGGTCCAGGTGATTCCCAGGTGGCGACCAGGGTTACCAGGTCCGGGGGAGGACCATGTAAGGAACAGATTCACCAGGTCCAAGTGAGGCCCACGTAGGGACCTGTGTCACCAGGTATGGGTGAGCCCCAGGTGGTAACCCCACTCACCAGGTCCGGCTGAGGCCAACATGCAGGCCATGCAGAGGAACCGTGTCCCGATGATGTCCAGGTAGGGACCAGAGTTACCAGGTCCAGGTGAGGCCAACCTGCAGGACATGCAGTGGAACCATGTCCCGATTGTGCCCACGTAGGTACCAGAGGGACGAGCTCCAAATGAGGCCCAGATGGAGAATATTCACTAGGTCCAGGTGAGGCCCAGTTGAGGACCAGAGTCACCAGATCAGGTTGAGGCCCAGAGGGGTACCAGAATCCCCTGGTCCAGGTGACATACAGATGGGGACCAGAGTCACCAGGTCAGGGTGAGGCACAGAGAGGTTCGAGAGTCATCATGTCCAGCTGAGGCTCAGCTGTGGAACAGAGTCACCAGGTACCAATGATGCCCAGGTGAGGACCAGAGTCACCAGATCTGGGTGACGCGCAGATAGGATCAGAGTCACAAGGTCCAGGTGAGGCCAAGAAAGAGTCCACAGCAATCAGGTCCAGGTGGGGAACAAAGTCACCAGGACTGCGTGAGGCCCAGATGGGGACCAGATTCACCAGGTCCAGGTGAGGCCCAGGTGGTCACCAGAGTCCCCGGTTCTGGGAGAGGACCAGGTAAGGACCAGATTCACCAGGTCCAAGAGGCCCACGTGTGGACCTGAGTCACCAGGTATGGGTGAGGCCCAGGTGGCAACCCCACTCACCAGGTCCAGGTGAGGCCAACCTGCAAGCCAGAGTCACCAGATCCAGGTGAGGCCCTAGTGGGGACCGGAGTCAACAGGTAAATGTGAGTGTACAAGAACACCACAGTCACCAGGTCCAGGTGTTGTTCATGTGGAAACGAGAGTCAACAAATCCAGGTGAGACCCCGGTGGAGACCACAGTCATCAGTTCCAGATTGCGGCCTAGGTGGGGGGACCAGAGTCATCAGGAAGAGTTGAGGCCAAAGAGTGGAGCAAAGTTATCATGTCCAGGTGACGCCCAGGTGGGGAACAGAGTAAACATGTCCCATTGATGCCAGGTGGGAAAAGAGTCACAAGGTTCAGACGAGGTCTAAGTGAGGAGTAGATTCACCAGGTCCTGTTGAGCCTCAGTTGAGGACCAGTGTCCCCAGGTCCATTTGCGTCCCAGAGGGGGCCCAGAGTCACCCGGTTCTGGTGATGTCCAGGTGGGGACCAGAGTCACCACGTCAGGATGAGGCCCAGAAGGGGACGAGAATCACTAGGTCCAGGTGAGGCCCCGATATGGAACTGAGAAACCAGGTCCCATGATGCCCATATGAGGACCTGAGTCACCTGGTCCAGGTGAGGTCCCTGTGGGAACCAATCACCTCGTCCAGGTGAGGCCCAGGTGGGTCCACAATCACCAGGTCCATGTGAAGCCCAGGTATATAAGAGAGTTCCAGGTCCCAATGATACACAGGTAAGGACCTGAGTCTACAGGTCCAGAAGAGGCCCAAATATGGATCAGAGTCATTGTGTTCCAGGTGAGGCCAGATGGAGACCACAGGAACCAGGTCCAGGAGAGCCCCATATGGGAACCAGACCCACCAGATCTAGGTGAGGTCCAGGTTGGACCACAGTCACAAGGTCCAGGTGAGGCGCAGGTGGCAACAGGATTCACCAAGTCCAGGTGAGGCCCAGGTGGCGACCAGTCACCAGATCCGGGTGCGGACCAGCTAATTACCAGATGCACCGGGCCCAAGTGAAGCCCAAGGGTTTACGAGAGTCACCAGGTAAGGGTGAGGCTCATAGGGGGAACCAGAGTAACCAGTTTAGTTTGAGGCCCAGAATGGGACCAGAGGTCCCTGGTCAAAGTGAGGCCTAGGTGTGGAATAGAGTATCCAGGTCCCAATGATGCCTGGGTGAGGACCAGAGTCACTAGGGCCATGCAGGCCCAGATGGGGAAGAGAAGCAATAGGTCCTGTTGAGGCATAGAATAAGACCACTGGTGAATAAGTCACCAATATCAGGTGAGCCCCTTGTGGGAACCAGAGCCACTCTATCCAGCAGAGTCCCAGGTCCATGTGAGGCCCACGTGAGGACCAGATTCATCAGGTCGAATTGAGGCATAGCTGGGGACAAGTGTCACCGGGTCGGGTACGGCCTAGGTGGGGCAAGATTCAGCAGTTCTGAGTTAAGTCAAAGTGGGGACGAGAGACACCAGGTCCATGTGAGGCCAAACTGAGGACCAGAGTCACCAGATCCAGGTGAGGCCCATGTTGGAAAGAGACTCACCAGGTCCAGGAGAGGTCCAGGTGTGTACAAGAGTCACCAGATCCAGGTGAAGTCCCGGTGGGGAACAGAGTCACCAGATCCAAGTGAAGCCCAGGTGAGGACCAGAGTCACTAGGTCCATATGAGGCCCAGGTGAGGACCAGAGTTTCCAGGTACACGTGAGGCCCCGGTGGGGATCAGAGGCAACAGGTTCATGTGAGGCCGGCTTGGGGACCATGGTCAACAGGTCTACTTGTGGCCCATGTGTGGAACACAGTACCAGGTCCAGGTGAGTCCCCGGTGGTGACAAGAGTCACCACGTACAGGTGAGACCCAGGTGGGGACCAGGATCACCAGGTACAGGGGAGGCAGTTGAATGAACCAGAGTCAACAGTTCGAGGTCAGGCACAGGTGGCAACCAAGGTCAGCAGGTCCAAGTCAGGCCAAAGTGGGTTTCAGAGTCATTAGGGCACGGTTAGACCCGGAGGCGGACCAGAGTCACATGGTCCAGGTGAGGTCTAAAGTCACCGGGTCCCAATTTTGCACAGTTGAGGACCATGGTCAACAGGGCCAGGTGTGGCCCAGATGGGGACCGGAGTCCCCAAATCCAGGAGAAGCCCAGGTGGAGACCACAGTCACCAGATCCAGGGTAGTATCAGGTGCAGACCAGAATCACCAGGTCCAGGTGAGGTGCAGGTGGCAACCACACTCACCAAGTCCCGGAGAGGCCCTGGTGGGGACCAGAGTCACGAGGTACATGAGAAGCTAGAAACACTGCAGCCACCAGGTCCACATGAGGTCCATGTGGGAAGGAGAATCACCAGTTACAGGTGAGGACCAGGTGGGGATCCGACTCACCATGTCCAGGTGAGACCCAGGTGGGAACGAGTGTCACCATGTCTAGGTGTGGCCCAGGTGAAGACCAGAGTTAATAGGTCCGGCTGGGTCACTGATAGTGAACAGTGTAACCATATCCTGATGCTACCCAGGTGGTAACCAGAGACAAAAGTTCCTGGTGAGGCCCAGGTGGAACAGAGACATGAGGTCCAGGTGAGGTCCCTATGGGAACCACAGTCAGCAGGTCAGGTGAGGCCATGCTTAGGATCAGAGTCACCAGTTACAGGTGAGGCCCAGGTGGAGCCATAGTCACCAGGTCCAGATGAGGCGAAGGTGGGGAGCATATTCACTACGTCCCGTTGATGCCCAGTAGAGGACCAGAGTCACCAGGTCTAGTTGAGGCATAGAGGGGCACCAGATTCACCTGGACTAGGTGCCTTCCAGATGTGGACCAGAGTCACCATGTCAGGGAGAGGCCCAGAGGGGATCCAGAGTCATCATGTCCAGGTGAGTCTCAGGTGTGGAACAGAGTATCCAGGTCATAATGGTCCACAGGTGAGGACCAGAGTCAACAGATCTGGGTGAGGCCCAGTTAGGATCAGAGTCAACAGTTCCAGGTGAGGCTAAGAAGGAGTCCACAGCAATCAGGTCCAGGTGGGGAAAAAAGTCACGAGGACTGGGTGAGGCCCAGATGGGGACACAGATTCACCAGGTCCAAGTGATTCCCAGGTGGTGACCAGAGTTACCAGATTCACCAAGTCCAGGTGATTCCCAGGTGGTGACCAGAATTACCAGATACACCAGGTCCAAATCACGCCCACGTAGGGGCCTGTGTCACCAGGTATGCGTGAGGCCCAAGTGGCAACCCCACTCACCAGGTCCAGGTGAGGCCAACCTGCAGGCCATGCAAAGTAACCGGGTCCCGATAATGCCAAGGTAGGGACCAGAGTTACCAGGTCAAGAAGAGGCCAACCTGCAAACCATTATGTGGAACCATGTCCCGATGTTGCCCACGTAGGGACCAGAGTCACCAGGTCCAAATGAGGCACAGATGGAGCATATTCACTAGGTCCAGGTGAGGCCCAGTTGAGGACCAGAGGCCCCAGATATGGTTGAGGCCCAGAGGGGTACCTGATTCACCTGGTCTAGGTGACATCCAGATGGGGACCAGAGTAACCATGTCAGGGTGAGGCCCAGAGGGGATCCAGAGTCATCATGTCCAGGTGAGGCTCAAGTGTGGAACAGAGTATCCAGGTCATAATTGTCCCCAGGTGAGGACCAGAGTCACCAGATCTGGGAAAGGCCCAGTTAGGATCAGAGTTACCACTTCCAGGTGAGGCCAAGAAGGTGTCCACAGCAATCAGGTCCAGGTGGGGAACAAAGTCACCAAGTCTACGTGATTCCCAGTAGGTGACCAGATTTACCAGTTCCGGGTGAGGACTAGGTAAGGACCAAATTCACCAGGTCCAAGTGAGGCCCACGTGTGGACCTGTGTCACCAGGCATGGGTAAGACCCAGGTGGGAACTCCACTCACCAGGTCAAGATGAGGCCTACCTGCAGGCCATGCTGAGGAAACATGTCCTGATGATGCCCAGGTAGGGACCAGAGTTACCAGGTCCAGGTGAGGCAAACCAGCAGGCCATGCAGTGGAACCATTTCCCGATGATGCCCAGTGAGTGACCAGAGTCACCATGTCCAAATGAGGCCCAGATGGAGCATATTCACTAAATCCAGATGAGGCCCAGTTGAGGACAAGAGTCACCAGATCTGGTTGAGGCCTAGAGGGGTTCCAAAATCCCCTGGTCCAGGTGACATCCAGATGGGGACCAGATCACCAGGTCAGGGTGAGGCCCAGAGAGGTCCCAGAGACATCATGTCCAGGTGAGGCTCAGGTGTGGAACAGAGTAACCAGGTACCAATGATGCCCAGGTGAGGACCAGAGTCACCAGGTCTCGGTGACGCACAGAGGATCAGAGTCACCAGTTCCAAGTGAGGCCAAGAAAGAGTCCAGAGCAATCAGTTCCAGGTGGGAAACATAGTCACCAGGACTGGGTTAGGCCAGATGGGGACCAGATTCACCAGGTCCACATGAGGCCCAGGTTGTGACCAGATTCCCCGGGTCTGGGAGAAGACCTGGTAAGGGCCAGATTCACCAGGTCCAAGAGGCCCACGTGGGGACCTGAGTCCAGGTATGTGTGAGGCCCAGGTGGCATCCCACTAACCAAGTCCAGGTGAGGCCAACCTGCAGGCCAGAGTCACCAGATCCAGGTTAGGCCCTAGTGGGGACCGGAGTCACCAGGTAAATGTGAGTCTACAAGTACACCACAGTCATCAGGTCCAGGTGTGGTTCATGTGGGAACGAGAGTCACCAAGTCCAGGTGAGACCCACGTGGGGACGACAGTCTCCAGGTCCAGATTGAGGCCTCGGTTGGGGGACCAAGGTCATCAGGACCAGTTGAGGCCAAAGTTCGGAGCAAAGTTATCATGTCCATGTGAGGCCCAGGTGCGGAACAGAGTAACCATGTCCCATTGATGCCAGGTGGGAAAAGAGTCACAAGGTCCAGACGAGGCCTAAGTGAGGAGTAGATTCAACAGGTCCTGTTGAGGCCCAGTTGAGGACCAGTGCCCCATCTCCGGGTGAGTCCCAGAGGGGGACCACAGTCACCAGGTTCTGGTGATATCCAGGTTGGGACCAGAGTCACCACGTCAGGGTGAGGGTCAGAGGGGGACGAGAATCACTAGGTCCAGGTGAGGCCCCGATGTGGAACTGAGAACCCAGGTCCCATGATGCCCATATGAGGACCTGAGTCACGAGGTCCAGCTGAGGTCCCTGTGGGAACCAGTCACCTCGTCCCGGTGAGGTCCAGGTGGGACCACAGTCACCAGGTCCAGGTGAGGACCAGGTATATAAGAGAGTATCCAGGCCCCAATGATGCCCAGGTAAGACCAGAGTCAACAGGTCCAGGAGAGGCACAAATATGCATGAGAGTCATTGTGTTCCAGGTGAGGCCTGATGGAGACCACAGGAACCAGGTCCAGGAGAGCCCCATATGGGAACCAGAGCCACCAGATCCAGGTGACTTACAGGTGGGATCACAGTCACAAGGTCCAGGTGAGGCACAGGTGGCAACAGGATCCACCATGTCCAGGTGAGGCCCAGGTGGCGACCAGTCACCAGATCCAAGTGAGGACAAGCTAAGGACAGATTCACCAGGCCCAAGTGAAGCCCAAGGGGTGACCAGAGTCACCAGGTAATAGTGAGGCTCATAGGGGGAACCAGAGTAACCAGTTTAGTTTGAGGCCCATAATGGGACCAGAGGTCCCTGGTCAACGTGAGGCCCAGGTGTGGAATAGAATATCCAGGTCCCAATGATGCCTGGGTGAAGACCAGAATCACTAGGGCCATGCAGGCCCAAGTGGGGAACAGAATCACTAGGTGTTGGTGAGGCATAGAATAACACCACAGTCAGCAGTATCAGGTGAGCCCATTGTGGGAACCAGTGCCACTCTATCCAGGTGAGTCCCAGGTCCATGTGAGGCCCACGTGAGGACCAGATTCATCAGGTCAAATTGAGGCATAGCTGGGGACAAGAGTCACCAGTTCTGGGTGCGGCCTAGGTGGGGCAAGATTCAGCAGTTCTGAGTTAGGTCAAAGTGGGGACGAGAGACACCAGGTCCAGGTGAGGCCAAACTGAGGACCAGAATCACCAGATGCGGGTCAGGTCCAGGTGGGGACCAGAGTCACCAGATCCAGGTGAAGTCCAGGTGGGGACCAAAGTCATCAGATATAGGTGAAGCCCAGGATGGGACAAGAGTCACTAGGTCCAGATGAGGCCCAGGTGAGGACCAGAGTTCCCAGGTACACGTGAAGCCCCGGTGGGGATCAGAGGGAACAGGTCCATTTGAGGCCGGCTTGGGGACCATGATCAACAGGTCTACTTGAGGCCCAGGTGTGGAACACAGTAAGCAGGTCCAGTTGAGTTCCCGGTCGTGACAAGAGTCGCCAGGTCCAGGTGAGGTTCATGTGGGCACCAGGATCACCATGTCCAGGGGACGCCCTTGAAAGAACCAGAGTCAACAGTTCAAGGTCAGGCGCAGGTGGCAACCAGGGTCAACAGGTCCATGTCAGGCCAAAGTGGGGTTCACAGTCACTAGGGCACGGTGAGACCCAGAGGGGGACCAGCGTCACCTGGTCCAGGTGAGGTCCAGTTGTGGAACAAGTCACCGGGTACCAATTTTGCCCTTTTGTGGACCATTGTCAACAGGGCCAGGTGAGGCCCAGATGGGGACCGGATTCCCCAAATCCAGGTGAAGCCCAGGTGGGGACCACAGTCACCAGATCCAGGGTATTCTCATTTGCAGACCAGAATCACCAGGTCCAGGTGAGGTGCAGGTGGCAACCACACTCACCAGGTCCCGGTGAGTCCCTGGTGGGGACCAGAGTCACGAGGTACATGAGAAGCTAGAAACACTGCAGCCACCAGATCCACATGATGTCCATGTGGGAACGAGAATCACCAGTTACATTGAGGCACAGGTGGGGATCAGACTCACCATGTCCATGTGAGACCCAGGTGGGTACCAGTGTCACCATGTCCAGGTGTTCCCCAGGTGAAGACCAGAGTTAATAGGTCCGGCTTGGTCACTGTTAGTGAACAGTGTAACCATATCCTGATGCTACCCAGGTGGGTACCGGAGACACCAGGTCCTGGTGAGGCCCAGGTGGGACCAGAGACATGAGGTCCAGGTAAGATCCCGATGGGAACCGCAGTCACAAGGTCAGGTGAGGCCATGCTTAGGATCAGAGTTACCAGTTACAGGTGAGGCACAGGTGGAGCCAGAGTGACCTGGTACAGAAGAGGAAAAAGTCAGGACCAGAGTTACTAGGATCAGGTCAGTCCCATTGGGGAATAGAGTAACCATGTCCCGATGATGCCCAGGTAGAACCCGAGTCACAACGTCCAGATAAGTCGCAGGTGGGGAGAATGTGCACTAGGTCCAGGTGAGGCCCAGTTGAGGACCAGAGTCACCAGGTCTGGTTGAGGCCGACAGGGATCCCAGATTCACCTGGTCTAGGTGACATCCAGATGGGGACCAGAGTCACCATGTCAGAGTGCGGCCCAGAGGGGATCCAGAGTCATCATGTCCAGGTGAGGCTCAGGTGTGGAACAGAGTATCCAGGTCATAGTGGTCCACAGGTGAGGACCAGAGTCACCATATCTGGGTGAGGCCCAGTTAGGATCAGAGTCACCAGTTCCAGGTGAGGCCCAAAAGGAGTCCACAGCAATCAGGTCCAGGTGGGGAACAAAGTCACCAGGACTGGGTGAGGCCCAGATGGCGACCAGATTCTCCAGGTCCAGGGCATTCCCAGGTGGTGACTAGAATTACCAGATTCACCAGGTCCAGGAGGCCCAAGTGGGGACCTGATTCACCAGGTATGGGTGAGGCCCAGGTGGCAACCCCACTCACCAGGTCCAGGTGAGGAAAACCTACAGGCCAGAGTCACCAGAACCAGGTGAGGCCCTAGTGGGGACTGGAGTCCCCAGGTAAACGTGAGTCTACAAGAACACCACAGTCACTAGGGCCAGGTGTGGTTCATGTGGGAACGAGAGTCACCAGGTCCAGGTGAGACCCAGGTGTGGACCACAGTCACCAGGTCCAGATTGAGGCCTAGGTGGGGGGACCAGAGTCATCAGGAGCAGTTGAGGCCAAAGAGTGGAGCAAAGTTACTATGTCCAGGTGAGGCCCAGGTGGGGAACAGAGTAACAATGTCCCATTGATGCCAGGTGGGAAAAAGTCACAAGGTCCAGACGATGCCTAAGTGAGGAGTAGATTCACCAGGTCCTATTGAGGGCCAGTTGAGGACCAGTGTCCCCATCTCCGGGTGAGTCCCAGAGGGGGACCAGAGTCACCGGTTCTGGTGATATCCAGGTGGGGACCAGAGTCACCACGTCAGTGTGAGGCCCTGAGGGGGACGAGAATCACTAAGTCCAGGTGAGGCCCCAATGAGGAACTGAGAACCAGGTGCCATGATGCCCATATGAGGATCTGAGTCACCAGGTCCAGGTGAGGTCCCTGTGGGAACCAGTCACCTCATCCACGTGAGGCCCGGGTGGGACCAAAGTCACCAGGTCCAGGTGAGGCCGAGGTATATAAGAGAGTATCGAGGTCCCAATGATGCCCATGTAAGGACCAGAGTCAACAGGTCCAGGAGAGGCCCAAATATGGATCAGAGTCATTGTGTTCCAGGTGAGGCCAGATGGAGACCACAGGAACCAGGTTCTGGAGAGCCCCATATGGGAAACAGAGCCACCAGATCCAGGTGAGTTCCAGGTGGGACCACAGTGACAAGTTCCAGGTGAGGCGCAGATGGCAACAGTATTCACCAAGTCCAGATGAGGCCCAGGTGGAGACCAGTCACCAAATCCAGGTGAGAACCAGCTAAGGACCAGATTCACCAGGCCCAAGTGAAGCAAAAGTGGTGACCAGAGTCACCAGGTTAGGGTGAGGCCCTGAGGGGGTACCAGAGTAACCAGTTTAGTTTGAGGCCCAGAATGGGTCCATAGGTCCCTGGTCAGAGTGAGGGCCAGGTGTGGAATAGAGTATCCAGGTCCCAATGATGCCTGGGTGAGGACCAGAGTCACTAGGGCCAGGCAGGCCCAGATGGCGAACATAATCACTAGGTCCTGGTGAGGCATACAATAAGACCACAGTCAGCAGTGTCAGCTGAGCCCCTTGCGGGAACCAGAGCCACTCTATCCAGCTGAGTCCCAGGTCCAGGTGAGGATCCCGTGAGGACCAGATTCATTAGGTCGAATTGAGGCATAGCTGGGGACAAAAGTCACCAGATCTGGGTGCAGCCTAAGTTGGGCTAGATTCAGCAGTTGTGAGTTAGGTCAAAGTGGGGACGAGAGACGCCAGTTCCAGGTGAGGCCAAACTGAGTACCAGAGTCACCAGATCCATGTGAGGTCCATGTTTGAAAGAAAGTCACCAGGTCCGGGAGAGGTCCAGGTGTGGACCAGAGTCACCAGTTCCAGGTGCGGCCAAGAAGGAGTCCACAGAAATCAGGTCCAGGTGGGGAACAAAGTCACCAGGACTGGGTGAGGCCTAGATGGGGACCAGATACACAAGGTCCAGGTTATATCCAGGTGGTGACCAGATACCAGTTCCGGGTGAGGACCAGGTAAGGACAAGATTCACCAGGTCCAAGTGAGGCCCACGTGGGGACCTGTGTCACCAGGCATAGGTGAGGCCCAGGTGGCAACGCCACTGTCAAGGTCCAGGTGAGGCCAACCTGCATGCCGTGCAGAGGAAACATGTCCCGATGATGACCATGTAGGGACCAGACTACCAGGTCCAAGTGAGGCCAACCTGCAGGCCATGCATTGGAACCATGTCCCGATGATGCCCTGGTAGGGACCAGATTCACCAGGTCCAAAAGAGACCCAGATGGTGCATATTCACTAGGTCCAAGTGAGGTCCAGTTGAGGACCAGGGTCACCAGATCTGGGTGAGTCCCAGAGAGGTTCCAGAGTCATCATGTCCAGGTGAAGCTCAGGTGTGGAACAGAGTCACCAGGTCCCATGATGCCCAGGTGAGGAACAGAGTCACCAGGTCTGGGTGACGCGCAGATAGGATCAGAGTCATCAGATCTTGTTGAGGCCTAGAGGGGTACCAGATTCACCAGATCCAGGTGAGGCACAGGTGGTGACCAGAGTCCCCGTTCTGGAAAGGACCAGGTAAGGACCAGATTCACCAGGTCCAAGAGGCCCACATGGGGACCTGAGTCACCAGGTATGGGTGAGGCCCAGGTGACAATAACACTCACCAGGTCCAGGTGAGGCCAACCTGCAGGCCATGCAGTGGAACTATATCCCAATGATGCCCAGGTAGGGAGAAGAATTACCAGGTCCAGGTGAGGCCAACCTGCATGCCATGCAGTGGGAACATATCCAGATGATGCCCAGGTAGAGACCAGACTTACCAGGTCCAGGTGAGGCCAACCTGCATGCCATGCAGTGGAACCATATCCCGATGATGCCCAGGTATGGACCAGAGTCACCAGGTCCAAATGAGGCCCAGATGGAGCATATTCACTAGGTACAGGTGAGTCCCATTTGAAGACCAGAGTCACCAGATCTGTTTGAGGCCTAGGGGGTACCAGAATCACCTTGTCCATGTGACATCCAGATGGGGACCAGAGTCACCAGATCAGGCTGAGGCCCAGAGAGGTTCCAGAGTCATCATGTCCAGGTGAGGCTCAGGTGTGGAACAGAGTCACCAGGTACCAATGATGCCCAGGTTAGAGTCAGAGTCACCAGGTCTGGGTGACGCGCAGATAGGATCAGACTCACCAGTCCACGTGAGGCCAAGAAAGTGTCCACAGCAATCAGGTCCACGTATGGAACGAAGTCACCAAGATTGGGTGAGGCCCAGATGGAGACAAGATTCACCAGGTCCAGGTGAGGCCCAGGTGGTGACCAGAGTCCCTGGGTCTGGGAGAGGACCATGTAAGGACCAGATTCACCAGGTCCAAGATACCCATGTGGGGACCTGAGTCACCAGGTATAGGTTAGGTACAGGTGGCAACCGCACTCACCAGGTCCAGGTGAGGCCAACCAGCAGGCCAGAGTCACCAAATCCAGGAGAGGCCCTAGTGAGGATCAGAGTCACCAGGTAAAAGTGAGTTACAAGAACACCACAGTCACCAGGTCCAGGTGTGATTCATGTGGGAACGAGAGTCATCAGGTCCAGGTGAGACCCAGGTGGGGACCACAGTTACCAGGTCCAGATTGAGGCCTAGGTGGTGGGTCCAGAGTCATCAGGAGCAGTTGAGGCCAAAGTGCGGAGCAAAGTTATCATGTCCAGGTGAGGACCAGGTGGGGAACAGAGTAACCATGTCCCATTGATGCCAGGTGGGAAAAGAGTCACAGGTCCAGTCGAAGCCTAAGTGAGGAGTAGATTCACCAGGTCCTGCTGAGGCCTAGTTGAGGACCAGTGTCCCCAGCTCCGGGTGAGTCCAGATGGGGACCAGAGTCACCCGGTTCTGGTGATATACAGGTGGGGATCAGAGTCACCACGTCAGGGTGAGGCCCAGAAGGGGACGAGAATCACTAGGTCCAGGTGAGGCCCCGATGTGGAACTGAGAAACCAGGTCCCATGACGCCCATATGAGGACCTGAGTCAGAGGTCCAGGTGAGGTCCCTGTGGGAACCAGTCACCTCGTCCAGGTGAGGCCCAGGTGGGACCACAGTCACCAGGTCCACGTGAGGCCCAGGTATATAAGAGAGTATCCAGGTCGCAATGATGCCCAGGTATGGACCAGAGTCAACAGGTCCAGGAGAGGCCCAAATATGGATCAGAGTCATCTTGTTCCAGGTGAGGCCAGATGGAGACCACAGGAACCAGGTCCAGGAGAGCCCCATATGGGAACCAGAGCCACCAGATCCAGGTGAGATCCAGGTGGGACCACAGTCACAAGGTCCAGGTGAGGCACATGTGGCAACAGGATTCTCCAAGACCAGGTGAGGCCCAGGTGGATACCATTCACCAGATTCAGATGAGACTAGCTAAGGACCAGATTCACCAGGCCCAAGTGAAGCCAAACGGGTGACCAGAGTCACCAGGTAAGGGTGAGGCCCAAAGGGGAACCAGTAACTAGTTTAGTTTGAGTCCCAGAATGGGACGAGATGTCCATGGTCAATGTGAGGCACAGGTGTGGAATAGAGTATCCAGGTCCTAATGATTCCTGAGTGAGGACCAGAGTCACTAGGGCCATGCAGGCCCAGATGGGAACAGAATCACTAGGACCAGGTGAGGCATAGAATAAGACCACAGTCAGCTGTATCAGGTGAGCCCCTTGTGGGAACCAGAGCCACTCTATCCAGCTGAGTCCCAGGTCCATGTGAGGCTCACGTGAGGACCAGATTCATCAGGTCGAATTGAGGCATAGCTGGGGACAAGAGTCACCAGGTCTGGTTGCGGCCGAGGTGGGGCAAGATTCAGCAGTTCTGATTTAGGTCAAAGTGGTGAGGAGGGATGCCAGATCCAGGTGAGGCCAAACTGAGGACCAGAGTCACCAGATGCAGTTCAGGTCCAGGTGTGGACCAGAGTCCCCAGATCCAGGTGAAGTCCAGGTGGGTACCAGAGTCACCAGATCCAGGTGAAGCCCAGGTGGGGACCAGAGTCGCTAGGTCCAGATGAGCCCCGGTTGAGGACCAGAGTTACCAGGTACACGTGAAGCCCCGGTGGGGATCAGAGGCAACAGGTCCATGTGAGGCCGGCTTGGGGACCATGGTCAACAGGTCTACTTGAGGCCCAGGTGTGGAACACAGTAAGCAGGTCCAGGTGAGTTCCCGGTGGTGACAAGAGTCACCAGGTCCACGTCAGGCCCATGTGGGCACCAGGATCACCATGTCCAGGGGAGGCCCTTGAAAGAACCAGAGTCAACAGTTCGAGGTCAGGCGCAGGTGGCAACCATGGTCAGGAGGTCCAAGTCAGGCCAAAGTGGGGTTCACAGTCACTAGGGCACGGTGACACCCAGATGGGGACCAGAGTCACCTGGTCCAGGTGAGGTCCAGTTGTGGATCACAGTCACCGGGTCACAATTTTGTCCAGTTGAGGACCATGGTCAACAGGGCCAGGTGAGGCCCAGAGGGGAACCAGAGCCCCAAATCCAGGTGAAGCCCAGGTGGGGACCACAGTCACCAGAACCAGAGTATTCTCATTTGCAGACCAGAATCACCAGGTCCAGGTGAGGTGCAGGTGGCAACCACACATCAGGTCCCGGTGAGGCCCTGTTGGGGACCAGAGTCACGAGGTACATGAGAAGCTAGAAGCATTGCAGCCACCAGATCCACATGATGTCCATGTGGGAACGAGAATCACCAGTTACAGGTGAGGACCAGGCAGGGATCCGAATCACCATGTCCACGTGAGACCCAAGAGGGAACCAGTGCCACCATGTCCAGGTGTGGCCCAGGTAAAGACCAGAGTTAATAGGTCCGGCTGGGTCACTGTTAGTGAACAGTGTAACAATATCCTGATGCTACCAAGGTGGGTAACAGAGACACCAGGTCCTGGTGAGGCCCAGGTGGGACAAGAGACATGAGGTCCAGGTGAGATCCCGATGGGAACCACAGTCACCAGGTCAGGTGAGGCCATGCTTAGGATCAGAGTCACCAATTACAGGTGAGGCCCAGGTGGAGCCAGAGTCACCAAGTAGAGAAGACGCGAAAGTCAGGACCAGAGTTACCAGGATCAGGTCAGACCCAGTGGGGAATAGAGTAACCATGTCCCGATGATGCCCAGGTAGAACCCGAGTCAACACGTACAGATGAGGCGCAGGTGGGGAGTATATTCACTAGGCCCCCGTGAGGCCCATTTGAAGACCAGATTCCCCCAGTCTATTTGCGGCCTAGAGGGGTACCAGATTCACCTGGTCTAGGTGACATCCAGATGGCGACCAGAGTCACCAGGTCAGGGTGAGGCCCAGAGAGGTTCCAGAGTCAACATGTCCAGGTGAGGCTCAGGTGTGGAACAGAGTCACCAGGTACCAATGATGCCCAGGTGAGGACCAGAATTACCAGGTCTGTGTGACGCGCAGATAGGATCAGAGACACAAATTTCAGGTGAGGTCAAGAAAGAGTCCACAGCAATCAGGTCCAGGTGGGGAACAAAGTCACCAGGACTGGGTGAGGCCCAGATGGGGACCAGATTCACCAGGTCCATGTGATTCCCAGGTGGCGACCAGAGTTACCAGTTCCGGGTGAGCACCAGGTAAGGACGAGATTCACCAGGTCCAAGTGAGACCCACGTGGGGACCTGTGTCACATTGCATGTGTGAGGCCCAGGTTGACACCCCACTCACCAGGTCCAGGTGAGGCCAACCTGCAGGCCAAGCAGAGGAACCATGTCTCGATGATGCCCAGGTAGACATCAGAGTTACCAGGTCCAGGTGAGGCCAACCTGCATGCCATGCAGTGGAACCATGTCCCAATGATGCCCAGGTAGGGACTAGACTACCAGGTCCAAATGAGGCCCAGATGGAGCATATTCACTAGGTCCAGGTGTGGCCCAGTTGAGGACCAGAGGCACCAGAACTGGTTGAGGCCTAGAGGGATACCACAATCACCTGATCCAGGTGACATCCAGATGGGGACCAGAGTTACCAGATCAGGGTGAGGCCCAGCCAGGTTCCAGAGTCATCATGTCCAGGTGAGGCTCAGGTGTCGAACAGAGTCACCAGGTACCAATGATGCCCAGGTTAGGACCAGAGTCACCAGGTCTGAGTGACGCGCAGATAGGATCAGAGTCAGGAGTTCCAGGTGAGGCCAAGAAAGAGTCCACAGCAATCAGGTCCAGGTGGGGAACAAAGTCACCAGGACTGGGTGAGACCCAGATGGGGTCCAGATTCTCCAGGTCTTGGTGAGTCCCAGGTGGTGACCAGAGTCCCCGGGTCCGGAGAGGACCAGGTAAGGACCAGATTCACCAGGCCCAAGAGGCCCACGTGGGGACCTGAGTCACCAGGTATGGGTGAGGCCCAGGTGGCACACCACTCACCAGGTTCAGGTGAGGCCAACCTGCAGGCCAGAGTCTCCAGATCCAGGTGAGGCCCTAGTGGGGACCGGAGTCACCAGGTAAATATGGGTCTACAAGAACACCACAGTCACCAGGTCCAGGTGTGGGTCATGAGGGAACAAGAGTCACCAGGTCCAGGTGAGACCCAGGTGCGGACCACAGTCACCATGTCCAGATTGAGGCCTAGGTGGGGGGAACAGTGTCATCAGGACCAGTTGAGGCCAAAGTGTGGAGCCAAGGTATCATGTCCAGGTGAGGCCCAGGTGGGGAACAGAGTAACCATGTCCCATTGATGCCAGGTGGGAAAAGAGTCACAAGGTGCAGACGAGGCCTAAGTGAGGAGTACATTCAACAAGTACTGTTGACGTCCAGTTGAGCACCAGTGTCCCCAGCTCTGAGTGAGTCCCAGAGGGGGACCAGAGTCACCCGGTTCTGGTGATATCCAGGTGGGGACAAGACTCACCACGTCAGGGTGAGGCCCAGAGGGGGACGAGAATCACTAGTTTCAGGTGAGGCCCCATTCTGGAACTGAGAAAAAAGGTCCCTTAATGCCCAAATGAGGACCTGAGTCACCAGTTCCAGGTGAGGTCCCTGTGGGAACCAGTCACCTCGTCAAGGTGAGGCCCAGGTGGGACCACAGTCACCAGGGCCAGGTAAGTCCCAGGTATATAAGAGAGTATCCAGGTCCCAATGATGCCCATGTAAGGACCATAGTCAACGGGTGCAGGAGAGGCCCAAATATGGATCAGAGTCATTGTGTTCCAGGTGAGGCCAGATGGAGACCACAGGAACCAAGTCCAGGAGAGCCCCATATGGGAACCAGAGCCACCAGATCCAGGTGAGGTCCAGGTGGGACCACAGTCACAAGGTCCAGGTGAGGCACAGGTGGCAACAGGATTCACCAAGTACACGTGGGGTCCAGGTGACGACCAGTCAGCAGATCCAGGTGCGGACCAGCGAAGGACCAGATTCACCAGGCCCAAGTGAAGACCAATGGGTGACCAGAGTCACCAGGTAAGGGTGAGGCCCAGAGCGGGAACCAGAGAAACCAGTTTAGTTTAAGGACCAGAATGGGACCAGAGGTCCCTGGACAAAGTGAGGCCCAGTTGTAGAATAGAGTATCCAGGTCCCAATGATGCCTGGGTGAGGCCCAGAGTCACTAGGGCCATGCAGGCCCAGATGGCGAACAGATCACTAGGTCCTGGTGAGGCATAGGATAAGACCACAGTCACCAGTATCAGGTGAACCCCTTGTGGGAACCAGAGCCACTCTATGCAGCTGAGTCCCAGGTCCATGTGAGGCCCACGTGAGGGCCACATTCATCAGGTCGAATTGAGGCATAGCTGGGGACAAGAGTCACCAGGTCTTTGTGCGGCCTAGGTGGGGCAAGATTCAGCAGTTCTGAGTTAGGTCAAAGTGGGGACGAGAGACACCAGGTCCATGTGAGGCCAAACTGAGGACCAGAGTCACCAGATCCAGCTGAGGTCCATGTTGGAAACAAAGTCACCAGGTCCAGGAGAGGTCCAGGTGGGGACCAGAGTCACCAGATCCAGGTGAAGTCCCGGTGGGGACCAGAGTCACCAGATCCAGGTGAAGCAGAGGTGGGGACCAGAGTCACTAGGTGAAGATGAGGCCAGGTGAGGACCAGAGTTACCAGGTACACGTGAGGCCCAGGTGGGGATCAGAGACAACAGGTCCATGTGAGGCCAGCTTGGGGACCATGGTCAACAGGTCTACTTGAGACCCAGGTGTGGAACACAGTAAGCAGGTGCAGGTGAGTCCCCGGTGGTGACCAGATATACGAGTTCCGGGTGAGGACCAGGTAAGGACCAGATTCACCAAGTCCAAGTGAGGCCCACGTGGGGACCTGTGTCATCAGGCATGTGTGAGACCCAGGTGACAACCCCACGCACCAGGTCCACGTGAGGCCAATCTGCAGGCCATGCAGTGGAACCATGCCCTGATGATCTCCAGGTAGGGACCAGGGTTACCAGGTCCAGGTGAGGCCAACCTGCAGGCGATGCAGTGGAACCATGTCCCGATGATGCCCAGGTAGGGACCAGCATCACCAGGTCCAATGAGGCCCAGATGGAGCATATTCACTAGGTCCAGGTGTTGTCTAGTGGAGGACCACAGTCACCAGAACTGGTTGAGGCCTAGAGGGGTACCAGAATCACCTGGTCCAGGTGGCATCCAATGGGGACCAGAGTAACCAGGTCAGGATGAGGCCCAGAGAGGTTCCAGAGTCATCATGTCCAGGTGAGGCTCAGGTGTGGAACAGAGTCACCAGGTACCATAGATGCCCAGGTGAAGACCAGAGTCACCAGGTCTGGGTGACGGGCAGATAGGATCAGAGTCACCTGTTCCAGGTGAGGCCAAGAAAGAGTCCACAGCAATCAGATACAGGAGTGGAACAAAGTCAACAGGCCTGGGTGAGGCCCAGATGGGGATCAGATTCACCAGGTCCAGGTAGGCCCAGGTGGTGACCAGAGACCCCGGGGCTGGGAGACGACCAGGTAAGGACCAGATTTACCAGGTCTAAGAGGCCCAGGCGGGGACCTGACTCACCAGGTATGGGTGAGGCCCAGGGGCAACCCCACTCACAAGGTCCAGGTGAGACCAACCTGCATTCCAAAGTCACCAGATCCACGTGAGGCCCTAGTCGGCACCGGAGACAGCAGGTAAAAGTGAGTCTACAAGAACACTACAGTCACAAGCTCCTTGTGTGGTTCATGTGGGAACGAGAGTCACCAGTTCAAGGTGAGACCCAGGTTGGGACGACAGTCACCAGGTCCGGATTTAGGCCTAAGAGGGTAACAGTGTCATCAGGACCAGTTGAGGCCCAACTGTGGAACAAAGTTATCATGTCCAGTTGAGGCTCAGGTGTGGAACAGAGTATCCAGGTCATAATGGTCCACAGGTGAGGACCAGAGTCACCAGATCTGGGTGAGGTCCAGTTAGGATCAGAGTCACCAGTTCCAGGTGAGGCCAAAAAGGAGTCCACAGCAATCAGGTCCAGGTGGGGAACAAAGTCACCAGGACTGGGTGAGGCCCAGATGGGGACCAGATTCACCAGGTCCAGGTGATTCCCAGGTGATGACCAGAGTTACCAGTTCCGGGTGAGGAACAGATAAGGACCGGAATCACCAGGTCCAAGTGAAGCCCAAGTGGGACCTGTGTCACCAGGTATGGGTGAGGGCCAGGTGGCAAACCCACTCACCAGGTCCAGGTGAGGCCAAACTGAGGACCAGAGTCACCAGATCCAGGTGAGGTCCATGTTGGAAAGAGAGTCACCAGGTCGGGGAGAGGTACAGGTGGGGACCAGAGTCACCAGATCCAGGTGAATTCCAGGTGAGGACCAGAGTCACCAGATCCAGGTGAAGCCCAGGTGGGGACCAGAGTCACTAGGTCCAGATGAGGCCCAGGTGAGGACCAGAGTTACCAGGTACACGTGAGGAACCGGTGATGATCAGAGGCAACAGGTCCATGTGAGGCCGGCTTGGGGACCATGGTCAACACATCTACTTGAGGCCCAGGTGTGGAACACAGTAAGCAGGTCCAGGCGAGTCCCTGGTGGTGACAAGAGTCACCACGTCCAGGTGAGGCCCAGGTGGGGACCAGGATCACCAGGTCCAGGGGAGGACCTTGCAAGAACCAGAGTCAACAGTTTGAGGCCAGGCGCAGGTGGCAACCAGGGTCAGCAGGTCCAAGTCAGGCCAAAGTGGGGTTCACAGTAACTAGGGCACGGTGACACCCAGAGGGGGACCAGAGTCACCTGGTCCAGGTGAGGTCCAGTTGTGGAGCACAGTCACCGGGTACCAATTTTGCCCAGTTGAGGACCATGGTCAACAGGGCCACTTGAGGCTCAGATGGGGACCGGAGTCCCCAAGTCAAGGTGAAGCCCAGGTGGGGACCACAGTCACCAGATCCAGGAAAGTCTCAGGTACAGACCAGAATCACCATGTCCAGGTGTGGCCCAGGTGAAGAGCAGAGTTAATAGTTCCGGCTGGGTCACGGTTAGTGAAGAGTGTAACCATATCCTGATGCTACCAGGTTGGTACCAGAGACACCAGGTCCTGGTGAGGCCCAGGTCGGACCAGAGACATGAGGTCCAGGTGAGATCATAATGGGAACCACAGTCACCAGGTCAGGTGAGGCCATGCTTAGGATCAGAGTCACCAGTTACAGGTGAGACCCAGGTCGAGCCACAGTGACCTGGTACAAAATAGGCCAAAGTCAGGACCAGAGTTACCAGGATCAGGTCAGTCCCAGTGGGGAATAGAGTAACCATGTCCCGATGATGCCCAGGTAGAACCAGAGTCACCAGCTGCAGATGAGTCATAGGTGGGGAGCATGATTACTAGGTCCCGCTGAGGACCAGTTGAGGACCAGTGTCGCCAGGTCTAGTTGAGGCCTAGAGGGGTACCAGATTCACCTGGTCTAGATAACATCCAGATGCGGACCAGATTCACCAAGTCAGGGTGAGGCCCAGAGGGGATTAAGAGTCATCATGTCCATGTGAGGCTCAGGTGTGGAACCGAGCATCCAGATCATAATGGTCCTCAGGTGAGGACCAGAGTCACCAGATCTGGGTGAGGCCCAGTTAGGATCAGAGTCACAAGTTCCAGGTGAGGCCAAGAAGGAGTCCACAGCAATCAGGTCCAGGTGGGCAAAAAATTCACCAGGAATGGGTGAGGCCCAGATGGGGACCAGATTCACCAGGTCCAGGTGACTTCCAGGTGGTGACCAGACTTACCAGTTCCGGGTGAGGACCAGGTAAGGACAAGATTCAACAGGTCCACGTGAGGCCCAAATGGGGACCTGTGTCACCAGGTATGGGTGAGGCCCAGGTGGCAACCCCACTCCCCAGGTCCAGGCGAGGCCAACCTGCAGGCCTTGCAGAGGAACCATGTCACGATGATACCCTGGTTGGGACCAGAGTTACCAGATCCAGGTGAGGCCAACCTTCAGGCCATGCAGTGGAAACATGTCCCGATGATGCCCAGGTAGTGACCAGAGTCAGCAGGTCCAAATGAGGCCCAGATGGAGCATATTCACTAGGTCCAGGTGAGGCCCAGTTGAGGACCAGAGTCCCCAGATCTGGTTGAGGCCTAGAGGGGTACCAGAATCACCTGGTCCAGGTGACATCCAGATGGGGATCAGAGTCACCAGGTCAGAGTGAGGCCCAGAGATTTTCCAGAGTCATCATGTCCAGGTGAGGCTCAAGTGTGGAACAGAGTCACCAGGTACCAACGATGCCCAGGTGAGGACCAGAGTCACCAGGTCTGGGTGATGTGCAGATAGAATCAGAGTCACCAGTTCCAGGTGAGGCCAAGAAAGATTCCACAGCAATCAGGTCCAGGTGGGGAATAAATGACCAGGACTGCGTGAGACCCAGATGGGGACCAGATTCCCCAGGTCCAAGTGAGTCCCAGGTGGTGACCAGAGTCCCCATCTCCGGGACAGGACCAGGAAAGAACAAGATTCACCAGGTCCAAGAGGCCCACGTGGGGAACTGAGTCACCATGTATGGGTGAGGCCCAGGTGGCCACCCCACTCACCAGTTCCAGGTGAGGCCAACCTGCATGCCAGAGTCTCCAGATCCAGGTGAGGCCCTAGTGGGGACCAGAATCACCAGGTAAATGTGAGTCTACAAGAACACCACAGTCACCAGGTCCTGGTGTGGTTCATGTGGGAACAAGAGTAACCAGGGCCAGGTGAGACCCAGGTGGGGACCACAGTCACCAGGTCCAGATTGAGGCCTAGGTGGGGGGACCAGAGTAATCAGTACCAGTTGAGGCCAAAGTGTGGAGCAAAGTTATCATGTCCAGGTGAGGCCCAGGTGGGGAACAGTGTAACCATGTCCCATTGATGCCAGGTGGGAAAAGAGTCACAGGTCCAGACGAGGCCTGAGTGAGGAGTAGATTCACCAGGTCTTGTTGAGGCCCAGTTGAGTACCAGTGTCCCCAGCTCCGGGTGAGTCCCAGTCGGGGACCAGAGTCACCCGGTTATGGTGATATCCAGGTGGGGACCAGACTCACCACGTCAGAGTGAGGCCCAGAGTGGGACGAGAATCACTAGGTCCAGGTGAGGCCCCTATGTGGAACTGAGAAACCAGGTCCCATGATGCCCATATGAGGACCAGAGTCACCAGGACCAGGTGAGGTCCCTGTGGGAATTAGTCACCTCATCCAGGTGAGGCCAATGTGGGACCTCAGTCACCAGGTCCAGGTGAGGCCCAGGTATATAAGAGAGTATCCAGGTCCCAATGATTCCCAGGTAAGGACCAGAGTCAACAGGTGCAGGAGAGGCACAAATATGGATCAGAGTCATTGAGTTCCAGGTGACGCCAGATGGAGATAACAGGAACCAGGTCCAGGAGAGCCCCATATGGGAACCAGAGCCACCAGATCCAGGTGAGGTCCAGGTGGGACCACAGTCACAAGGTCCAAGTGAGGCCCAGGTGGCAACAGGATTCACCAAGTCAGGAGAGGCCCAGGTGGCGACCAGTCATCAGATCCAGGTGCGGACCACCTAAGGACCAGATTCACCAGGCCCAAATGAAGCCCATGGGGTGACCAGAGTCACCAGGTAAGGGTGAGGCCCAGAGGGGGAACCAGAGTAACCAGTTTAGTTTGAGGCCCAGAATGGGACCAGAGGTCCCTGGTCAAAGAGAGGCCCAGGTGTGGAATAGAGTATCCAGGTCACAATGACGCCTGGGTGAGGACCAGAGTCACTAGGGCCATGCAGGCCCAGATGGGGAACAGAATCACCAGGTCCTGGTGAGGCATAAAATAAGACCACATTAAGCAGTATCAGATGAGCCCCTTGTGAGAACCAGAGCCACTCTATCCAGCTGAGTCCCAGGACCAGGTGAGTCCCACGTGAGGACCAGATTCATCAGGTCGAATTGAGGCATAGCTGGGGACAAGAGTCACCAGGTCTGTGTGCGGCCTAGGTGGGGCAAGATTCAGCAGTTCTGAGTTAGGTCCAAGTGGGGACGAGAGACACCAGGTCCAGGTGAGGCCAAACTGAGAACCAGATTCACCAAATCCAGGTGAGGTCCATGTTGCAAAGAGAGTCACGAGGTCCAGGAGAGGTCCAGGTGGGGTCCAGAGTCACCAGAGGCATGTGAAGTCCAGGTGGGGACCATAGTCACCAGATCCATGTGAAGCCCAGGTGGGGACCAGAGTCACTGGGTCCACTTGAGGCCCAGGTGAGGACCAGAGATACCAGGTACACGTGAGGACCCGGTGGGGATCAGAGGCAACAGGTCCATGTGAGGCCGGCTTGGGGACCATGGTCAACAGGTCTACTTGAGGCCCAGGTGTGGAACACAGTAAGCAGGTCCAGGTGAGTTCCCATTGGTGACAGGAGTCACCACGTCCAGGTGTGGGCCAGGTCCGACCAGGATCACCAGGTCCAGGGAAGGCCCTTGAAAGAAACAGAGTCAACAATTCGAGGTCAGGCGCAGGTGGCAACCAGGGTCAGCAGGTCTAAGTCAGGCCAAAGTGGGGTTCACAGTCACTAGGGCACAGTGACACCCAGAGTGGGACCAGAGTCACCTGGTCCAGGTGAGGTCCAGTTGTGGAACACAGTCACCGGGTCCCAATTTTGCACAGATGAGGACCATGTCACCAGGGCCAGGTGAGGCCTAGATGGGGACCGGAGTCCCCAAATCCAGGTGAAGCCCAGGTGGAGACCACAGTCACCAGATCCAGGGTAGTCTCAGGTGCAGACCAGAATCACCAGGTCCATGTGAGGTGCAGGTGGCAACCACACTCACCCGGTCCCGGAGAGGCCCCGGTGGGGACCAGAGACACGAGGTACATGAGAAGCTAGAAACACTGCAGCCACCAGGTCCACATGATGTCCATGTGGGAACGAAAATCACCAGTTACAGGTGAGGACCAGGTGGGGATCCGACTCACCATATCCAGGTGAGACCCAGGTGGGAAACAGTGTCACCATGTCTTCGTGTGCCCCAGGTGAAGACCAGAGTTATTAGGTCCGGCTGGATGAGTGTTAGTGAACAGTGTAACCATATCCTGATGCTACCCAGGTCGGTACCAGAGACACCAGGTCCTGGTGAGGCCCCAGGTGTAACCAGAGACATGAGGTCCAGGTGAGGTCTCGATGGGAACCACAGTCACCAGGTCAGGTGAGCCCATGCTTAGGATCAGAGTCACCAGGTACAGGTGAGGCCCAGGTGGAGCCAGAGTCACCTGGTACAGAAGAGGCCAAGTCAGGACCAGAGTTACCAGGATCAGGTCAGTCCCAGGGGGTAATACAGTAACCATGTCCCAATGATGCCCAGGTAGAATCAGAGTCACCAGGTCCAGCGAGGCGCAGGTGGGTAGAATATTCACTAGGTCCAGGTGAGGCCCAGATGAGGACCAGAGTCACGAGGTCTAGTTGACGCCTTGAGGGGTACCAGATTAACCTGGTCTAGGGGACATCCAGATTGGGACCAGAGTCACAATGTCAGGGTGAGGCCCAGAGGGCATCCAGAATCATCATGTCCAGGTGAGGTTCAGGTGTGGAACAGAGTATCCAGATCATAATGGTCCACATGTGAGGGCCAGAGTCACCAGATCTGGGTGAGGCCCAGTTAGGATCAGAGTCACAAGTTTCAGTTGAGGCCAAGAAGGAGTCCACAGCAATCAGGTCCAGGTGGGGATCAAAGTCACCAGGAATGGGTGAGGCCCAGATGGGGATCAGATTCACCTGGTCCAGGTGATTCCCAGGTGGTGACAAGGGTTACCAGTTCCGGGTGAGGACCAGGTAAGGACCAGATTCACCAGGTCCAAGTGAGGCCCACGTGAGACCTGTGTCACCAGGTATGGGTGAGGCCCAGGTGGCAAGCCCACTCACCAGGTCTAGGTGAGGCCAACATGCAGGCCATGCAGAGGAACCGTGTACCGATGATGCCCAGGTAGGGACCAGAGGTACGAGGTCCAGGTGACGCCAACCTGCAGGTCATGCAGAGGAACCGTGTCCCGATGATGCCCAGATAGGGACCAGAGTTACCAGGTCAAGAGGAGGCCAACCTGCAGACCATTATGTGGAACCATGTCCCGATGTTGCCCACGTAGGGACCAGAGTCACCAGGTCCAAATGAGGCGCAGATGGAGCATATTCACTAGGTCCAGGTGAGGCCCAGTTGAGGACCAGAGTCACCAGATCTGGTTGAGGCCTAGAGGGGTACCAGATTCACCTGGTCTAGGTGACATCCAGATGGGGACCAGAGTAACCATGTCAGGGTTAGGCCCAGAGGGGATCCAGAGTCATCATGTCCAGGTGAGGCTCAGGTGTGGAACAGAGTATCCAGGTCATAATGGTCCACCGGTGAGGACCAGAGTCACCAGATCTGGGAGAGGCCCAGTTAGGATCAGAGTTACCACTTCCAGGTGAGGCCAAGAAGGTGTCCACAGCAATCAGGTCCAGGTGGGGAACAAAGTCACCAGGACTAGGTGATGCCCAGGTGGTGACCAGATATACCACATCCGGGTGAGGACTAGATAAGGACCACATTCACCAGGTCCAAGTGAAGCCCACGTGGGGACCTGTGTCACCAGGCATGTGTAAGATCCAGGTGGGAACCCCACTCACCAGGTCAAGATGACCCGATGATGCTCAGGTAGGGACCAGAGTTACCAGGTCCAGGTGAGGCAAACCAGCAGGCCATGCAGTGGAACCATTTCCCGATGATGCCCAGTGAGTAACCAGAGTCACCATGTCCAAATGAGGCCCTGATGGAGCATATTCACTAGGTCCAGGTGAGGCCCAGTTGAGGACAAGAGTCACCAGAACTGGTTGAGGCCTAGAGGGGTTCCAGAATCACCTGGTCCAGGTGACATCCAGATGGGGACCAGATCACCTGGTCAGGGTGAGGCCCAGAGAGGTCCTAGAGACATCATGTCCAGGTGAGGCTCAGGTGTGGAACAGAGTAACCAGGTACCAATGATGCCCAGGTGAGGATGAGAGTCACCAGGTTTGGGTGACGCACTGATAGGATCAGAGTCACCAGTTCAAGGTGAAGGCAAGAAAGAGTCCAGAACAAACACGTCCAGGTGGGGAACATAGTCACCAGGACTGGGTTAGGCCCAGATGGGGACCAGATTCACCAGGTCTAGGTGAGGCCCAGGTTGTGACAAGATTCCCAGGGTCTGGGAGAAGACCAGGTAAGGGCCAGTTTCACCAGGTCCAAGAGGCTCACGTGGGGACCTGAGTCATCAGGTATGTGTGAGGCCCAGGTGGCATCCAACTAACCAAGTCCAGGTGAGGCCAACCTGCAGGCCAGAGTCACCAGATCCAGGTGAGGCCCTAGTGGGGCCAGAGTTTCCAGGTAAATGTGAGTCTACAAGTACACCACAGTCACCAGGTCCAGGTGTGATTCATGTGGGAACGAGAGTCACCAGGTCCAGGTGAGACCCATGTGTGGATGACTGTCTCCAGGTCCAGATTGAGGCCTAGGTGGGGGGACCAGAGTCATCGGGACGAGTTGAGGCCAAAGTATGGAGCAAAGTTATCATGTCCAAGTGAGGCCCAGGTGGGGAACAGAGTAAAAATGTCCCATAGATGCCAGGTGGGAAAAGAGTCACAAGGTCCAGACGAGGCCTAAGTGAGGAGTAGATTCACCAGGTCCTGTTGAGGCCCAGTTGAGTATCAGTGTCCCCAGCTCTGGGTGATTCCCAGAGGGGGACCAGAGTCACCCTGTTCTGGTGTGAGTCGGGTGCGGACCAGAGTCACCACGTCAGGATGAGGCCCAGAGGGGAAAGAGAATCACTATGTCCAGGTGAGGCCCCGATGTGGAACTGAGAAAACAGGTCCCATGATGGACATATGAGGACCTGAGTCACCAGGCCCAGGGGAGGTCCCTGTGGGAACCAGTCACCTCGTCCAGGTGAGGCCCAGGTGGGACCACAGTCACCAGTTCCAGGTGAGGCCCAGGTATATAAGAGAGTATCCAGGTCCCAATGATGCCCAGGTAAGGTCCAGAGTCAACAGGTCCAGGAGAGGCCCAAATATGGATCAGAGTCATTGTGTTCCAGGGGAGGCCAGATGGAGACCACAGGAACCAGGTCCAGGAGAGCCCCATATGGGAACCAGAACCACCAGATCCAGGTGAGGTCCAGGTGGGACCACAGTCACAAAGTCCAGGTGAGGCGCAGTTGGCAACAGGATTCACCAAATCCAGGTGAGGTCCAGGTGGCGTCCAGTCTCCAGATCCAGGTGTGGACCAGCTTAGGACCAGATTCACCAGGCCCAAGTGAATCCCAAGGGGTGACCAGAGTCACCAGGTAAGGGTGAGGCCTAGAGGGGGTACCAGAGTAACCAGTTTAGTTTGAGGCTCACAATGGGACCAGAGGTCCCTGGTCAAAGTGAGGCCCAATTGTGGAATAGAGTATCCAGGTCCCAATGATGCCTGGGTGTGGACCAGAGTCACTAGGGCCGTGCAGGCCCAGATGGGGAACAGAATCACTAGGTCCTGTTGAGGCATAGAATAAGACCACTGGTGAATAAGTCACCAGTATCAGATGAGCGCCTTGTTGGAACTAGAGGCACTCTATCCAGCTGAGTCCCAGGTCCATGTGAGGCCCATGTGAGGACCAGATTCATCAGGTCGAATTGAGGCATAGCTGGGGAAAAGAGTCACCAGGTTTGGGTGCGGCCTAGGTGGGGCAAGATTCAGCAGTTCTGAGTTAGGTCAAAATGGGGACGAGAGACACCAGGTCCAGGTGAGGGCAAACTGAGGACCAGAGTCACCAGATCGAGGTGAGGCCCAGAGCGGGACGAGAATCACTAGGAACAGGTGAAGCCCCGATGTGGAACTGAGAAACCAGGTGAATGCTGCCCATATGGGGACCTGAGTCACCAGGTCCAGGTGATGTCCCTGTGGGAACCAGTCACCTCGTCCAGGTGAGGCCCAGGTGGGACCACAGTCACCAGGTCCAGGTGAGGCCCAGGTATAAAAGAGAGTATCCAGGTCCCAGTGATGCCCAGGTAAGGACCAGAGTCAACAGGTCCAGATGAGGCACAGGTGGGAAGCATATTCACTAGGTTCCGGTGAGGCCCAGTTGAGGACCAGAGTCACCAGGTCTAGTTGAGCCCTAGAGGGTTTCCAGATTCACCTGGTCTAGGTGACATCCAGATGTGGACCAGAGTCACCATGTCAGGGTGAGGCCAAGAGGGGATCCAGAGTCATCATGTGCCGGTGAGGCTCAGGCGTGGAACAGAGTATCCAGTTCATAATGGTCCACAGGTGAAGAACAGAGTCACCAGATCTGGCTGAGACCCAGTTAGGATCAGAGTCATCAGTTCCATGTGAGGCCAAGAAGGAGTCCACAGCAATCAGGTCCAGGTGAGGAACAAAGACACCAGGACATGGTGAGGCACAGATGGGGACCAGATTCACCAGTTCCAGGTGAGGCCCAAGTGGTGACCAGGGTTACCACTTCCAGGTGAGGATAAGGTAAGGACCAGATTCACCAGGTCCAATTTCGGCCCACGTGGGGACCTTTGTCACCAGGTATGGGTGAGGCCCAGGTGGCAACCCCACTCACCAGGTCCAGGTGAGGCCAACCTGCAGGCCTGTAGAGGAACTATGTCCCGATGATGCTCAGGTAGGGACCAGTGTTACCAGGACCAGGTGAGGCCAACCTGCAGACCATGCAGTGGAACCATGTCCCAATGATGCCCAGGTAGGGTCCAGAGTCACCAGGTCCAAATGAGGCCCAGATGGAGCATATTCAATAGATCCAGATGAGGCCCAGTTGAGGACAAGAGTCACCAGATCTGATTGAGGCCTAGAGCCATACCAGAAACACCTGGCCCAGGTGACATCCAGATGGGGACCAGAGTCACCAGTTCAGGGTGAGTCCCAGAGAGGTTCCAGAGTCATCATGTCCAGGTGAGGCTCAGGTGTGGAACAGAGTCACCAGGTACCAATGATGCCCAGGTGAGGACCAGAATCACCAGGTATGAGTGACGCGCAGATAGCATCAGAGTCACCAGTTCCAGGTGAGGCCAAGAAAAGTCCACAGCATCAGGTCCAGGTGGGGAACAAAGTCACCAGGACTGGGTGAGGCCCAGATGGGGACCAGATTCACCAGGTCCAAGTGAAGCCCAGGTGGTGACCAGAGTCCCCGGGTCTGGGGGAGCACCAGGTAAGGACCAGATTCACTAGGTCCAAGAGGCCCACGTGGGGACCTGAGTCACCAGGTATGGGTGAGGCCCAGGTGGCAACCGCACTCACCAGGTCCAGGTGACGCCAGCCTGCAGGCCAGAGTCACCAGATCCAGGTGAGGCCCTAGTGGGGACCGGAGTCAACAGGTAAATGTGAGTCCACAAGAAGACCACAGTGACCAGGTCCAGGTGTGGTGCATGTGGGAACGAGAGTCACCAGGTCCAGGTGAGACCCATGTGGGGACCACAGTCACCAGGTCCAGATTGAGGCTTAGTTGGGGGGACCAGAGTCATCGGGACCAATTGAGGCCAAAGTGTGTAGCAAAGTTATCATGTCCAGGTGAGGCCCAGGTGGGGAGCAGAGTACCATGTCCCATTGATGTCAGGTGGGAAAAGATACACAGGTCCAGGTGAGGCCTTATCGAGGAGTAGATTCACCTGGTCATGTTCAGGCCAGGTTGAGGACTAGTGTCCCCACCTCCGGGTGAGTCCCACAGGGGGACCAGAGTCACCCGGTTCTGCTGATATCCAGGTGGGGACCAGAGTCAGCACGTCAGTGTGAGGCCCATTGGGGGACGAGAATCACTAGGTCCAGGTGAGCCCCCGATGTGGAACTGAGAAACCAGGTCCCATGATGCCCATATGAGGACCTGAGTCACCAGGTCCAGGTGAGGTCCCTGTGGGAACCAGTCACCTCGTCCAGGTGAGGCCCAGGTGGGACCACAGTCACCAGGACCAGATGAGGCCCAGGTATATAAGAGAGCATCCAGGTCCCAATGATGCGCAGGTACGGACCAGAGTCAACAGGTCCAGGAGAGGTCCAAATATGTATCAGAGTCATTGTGTTCCAGGTGAGGCCAGATGGAGACCACAGGAACCTGGTCCAGGAGAGGCCCATATGGGAACCAGAGCCACCAGATCCAGGTGAGGTCCAGGTGGGACCACAGTCACAGGGTCCAGGTGAGGCGCAGGTGGCAACAGGATTCACCAAGTCCAGGTGAGTCCCAGGTGACGACCAATCACCAGATCCAGGTGCGGATCAGCTAAGGACCAGATTCACCAGGCCCATGTGAAGCTCAAGGGGTGACCAGAGAAACCAGGTAACAGTGAGCCCAGAGGGAGAATCAGCCTAACCAGTTTAGTTAGAGGCCGAGAATGGGACCAGAGGTCCCTGGTCAAAGTGAGGCCCAGGTGTGGAATAGAGTATCCAGGTCCCAAAGATGCCTGGGTGAGGACCAGAGTCTCTAGGGCCATGCAGGCCCAGATGGGGAACAGAATCACTAGGTCCTAGTGAGGCATAGAATAAGACCAGAGTCAGCAGTATCAGGTGAGCCCCTTGTGGGAACCAGAGCCACTCTACCCAGCTGAGTCCCAGGTCCAGGTGAGGCCCACGTGAGGACCAGATTCATCAGGTCGAATTGAGGCATAGCTGGGGACAAGAGTCACCAGGTCTGGGTGTGGCGTAGGTGGGGCAAGATTCAGCAGTTCTGAGTTAGGTCAAAGAGGGAACGAGAGACACCAGGTCCAGGGGAGGCCAAACTGAGGAGCAGAGTCACCAAATCCAGGGAAGAACCATGTTGGAAAGAGAGTCACCAGGTCCAGGAGAGGTCCAGGTGGGGACCAGAGTCACCAGATCCAGGTGAAGTCCAGGTGGGGACCAGAGTCACCAGATCCAGATGAGGCCCAGGTGAGGACCAGAGTTACCATGTACACGTGAGGCCCCGGTGGGGATCAGAGGCAACAGGTCCATGTGAGGCCGGCTTAGGGACCATGGTCAACAGATCTACTTGAGGCCCAGGTTTGGAACAAAGTAAGCAGGTCCAGGTGAGTCCCTGGTGGTGACAAGAGTCACCACGTCCAGGTGAGGCCCAGGTGGGGACCAGGATCACCAGGTACAGGGGAGGACTTTGCAAGAACCAGAGTCAACAGTTCGAGGCCAGGCGCAGGTGGCAACCAGGGTCAGCAGGTCCAAGTCAGGCCACAGTGGGTTTCACAGTCACTAGGACACGGTGACACCCAGAGGGGGCCAGATTCACCTGGTCCAGGTGAGGTCCAGTTGTGGAACACAGTCACCGGGTCCCAATTTTGCCCAGTTGAGGACCATGGTCAACAGGGCCAGGTGAGGCCCAGATAGGGATCTGAGTCCCCAAGTCAAGGTGAAGCCCAGGTGGGGACCACAGTCACCAGATCCAGGGAAGTCTCAGGTGCAGACCAGAGTCACCATGTCCAGGTGTAGCCCAATTGAAAAGCAGAGTGAATAGGTCCGGCTGGGTCACTGTTAGAGAACAGTGTAACCATATCCTGATGCTACCCAGGTGGGTACCAGAGACACGAGGTCCTGGTGAGGCCCCGGTGGGACCAGATTCATGAGGTCCAGTTGAGGTCCCGATGGGAACCACAGTCACAAGGTCAGGTGAGGCCATGCTTAGGATCAGAGTCACCAGTTACAGGTGAGGCCCAGGTGGAGCCAGAGTCACCTGGTACAGGAGAGGCCAAAGTCAGGACCAGAGTTACCAGGATCAGGTCAGTCCCAGTGGGGAATAGAGTAACCATGTCCCGATGATGCCCAAGTAGAACCCGAGTCACCAGGTCCAGATGAGTCGCAGGTGGGGAGCATATTCAGTAGGTCCCGGTGAGGCCCACTTGAGGACCAGATGCCCCCGGGCTAGTTTAGGCTTAGAGGGGTACCAGATTCACCTGGTCTAGGTGACATCCAGATGGGGACCAGTGTCACCATGTCAGGCTGTGGCCCAGAGGGGATCCAGAGTCATCATGTCCAGGTGAGGTAAGGTGTGGAACAGAGTATCCAGGACTTAATGGTCCACAGGTGAGGACCAGAGTCACCAGATCTGGGTGAGGCCCAGTTAGGATCAGAGTCACCAGTTCTAGGTTAGGCCAAGAAGGAGTCCTTAGCAATCAGTTCCAGGTGGGAACAAAGTCACCAGGACTGGGTGAGGCCCAGATGGGGACCAGATTCACCAGGTCCAGGTGATTCCCAGGTGGTGACCAGAGTTACCAGGTCCGGGTGAGCACCAGGTAAGGACCAGATACAAGGTCCAAGTGAGGCCCACTTGGGAACCTGAGTCACCAGGTATGGGTGAGGCCCAGGTGGCAACCCCACTCAACAGGTCCAGGTGAGGCCACCTGCAGGCCATGCAGAGGAACCATGTCCCGATGATGCCCAGCTAGGGACAGGGCTTACCATGTCCAGGTGAGGCCAACCTGCAGGCCATGCTGTGGAACCATGTCCCGATGATGCCCAGGTAGTGACCAGAGTCACCAGGTGCAAATAAGGCCAAGATGGAGCATATTCACTAGTTCCAGGTGAGGCCCAGTTGAAGACCAGAGTCACCAGAACTGGTTGCGGACTATCGGGGTACAGAATCACCTGGTCCAGGTGAAATCCAGATGGGGACCAGCCTCACCAGGTCAGGGTGAGGCCCAGAGAGGTTCCAGAGTCATCATGTCCAGGTGAGGCTCAGACGTGGAACAGAGTCACCAGGTACCAATGATGCCCATGTTAGGGTCAGAGTCGCCAGGTCTGGGTGACGCGCAAATAGGATCAGAGTCACCAGTTCCAGGTGAGGCCAAGAAAGAGTCCAGAGCAATCAGGTCCACGTGTGGAACGAAGTCACCAGGACTGGGTGAGGCCCAGATGGGGACCAGATTCACCAGATCCAGGTGAGGCCCAGGTGGTGACCAGAGTCCCCGGGTCTGGGAGAGGACCAGGTAAGGACCAGATTCACCAGGTCCAAGATGCCCAGGTGGGGACCTGAGTCACCAGGTATGGGTGAGGCCCAGTTGGCCTCCCCACTCAGCAGGTCCCGGTGAGTCCAACATGCAGGTCAGAGTCACCAGATCCACGTGAGGCCCTGGTGGGGACCGGAGTCACCAGGTAAATATGAGTCTACAAGAACACCACAGCCACTAGGTCCAGGTGTGGTTCATGTGGGAACAAGAGTCACCAGGTCCAGGTGAGACCCAGGTGGGGACCACAGTCACCAGGTCTAGATTGAGGCCTAGGTGGGGGTACCAGAGTCATCAGGACCAGTTGAGGCCAAAGTGTGGAGCAAAGTTATCATGTCCAGGTGAGGCCCAGGTGGGGAACAGTGTAACCATGTCCCATTGATGCCAGGTGGGAAAAAAGTCACAGGTCCAGACGAGGCCTGAGTGAGGAGTAGATTCACCAGGTCTTGTTGAGGCCCAGTTGAGGACCAGTGTCCCCAGCTCCGGGAGAGTCCCAGAGGGGGACCAGAGTGACCCGGTTCTGGTGATATCCAGGTGGGGACCAGACTCACCACGTCAGGGTGAGGCCCAGAGTGGGACGAGAATCACTAGGTCCAAGTGAGGCCCCAATATGGAAGTGAGAAACCAGGTCCCATGATGCCCATATGAGGACCTGAGTCACCAGGTCCAGGTGAGCTCCCTGTGGGAACCAGTCACCTCGTCCAGGTGAGGCTCAGGTGGGACCACAGTCACCGGTCCAGGTGAGGCCCAGGTATATAAGAGAGTATCCAGCTCCCAATGATGCCCAAGTAAGGACCAGAGTCAACAGGTACAGGAGAGGCTCAAATATTGTTCAGAGTCATTGTGTTCCAAGTGAGGCCAGTTGGAGACCACAGGAACCAGGTCCAGGAGAGCCCCATATGGGAACCAGAGCCACCAGATCCAGGTGAGGTACAGGTGGGACCACAGTCACAAGGTCCAGGTGAGGCGCAGGTGGCAACAGGATTCACCAAGTCCAAGTGAGGCCCAGGTGGCGTCCAGTCACCAGATCCAGGTGCGGACCAGCTAAGGACCAGATTCACCAGACCCTAGTGAAGCCCAAGGGGTGACCACAGTCACCAGGTAAGGCTGAGGCCCAGAGGGGAACCAGAGTAACCAGTTTAGTTTGAGGCCCAGAATGGGACCAGAAGTCCCTGGTCAAAGTGAGGCCCAGGTGTGAAATAGAGTATCCAGGGTGAGGATCATTGGGTCCATCACCCAATGATGCCTGGGTGAGGACCAGAGTCACTAGGGCCATGCAGGCCCAGATGGGGAACAGAATAACTACGTCCTGGTGAGGCATAGAATAAGACCACAGTCAGCAGTATCATGTGTGCCCCTTGTGGGAACCAGAGCCACTCTATCCAGCTGAGTCCCAGGTACATGTGAGGCACACGTGAGGACCAGATTCATCAGGTCGAATTGTGGCATAGCTGGGGACAAGAGTCACCAGGTCTGGGTGCGGCCTATGTGGGAAAGATGCAGCAGTTCTGAGTTAGGTCAATGTGGGGACAAGAGACACCAAGTCCAGGTGAGGCCAAACTGAGGACCAGAGTCACCAGATCCACATGAGGTCCATGTTGGAAAGGAGTCACCAGGTCCAGGAGAGGTCCTGGGGTTGACCAGAGTCACAGTTCCAGGTGAAGTCCAGGTGGGGACTAGAGTCACTAGGTCCTGATGAGGCCCAGGTGAGGACCAGAGTTACCAGGTACACGTGAGGCTCCGGTGGGGATCAGAGGCAACATGTCCATGTGAGTCTGGCTTGGGGACCATGGTCAACAGGTCTACTTGAGGCCCAGGTGTGGAACACAGTAAGCAGGTCCCGGTGAGTCCCCGGTGGTGACAAGAGTCACCACGTCCAGGTGAGGCCCAGGTGGGGACCAGGATCACCAGGTCCAGGGGAGGCCCTTGAAAGAACCAGAGTCAACAGTTCGAGGTCAGGCGCAGGTGACAACCAGGGTCAGCAGGTCCAAGTCAGGCCAAAGTGGGGTTCACAGTCACTAGGGCACGGTGACCCCCAGAGGGGGACCAGAGTCACTTGGTCCAGGTGAGGCCACATGTGGAACACATTCACCGGGTCCCAATTTTGCCCAGTTGAGGACAACCCCACTCACCAGGTCCAGGTGAGGCCAACCTGCCGGCCATGCTTTGGAAACAGGTCCCAATGATGCCCAGGTAGTGATCAGAGTCAACAGGTCCAAATGAGGCCCAGATGGGGTATATTCACTAGGTCCAGGTGAGGCCCAGTTGAGGACCAGAGTCACCAGATCACCTTGAGCCCTAGAGGGGTACCAGAATCACCTGGTCCAGGTGACATCCAGATGGGGACCAGAGTCACCAGGTCAGAGTGAGTCCCAGAGAGGTTCCAGAGTCATCATATCCAGGTGAGGCTCAGGTGAGGAACAGAGTACCAAGGTATCAATGATGCCCAGGTGAGGACCAGAGTCACCAGATCTGGGAGACGCACAATAGGATCAGAGTCACCAGTTCCAGGTGAGGCCAAGAAAGCGTCCACAGCAATCAGGTCCATGTGGGAACAAAGTCATCAGGACTGGATGAGGCCCAAATGGGGACTAGATTCACCAGTTCCTGGTGAGGCCAAGGTGGTGACCAGAGTCCCCGGGTCTGGGAGAGGACCAGGTAAGGCCCAGATTCACCAGGTCCAAGAGACCAACATGAGGACCTGAATCACCAGGTGTGAGTGAGGCCCAGATGGCAACCCCACTCACCAGGTCCAGGTGAGGCCAACCTGCAGGCCAGAGTCACCAGATGCAGGAGAGGCCGTTGTGGGTACCGGACTCACCAGGTAAATGTGAGTCTACAAGAACACCACAGTCACCAGGTCCAGCTGTGGTTCATGTGGGAACGAGAGTCACCAGGTCCAGATGAGACCCAGGTGTGACCACAGTCACCAGGTCCTGATTGAGGCCTAGTTGGGGGGACCAGAGTCATCAGGACCAGTTGAGGCCAAAGTGTGGAGCAAAGTTATCATGTCCAGGTGAGGCCCAGGTGGGGAACAGAGTAACCATGTCCCATTGATGCCCGGTGGGAAAAGAGTCAGATGGTTCAGACGAGGCATAAGTGAGGAGTAGATTCATCAGGTCCTGTTGAGGCCCAGTTGGGGACCAGTGTCCACAGCTCCAGGTGAGTCCCAGAGGGGGAACAGAGTCACACGGTTCTGGTGATATCCAGGTGGGGACCAGAGTTACCATGTCAGGGTGAGGCCCAGAGCGGGACGAGAATCACTAGGTCCAGGTGAGGCCCCGATGTGGAACTGAGAAACCAGGTCCCATGATGCACATATAAGGACCTGATTCACCAGGTCCAGGTGAGGTCCCTGTGGGAACCAGTCACCTCGTCCAGATGAGGCCCAGGTGTGACCACCGTGACCAGGTCAAGATGAGGCCCAGGTATATAAGAGAGTATCCAGGTCTCAATGATGCCCAGGTAAGCACCAGAGGCAACAGGTGCAGGAGAGGCCCAAATATGGATCAGAGTCATTGAGTTCGAGGTGAATCCAGATGGAGACCACAGGAACCAGGTCCAGGAGAGCCCCATATGGGAACCAGAGCCACCAGATCCAGGATAGATTCAGGTGGGACCAAAGTCACAAGGTCCAGGTGAGGCAGAGGTGGCAACAAGACTCACCAAGTCCAGGTGAGGCCCAGGTGGTGACCAGTCACCAGATCCAGGTGCGAACAAATAAGGACTAGATTCACCAGGCCCAAGTGAAGCCCAAGGGGTGACCAGAGTCACCAGGTAAGGGTGAGGCCCAGAGGGGGATTCAGATTAACCAGTTTAGTTTGGAGCCAAGATTGGGACCAGAGGTCCCTGGTCAGAGTGAGGCCCAGGTGTGGAATAGAGTATCCAGGTCCCAATGATTCCTGGGTGTGGACCAGAGTCACTAGGGCCATGCAGGCCCAGATGGGGAACAGGATCACAAGGTCCTGGTGAGGCATAGAATAAGAACACAGACACCAGTATCAGGTGAGCCCCTTGTGGGAAACAGAGCCACTCTATCCAGCTGAGTCCCAGGTCCATGTGAGGCCCACGTGAGGACCAGATTCATCAGGTCTAATTGAGGTATAGCTGGGGACAAGAGTCACCAAGTCTGGGTGCGGCCTAGGTGGGGCAAGATTCAGCAGTTCTGAGTTAGGTCAAAGTGGGGACGAGAGACATCAGGTCCAGGGGAGGCCAAACTGAAGACCAGAGTCACCAGATCCAGGTGAGGTCCATGTTGGAAAGAGAGTCTCCAGGTCCAGGAGAGGTCCTGGTAGGGACCAGTGTCACCAGATCCAGGTGAAGTCCAGTTGGGGACCAGAGTCACCAGATCCAGGTGAAGCCCAGATGGGGACCAGACTCACTAGGTCCAGATGAGTCCCAGATGAGGACCAGAGTAACCAGGTACACGTGAGCTCCGGTTTTGATCAGAGGCAACAGGTTCATGTGAGGCCGGCTTGGGGACA